>NW_027397091.1:19008581-19043699 GCF_003265705.2 Callorhinus ursinus
TCTTTTCTTTTCTTCTTTTCTTTTCTTTTCTTTTCTTTTCTTTTCTTTTCTTTTCTTTTCTTTTCTTTCTTTGTTTCCCTGAGTCTTATTACAACCCACTATAAGCCAGGTCCTGGCCAAGTTCACAGCAGTGAATGAGTCCCTCACAGAACTGATGCCACAGTAGAGTGAGGAAACAGCCAGTGCCCACTGAGAAATAAGCCATAACTACACTGTGAGACTGGTGCAGTGGCAGAACCAGACAAGGTCATGGAATAGGGAGAAGTGGAGGTTCAGGGTGGGTCTACCTTAGATAGAATGATCAGGAAAGGCTTTTCTAAGGAGATGCCGTCTGATATAAGGCTGGAAGGACCTGGAGGAGCCACCCTGAAGGAATAGCAAGTGCCATTCTCTGAGGGAGGATGGAGCTTGCACGTGTGAGCAAGAGAGATGAGGCCAGGGAGGTTGGAGGGTAGTGCATGAAAGAGATGGTGTGGCCAGGTACAGCAGGGGAGTTGGGAGGGTGGTGATGCTGTGGCTTTGGGGCCATGCTCAGGACTTTGGATATCCTTTAAAGAGGACTCATGGGAAGCACTGAAGGACTGAAAGCTGGGTGACATGAGTTGAGTTTTAAAATATTCCTCCATCTGCAATCCAAGATGAAGAGCAGGGGAGGGAGTGGTAACAATGGGAAAACTTCCAATCAGGAAAGTCCTGTAGTGCCGTCCATGATGACAGTGGCAGGAACCCTGGGGCAGCAGGGGAGATGGAGGACAATACATGGTTTGGAAGTTCAACTGACATGACTGGCTGGTGAAGTCAACACAAGGGATACCAGAAGGAAGGGTTTCAGCCTTAGCAACATGGCCAATGAGGTGTGTGTGAAATTTAGAATTTTAAGGATGAAGTGCAGGGGATTTATTTTAGACATATTAGTTTTGAGATATCATTTGAACATCCAGTCTGAGATTTCAAGTTGGCATATTAGATATGGGTCCACTATGCCTTATCCACAATTCAAGAATCCATAAATCTTTAAGAAATGAAAAAATTTGTAAAATCTGTAAATCTGTAAATTCTGTAAATAACATTCTTTTTTAGAAATGTATCTTTTCCTTGTTTGAGCCAATGCAAAGGATTTTTTTTTTATAAGCACAGTTCATTCATTTAATTCTCTTTCAAATAAAACTTTTAAAATCTGAAATTACTCTCTTCTAAATAAAACAAAGTAAAATCTGATTAGAACCAACATCAGGCTCCTGACAATACTGGTTTAACCCCCTGAGAATACATTTGAAGCACAGGTATTGTTATATTTAATTACAGGGTGATTTCCTAGACCCCACTGGGAGTACAATGTTCCATGTACAACAGATTAATTTTCTAACATCCCTAAGGTTGAAACACCTTTGTCTCCCCCTGTCATGTCTCTGGATTTTGCATATATCTGTGGATTTCTATAGAAGTCTGTAAGTCAGTGGAAAGGGCAAACATGGAGATACATGTTTGGATCTGGACCCTCAAGGGACAAGGGAAGGGGGATGGATTTGGAAAAGTCATAATCACTTTCTTAAGTTTTTTTTTTAAGGTTATAAGCAAAGTTTCAAATATTTAACTATTTAAAATTATTCAAAGGTCTGGTTATTAGTGGCTTTTATTTTTATTTTTAAGTTTTTAATGAGATTTTCAGCAAGAAAGCCCTGACTTGAAAACTTGAAAACTCCAGTGTGCCCTGAAAAACTGGTGGGAAGATGTAAGCTTTGCCTGGGATCTCTCTACAGAGTACCACCAGCCCTGGCAACCAGTCAATTAAGCTTAGTGCCTATACTTCGATTTGGCAGGAGAAAGCATGCCTTCAGATTCCATGACCTTATTTTTTTTTTAAAGATTTTATTTATTCATTTGACAGAGAGAGACACAGTGAGAGAGGGAACACAAGCAGGGGGAGTGGGAGAGGGAGAAGCAGGCTTCCCGCTGAGCAGGGAGCCCAATGCGGGGCTTGATCCCAGCATCCTGGGATCATGACCTGAGCTGAAGGCAGACGCTTAACGACTGAGCCACCCAGGCGCCCTCCATGACCTTATTTTAATGGTCCAGCCTATCCCTTTGATCAGAACTTTTAGGGACTGCTTTTTATGGTATCTGGTTACCAATCCATGTCTCTCAACTGTCACCCAGTGAGACATTTTGAAAAACAAAATGAAATGAGGTCACTAAGTTGGATTAAATCATATGTGGTGTTTTGTTTTTAAAATATGCTTCCCCACCCACATTTAGTATGTGCTAATTTTAGGGCAATTTGAAAATACAGAAAAGACTACAAAGAATAAAATGAATATTGCCTACAATCCCATCATGGAGAAAACCTTTGTGATATTTTGGTATTTTTCTTCCAGTTTTTGTCTTTAAATGTTGGCTCTGAATCTATGTATTTCTGTATTCACATAGCTGAGGTATTAGAGTATATTCAAGTTTGTGTTCTGGTTTTCTTTCAATATTCTCAGATTGTCATGTTTCATTCTCATGAAAGAAGCCTAAAAATAAAATGAGGGTGCTGATCTGTTAGTTCATGCTGAGAACTGGACAACCAGGCCTCTCTTCCCTGAGCCAGTGCACACATCACACATGCTGCCAAGAAGATCCACGAGTACAAAAAAGACAGAATAGAACAGGAACATAAACATCATTTCATGGTGGCATCAGTGGGACCTATGCCTTCCTTAAACATTTCTCTCCCTTGGCTTTGTTTCCTATCTTTCATGGTTTTTGTGACTCTCTAATTCATGTCTTGCTATATATCTGATTTTTTTTTTCCTTAGGATAAATAGTTTGAAGTCAAAGACCTAGGTCAGAAACCATTAACTTTTTGTTTGAATTTTTTTTTTCATTAGAACGTCTTTCTCATGAAATGATATATTGGCATTATAAAATTTGGAAAACACAGAAAAAGGAAAATGAAAATATAAACCACAAATATTCCCATCACCTAGAGAAAATGGTCACTCCTGTGCCATGGGTAGTCCCCTATGATTTTGTGTGCTTGCATTTCTGCTTCTTTTATTCATATTACTTGCTATTATATCGTTACATTGGTTTTTTCCCCCCTTTATCTTTAGATATTATTTGAAAACTGATTTTAATGGCCATCGCATTCTCCCAACTCATAATATATTTGGGCATTTCCCTTCCAGTGGGTCTAGTGAGCTGTTTTTCAACTTTTTGCTATCTCAAATACTATTGCCACAAACATCCCCACATTGAGTCTTTGAACCTCTTCCAGCCTAATCCCACCATCAGGACCGAGTGCATTGAAACCAGGGAGAGGGAGAGGGGTTTCTTCAGGCTGCTGTCAGCACATTTGTGTCTGCTGGGCAATTGCAACTGCAAAGAGGTTCTTCTCTGAGTGTATGGATCACGAAGACATGTTTCCTCTGAGAAGACTGATTATAAAAGAGCTCCACTTTCTTAGGGCTGGCACAGCCTCACCAGGCACACAGCTGGATGAACAGAGTGTGGGCTAGATTTGTGGACCCACCTTCTTGGCCATTTGCTTTTGTTGCAGTAGACAACCTGTCCAACCTTACATAACTGTTGTGCCACAAGTGACTTTTTATCCAAAGGCACAGAACTAGTGAGTAAATGGCAGAACTGGTTGGCAGATCCAAAGCTGATCAACTCCAAATCTATTGTTCCTTTAGCTATCTATAGCCACCCTCCCAACCAGATCAAGAAAACAGCGAGCTAGGGTTTCTGTACTTCCTTATGCATGATATTCATGACATGGCACTAATAGGAGTACATTTAGTTTTTGAAAAAGCAGCCATCAGGATTATCTAAATATTCCATTCAGGCCATCACATGTATTGTCTGGTCTTCTAATTTACCCAAACTTTATAAAATAAAAATCTGAAGTTATGGACTTCAGTTAAAACACACACACACACACACACACACACACACACACACACACCAAAAAACAACTAAGCTAACTGTGGTCTTTAGGACTCTTGGAAAATGTCCCCTCAACCAATTCAACCAGGCAAACTGTTAGAAACAACACACATTTTGAACACGACTTTAACATTCATAATACATAAAGTGAATAACTTTAAGTCAGTTACTTGCGGGTCACTGCTGTTTTTGACATCCCACCAGGATGTTCTGGAACTTTATCCTGACCTAGTCACAGTTTTCCTTTCAAAATTTGGAAAGCAGCTTTCCACCCGAAGGCAGACAGAGGATGAGAAAATGACAGTGAAATGAGAACTGAAGACTTAATGTGTCCATTTTACGTTCTTTAAACCAGTCCTCTCTACTGCGTATTTTGGCACATGGTTTTTAGACAAATGTTAGTTGATCTTTGCAAAGTTGGAAGTTGATTCAAAGCCAGATGTTCAGAAATATACGGAGAAGGCAATTGTAATTTTTCATCCCTTAATTTTTGTACAGGAACTTCATTGGAAAAATTGTTCTAGACTGATGGATGTCATTGAAAATTGGGCAAAAAGCCTGGCTCTGGTGGAGAATCCCTGGGATTATTTATTAAAAGTGCCTATGCAGCACCAGCAGGACAGAGTCTGAAACAGTCCTCTGGGTCTGGCGCTGGTGTCAAGTGGACTTGCTCTGCATTCTCTTTGAACTTTTTATTTCGAAATAATCTCAGGCTTAAAGAAAAGCTGAGAAAACAGGGCAAAGAATGTTCCTGTATCTTCCAAATTTAATTTAATTTATTTGAGAGAGAAAGAATGGGAGAGAAAGAAAGCACGTGGGGGGGGGAGGGCCAAACAGGGAGCCCGATGCGGGACTCGATCCAGGGACTCCAGGATCATGACCTGAGCCAAAGGCAGTCGCTCAACCAACTGAGCCACCCAGGCGCCCCTGTATCTTCCAAATTTTAACACATTTCCTATATTGTTCTCTCTCTGTCTCTCTGACTCTGTCTCTCTTCAGTGCATGCTTTCCAAAACCAGGAATGTTCTCTCAGGTAACCATGATATAATATCAAAATCAGGAAAATAATGTAATACAATACTATTATTTAATCTAGCATCTTCATTTTAATTTTGCCTGGTGGACACCACCCCAACCAGTGAACAAAATTAACATCACCCCTAATGGGGGAGACTGACCACCTTAGTCTGTCATGTGATGTCCTGAGAAGGACAGAGCATCACATCTGTGATGTTCTTTCAAAAATGCATAAGCTGCCTCCCTTCTTGAGGAAACACCAGACAAACCCGCAGTGAGGGGCATCCTGTAACACAGTTGGACAGGACTCGTCACAAGTGCCAGCGTCACTAATAGAAAACAAACAAGTAGCCACTTACACGAAAACGAAAGGGAGAAGCTGTTGCAAATGAACAGCCACGGCAGCTCTATCACTAGGGATTGTATGAGCAGATGATTAACCTAATGGTTTAACAACTGGATGGAGTCCCAGGAAATCACAAATCCTCACTCATTCTTAAGGAACTGAACTGGCACTTAGCACAAACACATACACACTTAGCCCCCCGTGAGGCGGCGCAGACAGCTTTGACGCGCCTGTGGACAGTGCCATGTAAGCTGTCAGCCCGCGGGTTTGACCGGCAGACTCAGCTCTGTAGCCCCGGCGCCTGATCGCGATCGCGCCAGGGAGATCTGCGCTGCAGCCGGCGGGGGCCGGGGGCTGGGGACCGGCGGGGCCCGGGACAGCTGCTTCGCGAGTTGTGTGGGTGCGTGCGCCCGCCCAAGGGACCCCGGGGCTGCGCGGGGACCGCGCGTCTTGACTCTGGCCCTGGAGCCGGAGTGAAACCGTGCCCAGGGACAGCGCACAGCTCAGGCAGCAGAGCTTCTCTTTTCCTATCACGGAGCTCTGAGAATGATCAGATTTGTTCAGCGCAATAACCAGGAAATTTAGGGGCATTTATAGAGCACTTGGTGAAATTTTCATGACATGTTCTTTATATTATATAATTATGATAAGAAAAATAAAATACGACCCTTTTAGAAAAATATTAAACATAGATTTAGTATAAATCTTCCACATGAAATAGTTTCCACCCCCTCCCCCAACTCTTTAATGAGAAACTTGAACTTGCCCCTGTGATCTGACTTTAACTTTGTCAGGTTTTATGCTTGATATGGCTTTATGAAATTCCTCATCAGCCTCAAAGCCAGATTTCTTGGGTCTGAAGCTTGTTATACAATTTCAGAGAGTGGGGAGACTTTAAGAGAATAGAAAATAACCAATAGCAAACCAGGTAGAAAAGTTAGTATTTACTTAGAATGAGAAAACAAATCATAATAAATTCCTGGAGGCTTGGAGATAGAGGGCTCTCTCCTCTGCAATATCTTTAGGCCTGTATCAGAACAGAAAGCTTTCTTTTAACATCTGGGTTCCCCTCCCAACCTAGAATATTCTATAACTCCCGGCAACTCTGGCAATACTCACAGGGACTGGTGAAAGTGAGGCACCCTGGACCTCAAACTCGATTAGCTCCACAATAATTGCACCATTTTATAGTCACTGTAAATAAGACTGTTTGTTGACTCAAGTAGGTAATACAAAATGGCCATTGTACCTCCATTCAAAAATGTACAACAGTTGAAATATTAGATTCAAAAGCTCCGGCTTTTCTTTAATGGAAAAATGAACTGTTATAATTTCTTATGATAATGAGCGTGGATTTCCAATCCACTCAATTTCTACGTATCGGATGAGGACTTTGAAAGAGTGACAAATCTCTGTTTTGTAGGACCCATGTGTCTAGTTATAGCAGGCATCCTGCAGCTGGTTTGGACCACAAGGGTACTCAGCCACTTTGTTTCTGATGTACTAGAGCTGAAGTGACACTAGAGAGGACATCCCACAGACCTCCCCATTCCCAGCTCCTGGGGATACACTTATAGCCCTAAGGCCTCCTGGGGCACCTGTAACATAGCCTCTCCCACAGTTGTCTTTGTCCTGCTCTCCTGGGCATAGCCTCAACCTGCACAAGCACCTGGCAGGTGGGTGGGCATAGACTTGGCTCCAGCAAGGATGCCATTCATCGTGTGGGGACTCCAAGGGAAACCAAATCCTACTTCCCTTGGGCTACTGTCCTACATGCCCTAATCAGGTTGCCCTGGGGTCAGATTCAACCAACCACACCTTCAACTGAGGGGATAGAGGTACAACAGGGTGTGGGAAGCTTTGCTAGTGCTTTGTAGTTGCAGAAGGCTAGGTCAAAATCACAGATAATGTACATGAAGAGTTTTTTTAAAATGGTCAAGTAGTCTCAGACAGATTTCTGGTCAAGATTTTTGGGATAGAAACTCTAAGAAGAAATGCCTTTGATGTAAAGAAAAAGGCAGAGGAGCAGCAACAGAGTAAAAGAAAGAAGTGGCTCAAACAGATTGCCAAATTCTGACGGTGAAAGAGAAATGATATTTTCCAGCAGTTTCCATCCCTCTATTGCAGGATGGCATAAAGGACAGTATATGACTTAGGGCGAGTGTCAGCCAGTTTGGGCAAATCACTTCAGTAAGTCTTCCATCGTTTGTAAAACCAGCTTCACAAGAATCCTATCTCAGCCATTAAGAAGATCAAATGTGAGATGTTCTTTGTAAATGGTTGGGGAAGGTTTGTGTTTATTTTTCTCTTTATGTGACTGTAGAAATGTCTGCTGTTCAAGTTCACCATAGTAGACCATTGATAAAAGCCACACATTTTTATTATTACAACTCATTTAATTCCAGAAATAAACACCTACCCCCGCTAAATCCCTTGAGAAGAGCTGAGAGAATAATGTTCTGTCTCCACCTCTCCATTGTGGTGATCATTTTCACACAGGTTTACCTGAGTATCCGGAACAGACTAAAAGGGGGGAGAATCACAAAAATGCCACATAGTTGCAGCCTTAAGCAACATGTAAGGATGAGAAAATATTTGTAGAGCAAATGATTGACTTCTTCACAGATTAACGGCATATATCTATCTCTGTACTATTTTTGTTTTATTTTATATGTATCTACTGTAGCACTACCTGGGGGAGTCACTTTTCCCTTTTCCTAACCTTTCTGGGTCTCAATCTAGCTCCTGCCCTGCAGGCACTCCAGCCCCCAAACCGCATGCCCAAAATGGCTCCTCAATTTGCCGTTCCCAAGGGGGCGTCTCTGAGCTCGGTTCTCATTTCTTCTCACTTCAGCCTGGATTTATACAGCCTTCCTGCAGGGTTTCCTGCTCCACGCTGCTGCAGAGTGTTCTCAAACTTGCCACAGTTTAAAGGCCAAACCTCATATTTAAAATATATGGATACAAAGAGAGGAAAATAAATAATTCTCAATAATAGGCCACTGAGACCTTATGGTGGTGTCGGTCTGAAACTGCGGAGTTGACGTCTCGGATCTTTAAATTGGAACCTAAAGACCAGTGTGGCTTTGCTCCGGGAAGGCCTTTGTGTGACTCTCCTGCTTCTTTTGGGTCTTGGAATGAAGAAGACCCTCAAACAGAATTTTGGTTAGAAACCCGAAGCCAACAAGGAGTAATGGCCTCTCAAGAGCATTCCCTTTGCCAAAGGTGAAGTGAAAGTGCAGGAACTCCACGTTTTCAGAAACTTTGTTCATATACGATCACCGATCATCATCTAAAATAAAATAAATGCAGTTGTCCTCCTTCCCCGTCAGCGTTTCAAGAATTTACCAGTAATTTAGCCAGATTTTTAATTGTCACGTTACAGAAAAACTGAACACGAATAAGGAACACAAGTGTGTTAAAAATGAGAATTTTAAAAGTTTTTTAATTTGAGGGAAGAATGGTTTACACACACACAGATAAAAAAAGGAAAAGGGGTTTGTTTTGAATCAAATATAAATTTTGTCTAGATTCACTGGATATTTTCTTTCAAATCCTTAAATCCTTATTGATATATATATATATATATTCTATATATATCTCTAATTGGAGGCAGAGTACATGTATATGCATTGTTAGAACAGGAAAAAACAGTATACTGAAAGTAAAAAAAATGCAATGGTTTTTCTTCATTTTTTGAAGTAATTTTTTGGTACTAGTTCTCCCGCAACAATTTCCATCTGCAACTTTATCTTTAGAAGTTTTAATTAGTTTTTAATTTCACCACTTGATTTTGATGAGTGCTGTTGGCAATGGATTCAGATGGCAGGGGACAGGTTTAATCAATTGCAAGTGCCTCCTGTAACCTTCAGTTTGGGAAGTAAATAGGAGAACAGAAACTCAGTGGCACATTCTCTTCTCTTTCAAACATATGTTCTTATTTAATAAATTCTCTCTCAAATAAAATAAGCCTATAGTTATTGGCGGTCAGTTTCATGTAATAGGAGCTACTACAATTTCCCATTTAAAAAAAATAACAAGACTGCAATAAAACAAACAGTGAGTCACTTTATTGGGTATGAAGTAATAAACCAGTGGTTGTAATGATAACTTCTATGACGTGCTTTAGAGGAAAACAACCTCAATTGTTTTGTTCAGTTTGGGGCACGACTTTTCAGCTTTGTGGTACAGAAAACCGGTAGGTGATCAGGTTCCGTCACTGCTCTGTGTTCTCACAGTGACTGGAGGTCTTGGCTCTTGGCAATTATCGCAACCATAATTAATTCATAATGAAGTGTGTCATGTGTTGCTTAATGTCTCAATCTCCCATAAAGCTCTGCAGAGGGGCAAGAACTAGTCAGCTTAGGTAGCTGAATTCCTGCATGCGCGCATGAATGGTTGGCATCCATGTGTGGAAGAAAGACAAAAAGAATGGGGGAAGAAAATAGAAGGAAAGAAAGAAAAAAGGAAAAGACAAAGAGAGAAAGCAACTGAAAAAGAATGAAAGAAAGGAATGATAAAGACAAATAAAAGAGAAAAAAAGAAAGAAAAGAGAGGGAAGAAGGCTCTTATTTATTAGCAACCTACCGTCTGAGATTCTGCCAAGCTTAGTTTACTCTTCACAAGATCTATATCAAATAGGTATTTCTAACTTTGCTTATCTTGTAAAGGCAAGTAAACCACAGCACTAGTAAAGGGTTTCTAAAGCCTGCTTCCCAAAACTCCTTCTACTGCACCTTGCCGCCAGCATTCCACAGCCTCCCACGATGCAGAGGCAGTAAATGAAAGCAAAGGCATTTCAACCATAAAGTGTTGCTGAGTGCTGGATGTTGGGATGTGCCTCATCCCTGTGAGTTCACACGGCTGGAAACCCACAGGGTGACCCATCCCGGGTATCAGAGATGAAGACTGAACATCATTACTCCTGGCAGGAACAATACTTTGCGGACAACCTGAGAACTGTTGCTGGACGCGGGTTCTACTCCCCTGGAAACGATATTGAACACCCGGGGAAATTCTCTTAAAGAAGCAATAATTCGCAGCTGGATATTAACCAGATCTATGACATACAGTACTGCCACATCATCTTCTCATTTCGCTCTCTCTAACCCTGCAGAACATTTCTAATACAGCAGGGGTGTTTGGTGAAATACGACTTTCTGATTGAATGAATTCCTGCAGGCCCCCGTGATAAACAGCAGTTCAAGCACACTGTGGCTTTTAATGAGGGACAAGTGCCAAAGCCTGCAGATGAGTTTGCAGCACACATGCCTTTGTTTGCAACCCCCTTCCCCTCACTGGTCCCCCAACCTGATTTATCTGTTTATTTTTCATCACGTCTGACTGTGACCAACAGTTTTTGTATGGCAAACATCGGTGTTTTGCCTGTCTTGTAACATTCTGTTTTTGCTCTCTTTCCTCTCAGATGCCAAGCTATTTTTGCCTTTAAGGCAGTTTTATAGAAAAGTTTTAAAGAAACATTTACTGTGTGGCAGGATTGATATAAGCCCATTGGCATGGAATAGTTGAAATCTATACACCTTATCGCTTTGGTTTCCCCCTTCTTTTATTATCCTTTTTTGGTTCCTATTACTAACATATTTCATTTTCTTCCAGTGTATTTTTCCAGTACTAAAGCTATGCTTTTTTTAGGTCTACCTAGAAAATTTTCAGTTACATCATTTGCACAAATATGTTGATGTTAACATTGAAAAACCTCTTTGCTTGCAGTTGTATATTTTATTTGGCTAAAAATGGCTCATGTCTAATACATTACATGTCCTTTGGTGATACTATTTAAGCGAGAAATTCCAAAACTCACAAATACCGAATAGCCAAAAGTTTCAAAGCTGTGCATGAACACTAAACATGCCATATATCTCCTCCTTTTCCAAACAGAAATAGATTTCTCTCTGATTTGTTTGATAAATTTGACCCAAGATTTCCATTTGGAGTTATTGGAGTTCCTACTGTTTTTCTGTGTGTTGGTGGGCCAAGGCCTAATCACCCCGAAGCCCCATGGAGGCCATAAATTACAGCGATGAGGTGAAGCTTTGTATTCCTTCGGCTACAGAAGAAGGGCTATTTTGCTGCAGCCTATTTTGACAGGCATGAATTTAATTCATTGTTTTATGACAGATGGGAAAATTGTACATGCTCATAGTACTGATTTATGGTCATTTGGGTCTGGAGGATTCTATAATTTGCAACTAATGTGAAAACAGATGGATAGGCAGACACCAAAGGTTAGGCTGACCCGTGGGTTCTCTTCCCTGGTTACAAATGGCGTCCATATGCGTCCAGTCTCTCTGGGTGAGGTCTTCGTCGGGACGGCCAGACTCTGTAGAGCCCGTTGCACTTCTTTTTTCTTTTCCTGAGTAAGTCAGTGAAAGTGAAATTTGGGGAACATTTCTAAGCCTCAGTATTTCAAGAGTTGTCCTACGTCTTTGGAACCTGTGGGATTCTTCCTTTTCTTTTGTTTCTTTTCAAATTAAAAAGCACTATTCTAAGGTATATGCAATATGTTCATTATTATCCAAACAAGTAATACCATTTAAAGGCATTGGTGGCTGTTTTCATTCCAATTGACAAATTTATTTTAATAGAATGATTGATTGAAAGCCAGCAGTTGGGGAGTTTCAAAGGAAATACCTTGAGCTCAGGACAAGCATGTATTTTTGTGAAAAATGAGTTTGTGCTTAGATAAATGAATTTCTACTTTACAAATGATTTGGTGTTTTTAGAAAATAAGTGGATTATCAGTTGAAATTGCTTGGTTGATGCTAAAAGTATTTAATACGTTTTTGACTATTAGATGATTTTGCCAAAGAAGAAACAGCAATTATTGTATCTCTTTTTGAAGAAAGAAAGAAATTTTAGACCTTCAGTAACAAGGTAAATCTATAGGTAATTTCAGTTGAATTGGTACTTGTAAATCCATATGAAGATATAACATTAAGAAATCATATATTTTGTTATTGATTACCATCTTCAACTGGCATAACATTATTATTTATTTTATAACATTTCAATATTAAAACTAAACAGGTTATTAATTTTAGTTCTGAAGATGGAATAAAGTTATGTTTAATTCCATTTCATTTTGCAAATTGGAAATGTAGATTTCCAATCCCTAAACTAGGAATAGAAAATTTAGGTATAATTAAGGGCTGGTTTAGTCTTGATGAAATCAACATTTTGACAATAAAAGCCAGAAGACATAGTTTTTTAAAGTGTTAAAATATTGCTTTGTTTTATTCTGATTTAAAATTGCATGTTAGCCAGTGCAAGGGCTACTCCTGAGGTTTAACCAACACAAAACCATCTGTGGGTCCGATTAGCAGGACATCGGCAACTTTGTGTGGCTCTGTGAAGATGGCAGTATTAAACTCACTTGACACACCCATCTTTGTACATTTACCCTTGGAAGGGGAAAATTTAACTCACTGGTAACTAATTTTAAGTGGCATCTAGAAAAAAATAAGCCAGCCAAACCAAATTAAGTGTTTTCCTACAGCTGTGGTCTACTTAACCATAAGTAGACCATAATGGTCTACTAACCATAAGCTCCTCTTTAATCACTGAAAGAAAATCGTGTGCGTGTACCTTTAAATGCTTCACTTCCTGAAGGAGCTTCAGGCCAGGGATGCCATTTCTATTTCAGACAGTAGCTACCACCATCTCATTGCACCACAGATGTGGGTGGCCTCATCAGAAGATACCAAAAAGAATCATGTGAAAGTCAGAGAGATGAGAAAGGCCAATGTCTGACCTTAAAAAACTTTCTCTTGGCCCAAATGTTTGATATTCATTAAGCATTCAGATTGTCCATATAAGAGCAGCCTTATTTGCAATGTCACTTGACAACAAAACAGGTACACACTGGGTGTTATATGTAAGTGGCAAATCACTAAATTTTACTCCTGAAACTAATATTACGCTATATGTTAACTAACTAGAATTTAAATAAAAACTCGAAACATTAAAAAAAAAAACAGGCAGGAGAGATGTCTTTTTATTGTGTATTTTAAAAAATGGCTGTGATAAATTTCACATATGTATTCATATCAATTGCATGGATAGGGCCATATTTCAAACCCACCAATGCTGGGAAATGTGGGAAGGTGACCACTGGGCCACCTTGTTGAGGCATCACCCATCCCTGCTCCTAACCATCCTGCACCTACACCTGTCCCTGCCTGCACTTCACTTTCATTCATCATCCAGAGCTTCCTCTCCTCCCCAACCTCTTCAGTTACTCAGTGGCATTGGTGTTAGGGGTTGGATGGTGATCAAGAGCTCCAGGAACCCTGATTTTGTGGAGTGCATGGTCTCCCTGGAAGAATTCAGCTCTCCCTCTTGGCATTCCCAAATTCCCTAGGGCATATATCTTCTAACCATTTGCCCTTTTAGGTGGTTGGTTATTCCCATCTTTCTCTTTCACTAGGGACCTCACTTGATTATATTAACTTTTTGAAATCTATTACCTACCTCAGTGCCTAGGACATTAACAGTTGTTCAATAAAAATTAATTGAAAGTTAGATATGTGAAAGAAAACCAAAGTCAGCTCCATAATGATTGCAAACAGGCTGCATGAAGTAAAGTAAAAATAAATCCATAATATATACATATTAAAAAAATGGTTTCAGTAATAACTTATATGAAGAAACCAATTTTATATTTATTTATTTTATTTTTTTAACTATTGCTTGCATTTGTTTTTTATTGCTCGAATAATGCATAGTTACATCCTTATTGGCAGTATTTCCTGCAAAGTCGCACAAAGTAAAAGTCAACTTCTCTGACTTCCTCCTCTTCCCACATTTTTCTTCTGAGGGCACCAAGATTCACAGTTTATAAATAATCTCTCGTACTTTCTCCTTTGTATTTACAAAAACTTCTATGGAATATATAGGTAAATCATTCTATCTTGGTTTGTATATTTTTGTTTCTAACTAAATAGAAAGCTAATACTTGCAATATGCCTGGGATTTTTCTAAGCGCTTAACATGGTTTACTTCATTTGATGATCAGGACAACCTTTTGCAATAGGTACTGTCATTGCACTTGTCTTACAAATGAGAAAACCAAGGCTGGGGAGGTTAACTGATGTGCCCAAGGCAGTGAGTGATGCGCCGAGGGCAGGTAAGCAGGCAGTCTGGATCTAAAACATACACTCCAAGACCATGCCAAATGAATGGCTTTGTAGCATTTCTTTTCCACTTGATAATATGTCTTGGATTTTTCTCCATGTCAACACAGCTCATTTTAAAAATTACTAACTAGTATTCCATAACATGGATCTATTCTACCTTATTTTGCCATTCCTGCATCCATGAATATTTAGAGTGAGTCCAGTCTTTCATTATTATAAATTTAAAACAAATATTCCTATCTACTCTGTGCAAATGTGGCAATGTTTCTGACTGATATACAAAAGTAAAATGCAGGGCCAAGGGGAATGTGTATTACATCTTAATAGATGCTGCTAAATTTTGATCCCAAAAGACTACTATTACTTTCATTAATCAACATTACCTTTTTTTTAAATGTTGTGAGTGTGGGGCGCCTGGGTGGCTCAGTTGGTTAAGCGACTGCCTTCGGCTCAGGTCATGATCCTGGAGTCCCGGGATCGAGTCCCACATCGGGCTCCCTGCTCAGCAGGGAGTCTGCTTCTCCCTCTGACCCTCTTCCCTCTTGTGCTCTCTGTCTCTCATTCTCTCTCTCAAATAAATAAATAAAACTTAAAAAAAAAAAAAAAAAGGAAGTAAATGTTGTGAGTGTGAAGGATCTAAAAGAGATAGTTGATAGTTCTAATTTATATTGCCCTAATTGTATCAGATTTTTTTCCATTTTCTTATTGATTTATAGAGGTTCTTTATATATTGTGGACACTGGACACTTTATATATTCTGGATACATTGACATATATTGTTAATATATTTCCTCACTCTATTATTTTCCCTAAACTTTGTTGACTCCTATTTATTGTTCCACTGTTTTAAATATTTATGGGAAAAAATACTTTCTGTGCTTTTTATGTGGCTTAAGAAATTCTCTTCTGCCAGACAGTTTTAATTAAACATTTTATTATAACACAATTGCATTGATATTTGTTTTATTTTTGTTTGCTTATTTACATATAAATATTATTCTGGAATTTATTAATGTGTATAGTGTAAGTAGAGATTTTTTTCCTACTCAATTTCCCTGGTAACAATTATTGAATAATTCTTCGGTCTCTTACTGATCTGAAATGGTACTTTGCAACAAGTTTAATAATTACTTTATTCTCCTAATTGTAATAAAATTAGCAAATAAAAAACATACAGATAAGACACAAATTACCAGTAATCACAATACTTTAAACTACTTGTAGGGGTGCCTGGGTGGTTCAGTCAGTTAAATGGCTGCCTTTGGCTCAGGTCATGTTCTTTGGGTCCTGAGATCAAGCCCTGAGTCGGGCTCTCTGCTCAATGGGGAGTTTGCTTCTCCCTTTCCCTCCCCATCTCTTTGTGCTCTCTCTCTCTCTTTCTCTCAAATAAATAAAGTCTTTAAAAATAATAAAAAATAAACCACTGTGTAGTATTTAGATGATTTCTCTTCATGCATAATATTGGTTTATACAGCTGATATTTTATCCAACCCCTTCTCACCATATAATAAACATTTTAATATATCATTGTCTCAGTAATTAAAATAATAATAGGATACCATGTCTGGTATCAAATTAAATAGCCTTCTAAAATGACAATATGAAAAAAAAAATAACAATACGCAGGGTTAGTGAAGTTGGAGTTTGGAATGTTTACATTGCTACTGGTAGTAATTTTTTCTGTGCAAATGTTCTGGAATAAACTCATAAAATAATTTAAGGGTACTACAAGGTTTATTTGCTTTGATCTGTAGTTAATTTTTAAGATATATATGCAAAGGGAATAATCAGACATGAATTGAAAAATTAATATTTAATATGTTGCAGGTATATTTTATAAGACTAAAAAGCATGTAAACGCTAAAATGTCCAACAATGAAGATGGTTGGATAAATGAGGGTACATTCCTGGGATGGAATACTATTGACTTAGTGCAATGGGGCTTTGTAGGCCTGGCTTGGCAGTCATTGGTGCTCTTTGCCAAATGTTCTCAGCTCCCTACCTCCTGGGCATGTGGGAGGCTCACACTTCCTGGACACCTTGCATTTGGGTGGGGCTATGGGACTGCCTGACAATGAGTCATGAGCAGAAGCGACACGCATCATTTCCAGGCCGGAACATTTAATTGCTAAAGGGAAACACTCCAGGTTTAGCAAAAAGACCAACAATATTTGAAATGACATGGCTGAGTGATGATAATAAGTAGAGATCTTCTGCTAACCAGAAATGGAAATATAGATTGGAGAGAAACAGACATGTGTTGTTTTAAGCCACTAAACACTAGTTAGTAGCCATTGATTATTACAGATGAGAAAAGGTTCACAAACAATATCAACTGGAAAAATAGGATAAAAATGTGTTGCATATGTATGAAGTCAATTGTGTGTGTGTGTGTGTGTGTGTCTGTCTGTGTGC
The DNA here is from genome assembly GCF_003265705.2 of Callorhinus ursinus. Taxonomy (NCBI): domain Eukaryota; kingdom Metazoa; phylum Chordata; class Mammalia; order Carnivora; family Otariidae; genus Callorhinus; species Callorhinus ursinus. The sequence goes on from NW_027397091.1 coordinate 19,025,445, forward strand.
AAAATAATATTGCAAATAGTGGGGGGGAAAGCCATACCAAAATATTGTTTTTACCTTTAAGTGTTGAAATTATTAGTTTTATTTTCTTATCTTTTTTCTGTATTTTCCAAAAACAATGCTTATTATTTATGTTAGAGCTTGACTTTTAAACCTTTATAAGCATATATAATGGTTATATAGTGTTTCAACATGTGAATATATACATAAATTTAGCTTCTTATCATTAGGAGTTTTAGTTATGGGTTTCTACTATTTTCATAAGATAGTAATTGTTATCCTGTGTAATTCTTACTCAGCAGTAAGGATTGTCTATAGGATTCATATACTTATTCAATGATTATAGATAATTTTAGGTCTACATAAGTGCTATTAAATTGCTTTAATTAGCAGTTGTGTCAACTACATTTTTATCTAGAAGTGCTCATTCACAAAAATGCCAGTATAAGAGTCTTCCTTTCTTTCTTTCTTTTTTTTTTTTTTTTTGGTAAAACTTCATATATATATTAGAGAGCAAGATAGAGTGGGGGAGGGACAGAAGAAAAGGGAGAGAGAATCTTAAGCAGGCTACATGCCTCTGATGCTTAACCAACTGAACCACCTAGGCGCCCCTGTAAAACTTTGTATTTTGAAAGGAAAGTCTTCTAATCATATTTTCTTAATTCAGTGTGTCTTAAGCCATCCAAGGCAAAGCACCAATATTATATTTTACTTCCAATCTGTTGTGGACTGTGATGTGAACCTACTGCACATAACTGGGACCTACATGGAGCCACTGTATGTAAATCATGTGAGTCTGACGTTGCCTAAACCTGTCTTTGAATTGAACAAGTCCACCAATGACACTTATGAATACCAAGACAATGCCAAATTACTAGAAAAATTTTAAACATTTATACTCAATATCTGTATTTGTGTGGTTTGATAGTAAATAGCTCATTGACCAACACCAGCCATGATCAATACTTGAATAGCACTAATTTGTGTTTCTTTAATTTAATTTAATTTTTAAAAAATTTTATTATGTTATGTTAGTCACCATACAATACACCATTAGTTTTTGATGTGGTGATCCACGATCCATCATTTTCGTATAACACCCAGTGCTCCATGCAGTATGTGCCCTCCTTAATACCTACCCATCACTGGGCTAACCAATCCCCCTCCTCCCTCCCCTCTAAAACCCTGTTTGTTTCTCAGAGTCCATAGTCTCTCATGGTTCATTTCTCCCTCCTATTTCCCCCCCTTCATTTTTCCCTTCCTTCTCCTAATGTCCTCCATGCTATTCCTTATGTTCCACAAATAAGTGAAACCATATGATAATTGACTTTCTCTGCTTGACTTATTTCACTTAGCATAATCTCCTCCAGTCCCACCCATGTTGATGTAAAAGTTGGGTATTCATCCTTTCTGATGGCTGAGTAATATTCCATTGTATATATGGACCACATCTTTATTCATTCATCTGTTAAAGGGCATCTCAGCTCTTTCCAGTTTGGCTATTGCAGACATTGCTGCTATGAACATTGGGGTGCATATAGCCCTTCTTTTCACTACATCTGTGTCTTTGGGGTAAACACCCAGAAGTGCAATTGCTGGGTCATAGGGGAGCTCTATTTTTAAATTTTTGAGGAACCTCCACACTGTTTTCCAAAGTGGCTGTACCAACTTGCATTCCTACCAACAGTGTAAGAGGGTTCCCCTTTCTCCACTACCTCTCCAACATTTGTTGTTTCTTTCCCTGTCCATTTTTGCCATTCTATCTGGTGTAGGGTGGTATCTCAATGTGGTTTTGATTTGAATTTCCCTGATGGCTAGTGATGATGAACATTTTTTCATGTGTCTGTTAGCCATTTGTATGTCTTCTTCAGAGAAGTGTCTTTTCATACCTTCTGCCCATTTTTTGACTTGATTATTTGTTTTTTGGGTGTTGAGTTTGAGGAGTTCTTTATAGATCTTGGATACCAGCCCTTTATCTGTAATGTCATTTGCAAATATCTTCTCCCATTCTGTGGGTTGCCTCTTTGTTTTGTTGACTGTTTCCTTTGCTGTGCAGAAGCTTTTTATCTTGATGAAGTCCCAAAAGTTCATTTTTGCTTTTGTTTCACTAGCTTTTGGAGATGTATCTTGAAAGAAGTTGGGGTGGGCGATGTCAAAGAGGTTACTGCTTATGCTCTCCTCTAGGATTTTGATGGATTCCTGTCTCACATTGAGGTCTTTTGTCCACTTTGAGTTTATCTTTGTGAATGGTGTTAGAGAATGGTCGAGTTTCATTCTTCTGCATGTGGCTGTCCAATTTTCCCAGCACCATTTATTGAAGAGACTGTCTTTTTTCCATTGCAGATTTTTTTCTGCTTTGTCAAAGATAATTTGACCATAGAGTTGAGGGTCTATATCTGGGTTCTCTATTCTGTTCCATTGGTCTATATGTCTGTTTTTGTGCCAGTACCATGCTGTCTTGGTGATCACAGCTTTGTAATATAGCTGGAAATCGGGCAACGTGATGGCCCCAGCTTTGTTTTTCTTTTTCAACATTTCCTTGGCGATTCAGGGTCTTTTCTGATTCCATACAAATTTTAGGATTATTTGTTCCAGCACTTTGAAAAATGTCATTGGAATTTTGATCGGGATGGTATTGAAGGTATAGTTTGCTCTGGGTAGCATAGACATTTTAACAATGTTTATTCTTCTGATCCATGAGCATGGAATATTATTCCATATTTTTGTGTCTTCTTCAATTTCTTTCATGACTGTTCTGTAGTTCCTAGAGTATAGATCCTTTACCTCTTTGGTTAGGTTTATTCCAAGTTATCTTATGGTTTTTGGTGCTATTGTAAATGGGATAGTTTCTCTAATTTCTCTTTCTACAGTTGCACTGTTAATGTATAAGAAAGCAACTGATTTCTGTGCATTGATTTTGTATGCTGACACATTACTGAATTACTGTATGAGTTCTAGTAATTTGGGGGTGGAATCTTTTGGGTTTTCCACATAAAGTATGTTGTCTGTGAAAAGAGAGAGTCTGACTTCTTCTTTGCAATTTTGAATACTTTTTATTTCTTTTTGTTGTCTGATTACTGTTGCTAGGACTTCTAGTACTATGTTGAACAATAGTGGTGATAGTGGGCATCCTTGATGTGTTCCTGATCTTAAGGGAAAGGCTCTCAGCTTTTCCCCATTGAGGATGATATTTGCTGTGGGTTTTTCATAGATGGATTTTATGAACTTAAGGAATGTTCCCTCTATCCCTATACTCTGAAGAGTTTTAATCAGGAAAGGATATTCTATTTTGTCAAATGCTTTCTCTGCATCAATTGAGAGGACCGTATGGTTCTTCCCCCTCCTCTTGTTAATGTGTTCTATCACATTGATTGATTTGCAAATGTTGAACCACCCTTGCATCCCAGGGATAAATCCCACTTGGTCGTGGTGGATGATCCTTTTAATGTATTGTTGGATCCTATTAGCTAGGATTTTGTTGAGGATTTTGGAATCCATATTCATCAGGGATATCGGCCTGAAATTCTCCTTTTTGATGGGGTCTTTGTCTGGTTTGGGGATTAAGGTAATGCTGGCCTCATAGAATGAGTTTGGAAGTTTTCCTTCTGTTTCTATTTTTTGAAACAGCTTCAGTAGAATAGGTATTATTTCTTCTTTGAATGTTTGGTAGAATTCCCCAGGGAATCCATCAGGCCCTGGACTCTTGTTTTTTGGGGAGGTTTTTGATCACAGCTTCCATCTCATTACTGGTTATTGGCCTATTCAGGTTGTCAAGTTCTTCCTGTTTCAGTCTTGGCAGCTTATAGGTTTCCAGGAAGGCCTCCATTTCATCCAGATTGCTCAGTTTATTGGCATATAGTTGTTGATAATAATTTCTAATAATTGTTTTTATTTCCTTGGTGTTAGTTGTGATCTCTCCCCTTTCATTCATAATTTTATTAATTTGGGTCCTTTCTCTTTTCTTTTGGATAAGTCTGGCCAGTGGTTTATCGATCTTATTAATTCTTTCAAAGAACCAACTTCTAGTTTCGTTGATCTGATCTACTGTGTTTCTGGTTTCTAATTCATTGGTCTCTGCTCTAATTTTAATTATTTCTCTTCTAATGCGTGGCTTAGACATCGTTTGTTGCTTTTTCTCTAGTTCTTTAAGGTGTAGAGTTCGTTGGTGAATTTGGGAATTTTCTATTTTTTTGAGTGAGGCTTGGATGGCTATGTATTTCCCCCTTAGGACCGCTTTTGCAGTATCCCATAGGTTTTGGACCAATGTGTTTTTGTTCTCATTGATTTCTATGAATTGTTTAAGTTCTTCTTTGATTTCCTGGTTGACCCAAACATTCTTGAGCAGAGTGGTCTTTAGCTTCCGAGTGTTTGAATTTCTGCCAAATTTTTTCTTGTGATTGAGTTCCAGTTTTAAAGCATTGTGGTCTGAGAATATTCAGGCAATAATCTCAATCTTTTGGTATCGTTTGAGACCTGATTCGTGACCCAGTATGTGGTCTATTCTGGAGAAAGTTCCATGTGAACTCGAGAAGAATGAGTATTTTGTTGTTTTAGGTGGAATGTTCTGTAAGTATCTATGAGGTCCATCTGGTCCAGTGTATCATTCAAAGCTCTTGTTTCCTTGTTGATTTTCTGCTTAGGTGATCTGTCCATTGCTAAGAGTGGAGTATTGAGGTCTCCTACAATTAATGTATTGTTATCAGTATGACTCTTTATTTTGGTTAACAGTTGGCTTATGAAAATGGCTGCTCCCATGTTGCCGGCATAGATATTTACAATTATTAGATCTTCTTGTTGGATAGACACTTTAAGAATGATACAGTGTCCTTCTGTGTCTCTAATTACAGACTTTAGTTTAAAATCTAATTTGTCTGATATAAGAATTGCTACCCCAGCTTTCTTTTGAGGTCCACTGGCATGGAAGATGGATCTCCATCCCTTCACTTTCAGTCTGGATGTATCTTTAGGCTCAAAATGAGTCTCCTGTAGGCAGCATATGGATGGGTCCTGTCTTTTTATCCAATCTGCAACCCTGTGCCATTTTATGGGAGCATTTAGGCCATTCACATTGACAGTGATTATTGAAAGATATGAATTAATTGTCATCATGTTGCCTGTGAAGACATTGGTTTTATAGATTGTCCTGTAAATTTCTGTTCTATATCACTCTTGGGGGCTTTCTCCTTTTATAGAACCCCGCTTGATATTTCTTGCAGGGCCAGCTTAGTGGTCACATATTCTTTCAGTTTCTGCTGGTCATGGAAGCTCTGCATCTCTCCATCCATTCTAAATGACAGCCTTGCCAGATAAAGTATTCTTGGCTTCATGTTCTTCTCACTTAGCACCCTGAATATGTCTTGCCAGGCCTTTCTGGCTTGCCAGGTCTCTGTGGATAGGTCTGACGTTATTCTGATGTTCCTCCCTCTGTACGTAAGGAATCTCTTCCCCCTAACTGCCCTTAAGATGGTTTCCTTGGTTCTAAGATTTGCAAGTTTTACTATTACATGCCGGGGTGTTGGCCTGTTTTCCTTAATCTTGGGATTAAGGTCCTCTCTGCCTCTAGGACGTGAATGTTTGTTTCATTCCCCAGATTAGGGAAGTTCTCAGGTACAATTTGCTCAAATACATCTTCTAGTCCTCTCTCTCTCTCCACTCCCTCTGGGATTCCAATTATTCTGACATTGGAATGCTTCATGGTGTCACTTATTTCTCTGATTCTATTTTCATGGATTCTGAGTTGTTTTTCCCTGGCCTCCTCTTTTCCCTTTTTATCTATTATATTGTCTTCCAGGTCGCTTATTCATTCTTCTGCCTCACTTACCCTAGCTGTTAGATTATCTAGATTGGATTGGATCTCATGGATAGCATTTTTAAGTTCTGACAATTCAGTTTTCATTTCTGCCCTTAGAGACTCTATGTTGCCATTAATTGATTTCTCCATTCTAGCCATTGTCTTCACAATTGCTAGCCTGAATTCCATCTCTGACATCTTGGTTATATCTGTATCCATTTGTAAATCTGCAACATGTTATAATCTCTGAATCTTTTCTATCTGGGGGGTTCCTCCTCCTAGTCATTCTGTTGATGGGTGTTTGAGGGACTGTATAAAGTCCAAATTATTAACCAGAACCCAAGCAAAATGCACCTGTTTTCTTGGGACCTTAGGGTTACTGGCCTCTTGTTTTCCCAGCCTGTCTTCTGGGGGAGGGGCCTGCTGTGCTGTTACTCAGGCAACCCTGTTTGGGCGGAGTTGCTCTGCCCCCCTGTGGCAGGGGTGGGCTCAGTGGGAATCAGTTTTTGGGGCTTTTGTTCTCTGGCCAATTTCCCTGGTGGCTTTCCGCGTCTCTTCCGTGAGTCAGAGCAGAAGAGACCGTTTCCAACCCTCTGCCTCAGAGCAGAGAGACCGCGGTCTGTTCTTCAGTGAGCTCTCCAGGCCACACCGTCTCCATTTTTGTCCATGCTGCTATAAATTGCAGCATCCTGGGTTGTGTGCCCCTCCGCAGCACCCCCAGTCCTGCCTCCAGGTCAGGACATGTCTCTGCCCTTTGTGCTTCTAAAACCACCAGCTGCTCCCAGTTCGTATGCATGACTCCGCTGCTCCAGGTTTCTGCCCCGGGGGCTGCCCTAAAGTCCTTTCCCCACCACTACTGGTCTGCGAGTCTATGCCCCATCCCCAGCGCGTGAGGCTGTTGCTCACCAGCGGTGTAGGATCCCCACGGCCAGGCACCCTCCTGCTGCCATTTATCCTCCAATATCTGCCCGCGGAATTATGGATCCCCGCTTCATACCCCAAAACCAACCGCCTGCAATATTCTGTTTGCAGAGATACAGATCTTACATCTCAGGCTGGTTTTGTGGGTGCTCAGAGTGGTCTGGAAGATATCCAGCTCAATTCTGGGGACCACTTGAAATAGGGTCTCCTACTCCTCCACCATCTTTCCTTCTCCTGTTTCTTTAACTTTATTTAAATGTAATTAAATTTAATTTTTACTTCATTTTTGGCAAGTTATCCTTTCATGATATTTGTTCCTTTGTGTGTTGGATTTGCAGTTCCTGTCACTTGTACGAGTTTGACATCTACTAAGGCTTTTGTCCCATTTTGATGGCTGTACATATTATGTGTTTGTGGATTCTTTGTTTATATCTTATCATATTATGGAAGGAATTTGAGTGTCCATCTTTTCATCCTGAGTGGATGGAGAATATATGTCTTTTCATTGTAATGAAAAGACAACCAAACTGGCCATACTAATTTCAGACAAAATAATCTTAAGTCAAAAATTGTTCCAAGAGACAAAGAAGAACATTATATATTATAAAAGGGTCAATTCATCAAGAAGATATGACAATTTTAAATACATATGCATCTAACAACAGAGTTTCAAGATACCTGAGGCAAAAATTGAAAGAATCAAAGGGAGAAATGGAAAATTCAATAATAATGGTTGAAGAATTTAATAATGGTTAGAACAATAAGACAAAATTAACAAAGAACTAGACAACTTGAATAAGAACATAAACCCGTAAAACATAACAAACACTGAAAGAACATTCCAATCAACAACAGCAAAGTACACATTCTTTTGAAGTACACATGGAACAATGTCCACAATAAACTCTTAGGCTCTAAAAAAAAAACTCAATAAATATAAAAGAATTAAAAAAATACAATTTTTTCTCATACTACAATGGGATATTAGAAACTAATAAAAGAAGGAAATTTGGGAAATGCACAAATATATAGAAATTAGACAATATACTCAAGAAATCAATGGGTCAAAAAAGAAATCACAATGAATACAGAATCAAGTATTCTTAACAAATGCTAGAAACCAAATCCAACACCATATAAAAAAGATTATACAGCATGAGCAAGTGAGATCTATCCAAATGCAAGGTTAGTTCAACATATAAAAATCAATAAAATTATACAATATTAATAGAATAAAACAAAACCACAAGATCATTTCAAGAAATGCATAAAATATACTGAAAAAAAAAACACTCTTTCATAATACCCAAAAACCAAGAAATAGAAGGAAATTTCCTCAACTTGATAAAGGGCGTCTATGACAACACAGATAACATTGTTCTTAATAGTAATAATAGTAATTGGTCGATTACTATTTGTAATCTATTAGTACTCATTTAGCTTTCACTAAATTAGAACATAACCTGATGTCTCCAGCAAGGTCTAATGGGGGGTGGAGCTAAGGGGATAAGGGTGGGGAATCACAGTGAGAAGTACAGTCAGGGTTTGAGTCTTGTCTTTGCCTCTCACCAGCCAGTGAATTTGGGCATCACTTAAATTAGCTGAGTCTCAGGCTTCATACCGATAAAATAGGGAATACTGAGACTTTCCCTATAAGCTTCTGGGGATGATGGCATCACTTGAAGTATGTAAACTACCTGTAGGGCTTGGCATAAGGTTATAATAATTTTATTTTCCTTGAGAAGTTTCTCATTTAATTATAAAGAAAATGTGTAACTGGTTGAACCACTTCTATATTGGGTTGTTTGCCTTTTTTTGCTATTGAGTTTGAGACATTCCTTTATTTACTCTGGACGTTAAAACCCTAAAACAGATATATGATTTCTAAATATTATCTACCATTGTGTGGGTTGTCTTTTCACTTTATTTTAAATCTCCTTTGAATTGCAAAATTATTGATGGGGTCCAATGTATGTTTTCCTTTGGTTATTTCTGTTATGGCATCATATACAAGACATCATTGCCAAATCCAAATTCATAAAAGATTTCCCCTATGTGTTCTAAATTTTAAATTGTTTTAATTTTTATATTTAGATTACTGATCTAATTTGAGTGGATTTTTGTATATGGTATAAAGTAGGGGTTCAACTTTATTTTTTTGTTTGAATATCCGTTTCCAGTACCATTTGTTGTAGAGACCAACCTTTACCCCCAGCAAATGGTCTTTATATTCTTGTTGAAAATCAGTTGGCTATAGATGTATGGTTTTATTTTGGACTATCAATTTTAGTCCATTGGTCTATATATCTATGTTAGGGAAGTACCACACTGTATTCCATACTCTATCTCTGCAGTAAGTTTTGAATTCAGGAAGCGTGAGTCCACCAACTTTGTTCTTTATTTTCTTTCTTTTTTTTTCTTTTATAATTTTTTAAAGATTTCATTTATTTGAGAGAGTGCATGTGCACACACAAGTGAGCAAGCTGGGGGAGGAGCGGAGGGGGAGGTAGAGAGACAAGCAGACTCCACACTGATCATGGAGCCCCACACAGGGCTTGATCTCACAACGCTGAGATATGACCTGAGCCGAAATCAAGAGTTAGACATTCAACTGATTAAGCCACCCAGGCACCCTATGTTCTTCATTTTCAATATTGCTTTGTCTATTCAGGGGCCCTTGAAATTCCATATGAATTTGAGGATCAGCTTTCCCATTTCTGCTCCAAAGGATCACTGGAATTTTGGTAGGAATTGCATTAATTCTGTAAATCACTTTGGGTAGCATTGCCATCTTAACAATATTCTATCTTCCAACCCACAAATATAGATGTCTTTTCATTTATTTAAATCTTCTTTAGTTTCTTTCAGCAATGTTTTAGAGTTTTCAGTTAACAAGTCATTTGCCTCCTTAGTTAAATTTATTCCTAAGTATTTTATTCTTTTGGGTCCTATGATAAAGGGAATTCTTTTCTTAATTTCCTTTTTGGATTGTTCATTGCTGGTGTGAAGAAACACATCTGATTTTTGCATTCTGATCCTATACCCCGCAACTTTGCTAAAATTATAAGCTTATAGTAGTATGTGTGTGTGTGTGTGTGTGTGTGTGTGTATTCTTTAGGTTCTTCTACTTATACCATCATGTCGTCTATAAAAGAGTTTCATTTCTTCATATCCAGGCTGGATGCCTTTTATTTCTTTTTCTTGCCTAACTGCTTTGGTTAGAACTTCTGGTACAGGGCTGAAAGCAGGTATCCTTGTCATGTTCCTAAACTTATGAAGAAACTTTCAGTCTTTCACCATTAAGTTAGCTTTGAGTTTTTCATAAATGCCCTTATCATGATGAGCAAGTTCAACTTCTATCATCAGTTTCCTGAATGCATTTTGTTTTGTTTTGTTTTGATCATGAAAGGGTGTTGGATTATCTCAAACACCTTTCTGAGCCAGTTGAGATAATGTTTGTTTTTACCCTTAATTCTCTTAATGTGAAGGATTACATTGGTAGCTTTTCATATGTTGAAACACTCTGCATTCCTGAGATAAAGCCTACCTTGATCATAGTGTATAATTTTAATAATATGCTCTTTGATTTGGCTTGTTATCATTTTATTGAGGATTTTTGTATCTGTATTTATTGGGTGTATTTGTAATTATTTTTGCATATTAGCTTTCTGTATATCTTATACCTTTTTTGTTTCTTTTCTCCTCCACTTGCCTTGTTTGTGCTTAGTTGATTATTTGTGGTATACTTTTGATTACCTTTCCATTTCCTGTTGCATATGTTTTCCAGATATTTTCTTACTGGTTACCATAGGGGTTAAAATTAAGATCCTAAATTTATAACAGTCCAGTTTAAATTGAGGCCAATTTTGGTTCAATAACATAATAACTCTGCTCCTATACAGTTTCATTCTTCACCTTCATGCTGTTTTTTACCCCAAAAATTACATCTTCAGACATCATATGCCCACTAACATAGATTTATGATGATTTTTATATATTTGTCTTTTAAAATCATATAGGAAATAGAAAAAGGAGTCACAAACCAAAAATGCAATAATATTGGCTTTTATATTTACTTATGAATTTACCTTTATCAGTTCTTTATTGTTTTATATATATGGCTTCAAGTTGCCATCTAGGTTTCTTTCATTTCAGCCTGAAGTATCCCTTTAACATTTCTTGTTAGCCAGATCTACTAGCAATGAACTCCTCATCTTTTGTTTATGCTGGTGTGTGTTCATTTCCTTTTCAATTTTTAAGGATAGTCTTGCTAGTTATAGAATTCTTGACTGACAGGAATTTTTTCCATTCCTTTATAAATGCTATCTCAACTGTCTACTGTCTTCCATGGCTTTAGGTGATAAATTGGCTCTTTTATAGATCTTATTGACAATAAAATCAATAATTTCATTGATCTCATTTCCTGTATGCAATGAGTTGCTTCTATCACTTTATTGATCTTTTCATTTGTTTTTACATTGTTTCTCTGGTTTCTTCTAGTTCTTTGATTATATTTAAGGCAGTTAATTTAAAATCTTTGCCTAGTAAGTCCTGGGCTTCTTCAAGTATGGTTTCTGTTGATTTATTTTTTTCCTGTAAATGGACCGTACTTTCCTGTTTGTTTGAATGCCTTATACAATTTTTTGGTGAAAACTAGACATTTTAATATTATAAGGTGTTAACTCTAGAAATCAGTTTCTCCCCTTTCCCCAGAGTTTGCTGGTGCTGATTGTTGAGTTTTGTTAAAGGAGTTATGTGGTTTATTGCCTTTTCCAAACTATCTTCACAAAGATTATATTTCTGGTTATGTGTGGTTTCTGAAGTCTCTGATTTATTGTCGTGGTGATCAACCAGTGACCTGACAGAGATTCCCTTAAATGTCTGCAGCCAGAGAGGTGGGGGCAGGGGGAGGGAGAGAGAAAAAGAAAGAAAGAAAAAGAAAGAAAGAAAGAAAGAAAGAAAGAAAGAAAGAAAGAAAGAAAGAGAGAGAGAGAGAAAGAAAGAGAGAGAGAAAGAAAGAGAGAAAAAGAGAAAGAAAAAGAAAAATACTTCTCTCCTGGTCTTTGTGGCTTAGCACTCCTTTACTACTAAACCAGGTCATCCATAACTCTTCCTTATCCTTCAAACCACCTGATTTTGCATAGCCCACTGATCTGCAATGTGAATATGTGAGTTCTTCAACTTTGAAGAAACTTGTTCTTCTTTTTGAATATTATATTGTCTAGGCTTTTGCTTTTTCAGAGGTCAAAAAATAGTTTAAAATGTTCATTTGCAACTCTGGATTACAGCAGCCTTTTCCACAAATCCACCCCCCTCCTTATTTAGCCAGTTCTTCACAGCTTGGCAAAGCAAATCTACTCTAGTGAATGTAGCAGTTTGATAATTCATTTTTCTCTAAATTTTGGTGTATGGAGATAATAGTGTAGATTCCTAGCCTAATAAGTGGAACTAATGATCAGGCTGAAAGAGGAAGCAATTTCAGGACCTGTTAATGGCACAGCTACAGCTCAGATCCCACTGACTGTCGCTATGTAAAAACACAAGCCCAATGTACAAGGTATGATAGATTATACTTTGTAGAAATGATCATAACAGTATTTCCAATCCAGATGCTCTTCAAGAACTTTGCCTTTCCCTATTAAGAACTGGAGTCTATGTCTCCTCCTTTTGAAACCTTGGGGGAGAGATTCTATAAATGGACTATGGTAGAAGTAATACTATATTATGTCCAAGGTTAGGTCATAAAAGACAATATAACTTCTGTTTGGCTCTCTCTTGAGACATTCATCCTTGAGAGAGTAAGCCTGGTATGAGTAAGCCCAGACCCGTGGGTGCCCATGTCAAGAGAGAGACTGAGGCCCCAAAGCCTGAGCCAGCCATGAGAGAAAGCCATTTTAGAAGTGGATCTTCCAGCTTCCAGTGAGCTCCTCATGGCAAATATGATGTGATTTGAGCAAATGACCTTTCCACACTGAGCTCTACCCAAACTGCAGATTTGTGGGCAAAAGAAATGATTGTGTTCTTTTTTTTTTTAAGTCATTAAGTTTTGTAGTGGGTTGTTAGACAGCAATGAAAAACCATAACAGCAGGTCTTCCAAATTTTTAAGAAAAACCTAAAATCTAAATTTTCAAGTGAAGTTTCTAAATTTTAAATGTTAGCAACTAATTTCAAATTTAAAGTACTTTCTGCAAGTCACAAAAAACATTTTTAGGTCATTTTCAGCCCTCTGACCACAGTTCACAGTTTACACAGTATCTCAGTTAATTGTTACAGTAATGATAAAGCTGCCAGGTAATTGCTATTATATTCATTTTTCAGATAACCCAAGAATCACTGAATAAACCAGTCCAAAGTGACAGAGCTGGTAAGAAGTATAGTCATGATATAAACTCAGCAAAATCTATCTGCTTTTCCCTCTACCATACCACATTTTTAAGCTTAATATAGAAGACAGATTATTTCGTGCTCCATTTAGTCCTTGCATATCTACTTTATTTAGAAATAGTCCCAAGGTAATTTAGTTTCTTTCACTCTCTATCCTACTGGAGCTGTTTTCTTTTTCTTATACTTCATTTCCCCCACACCCCTCACCTCCAGCTTCACTCTTTCTCTTGGGTTCCAGAAAGAAAATGATTAAGCCAAGGAAGATATTGATGACTCTTTAACCCAGGGGATTTGCAGTGAGGCAGGGTCATGGTGTGGAAGAGTCATACAAAGGCCAAGTTAGACTAGCACACATCCCAGCCAATTCACTGGACAGTGTTTTTCATGCCTTTAGGATTGCTGTTTTGTGATTTGTTTTGTTTTCCTTATTTATTCTTTATGGCCAACTATCATTTCCCAGGTCCCTTTTGCTATAAGAGTATAACCAAAATGCGACCCAAGATTCAATATTTGGAAGTCTGTGTCAGTATATCTATTTGACTATAGGTTAAAGACACAAAAAGAGATTGTGGTTTTTATTTTTTTGGTTTGTTTGTTTTTGTGGGTTTTCTTTGCTTTTGTTTTTGTTTTGTTTTGTTTTGTTTTGTTTTTTTGGTCACCTTTGAAAGATAAAAGGAGGAAGACAGTGAGAGCCACCATTATTTCCTAGGTGATTACAAACCAAGAAAAAGGAGGTGGAGCCTATCATTATTTTTTGGACAACAACTTTATCCTTGGGACAAAGTCAACAAGATCAAGAAATACTTTTATACTTCAAATACAGTGTGATAAATAGGCTTTAAGGATAATGGTCTTATTTTCTTTTTAACTATCTAGATACTTTGGTTCTACCTTAGTGCGTTTTATTCTGGTTGGTATAGGTCTGAAACACATTTTAAATAAACTCCACAGAAAAGCTGCTCTTGTAGCTTCTAAACCTACTAAGTGCAGCTTATATCATTTTGGTACAATTGAACTCACATGACCATGGGGCATGGTTTTCTGAACTGACTGGGGAATGGAAACCTAGGATTTGGGACTGGTACTACTGCTTTAATCTGGAAAATTCCCAATATCTATGGGACTCAGATTTTCTATTTGTAATAAATGGAGTGTAATAGTTTATCCACAGGCTGTTTTGAGAATAGAACAAAAATATATCACTGTGTCAGTCAATAAAATTCTTTTTTTTATTATGTTATGTTAATCACCATTCATTACATCATTAGTTTTTGATGTAGCATTCCATGATTCATTGTTTGTGTATAACACCCAGTGCTCCATGCAATATGCGCCCTCCTTAATACCCATAACCAGGCTAACCCATCCCCCCAACCTCCTCCCCTCTAGACCCCCCAGTTTTTTTCTCAGAGTCCATAGTCTCTCATGGTTCGTCTCCTCCTCAGGGTCCCCCCTTCATTTTTCCCCTAAATTCGTTGAAATAACGAGTCTTTGCAAATTCAAAGTGTTATTATGATTGGGGTGCCTGGGAGGCTCAGTTGGTTAAGCCTCTGTCTTTGGCTCAGGTCATGATCCCAGGGTCCTAGGATTGAGCCCCGCATTGGGCTCTCTGCTCAGTGGGGGGCCTGTTTCCTCCCTCTCCCTCTGCCTGCCGCTTCCCCTGCTTGTTCTCTCTCTCTCTCTCTCCCCCCCGTCAAATAAATAAATAGAATCTTTAAAAAAAAGTGTTATTATGCTTTAATTATTTTCTCTGAAAAAAACCTCACATCAGAGGCTATTTTATATTTCTGTTAATTAAAACATAGTACTTCACAAATAAGAGGTTTTTTTTTTTTTTTTACAATTCATCTCAAATTCTGCTCAGGGAACAGTTGCATCTTGAGGTTTAGAGAAAATAAGTTGTTTTCTTTTAAAGAAAAGTATTGTATGATAACATAAGTTTGTGAATCTGATCATATAGCATCAGTGTGGAATGTATTAATGTTAAGTAATTATACACATCTTCTCTCCCTGCTCCATGGGAGGAGCTGTCTCCCACCACCACATTGTTGTTGGGCTTGGTCCTGTGACTTGCTTAGACCAATGGGATGTGAGTGGACATGATACATGCCACATCCAAGCAGAAGATTTAAATTCAAATCATATGTGTGGTTTGACTTGGTCTCTTGCACTTCTGCCCACCATCATGAGAAAAGGGTAAGCATTGCTCCTTCAGCCTGGCTCACAGAAAAATGTACATATGCAGCAGATCTAGGTATGACCTGCACTTTCCACCTGAACCAACACAGCTGACCTGCAGACTTGCAAGAAATACATAATTGTAAGCTGCTGAGATTGGGGGTGGTTGTTATGCAACATTTTTGTAGTAAAAGCTGATTAATTCACATATTAAACACCTTTTTACCTACAAGAATTCTCAGGGCATATATTATGCTAATGACCATTGTGGATCCCAAAATTAATTGGCCCTGTACTAGACTTATGGGTTCCAAGGAAACACCATTTTAAAATACAACTTTTAGCATGGCTTTTTTATTTTCAGCATTCTGTCTTTTCAAAAGTGGAAAGATTTAAGGTATAAACATCCTATTTTTAAAATTTAATTTAATTTAATTATGTTGTTAGTCACCATACAATATATCACTAGTTTTTGATGTAGTGATACAATTCAGTAATAGCCATGGCTTTATTGTATGGTAACATCCACTAATATAGACTAGTAATCTAATATAGGGGTCAAGAGAAATAGTTTTGGAATAAGACAAGCCTTGCATTTAAATCCTAGCTTCATCACTTAGGAGTTAAGGAATCTTGGGGAATTCATGTACATTCTCTGAAACTTACTGTCCTTATTGGTAAACTTGGGATCATAATAGTGACTACATCATGCAATTGTTGTGAGAATTAATTAAAATAATAGATTTTGCACGGTGCCTGACCCAGTGCAGGAACTTAATAAATATTAGCTAATGCCACTATTTTTAAAAGCCCAGTTGTATAAAATTTTGTTTAGATAAATTGGAAGTAGAAAAAGAATAGGACTAAAGAATATAGAACAAGTTGATTTTACCAAAGAAGAGATTATTCAGGGGAAAATATCCTCTGCATCATTTGTGGGGTCATTTTTGACTGAATTCATCTGTCTAGTTTCCAAGTTACATTTTTATATTATGGAATTCAGGTTTTCCTAACATTCACCCCCCTCCATGGACAGCCCTCTATTCCCTCACTGCAGGGTAAAAGCCTGGAAAGATGGTGACAGTTGGTATTCTGTCTGCATTTACTTACATGAATGGAATAAGCACCCTGCCCCTACCACCCTAGGTGGTTCCCAGGACTTCCCATTCCTACAAACCACATGCCCAGGACAAATTAGCAATTTCTGCTCCTATTAAAATCTGAAGACAGAATTTGGAATCACATAGAAAGTTTCAACATTCCAAAGAATGAAGTAGAGCTTCTCTAACCCCTGCTATGATTACTCTGCTTTAAGTGTTAAGAGGAAATGATCTTTTAAAAGGTGGAATAAGCAAAAGGGGCAAACAGTCTCTTCTGGCCTTTCTTGGGGATTTTTAAGGCATTTCCCCAAAGAGCCCTGCTGTCCCTCTAGCTTTCCAAGGCTTGATCATTGTGCCAGAGAAGGAAATGTACCTAGAATTGCTCATTGGGGTAATATTTAAGTCAAGGCTAGATTTCAAGCTCAGTTTAAGCACAACATTTTGATTTTTTTAAGAAGAAAAATTTGCCTGTAAAAATGCTGCTTTTCTTATAGAGAGATCCATAAACATGCTTTGACAACTTTCAAAATGGGTTAGAAGTAGGCTTATATTTCTAAATGTAGATACCTTGGGTCAGGGTGAGTAAGCTAAGTGAATTCATTTTAGATATTTTTAAAACTCTCCTTACTCTGCACTGAAATTCTCCATAATTTCCAGTGATTCTTTCTCATATTTGACACCATTTCAATCTTTTCCCTCCAACAAACAAACAAACAAACACTAAAGTCAAAATGTGAGCAAAAGGCATTGGGAATTTTAGGAGGGCGAAGCAAGATGGCAGAGGAGTGGGAGACCTGGATATCGTCTGGTCTCAGGAATTCAGCAGAATGGGGATCAAACCATTCTGAACACCTACGAACTCAACAGGAGATCAAAGAAGAGAGTAGCAACAACTCTCTGAACAGAGAAGTGACCACTTACTGGAAGGTAGGACGTTTGGAGAAGTGAATCGGAGGCGATATTCGGGAGGATAGACAGCGGGGGAGGGGGCCTCCGTCGGCCGCTTCCGGCAAGTGATAGAGCCGCGGAGCACAAAATCGGAACGTTTAGAAGTCGGCTCCACTGAGGGACGTCGCTCCAGTGGCTAGGTGGGGGGTGGAACCCTCGCGGGACAGTGTGGTCTCAGGACCCTCGGGGTCACAGAAAGACCGGGGGTGCCTGAGTGCAGCAGAGCTCCCAGGTATCGGAGCAGGGAAGCTGGCTGCAGAGACGGAGCCGAGGCGCGGGCTCTCAGCTTGGGGTTGCCATAAACTGTGATCCGCGGCCCAGTCGGGCCACTGCTCCTCCAGCAGGGACCCAAGCAGCAGGACAGGGAGACTCCCCTTCCTCCCCCGGGAGGAGCGGCGCGGGAGCGCACCGCAGGGATCTGCTAGGTTTGGAGACTCCACACGGGGTCAGGTGCCACAGATAGAAATGCTCGGTCACAGGCCGGTTGAGCACGGAGTGCGGCCAGAGACCAGGGAGATGGGAGTGACAGCTTTTCTCTGGGGGCGCACTGAGGAGTGGGGCCCCAAGTTCTCAGCTCCTCCAGGTGGAGATTGGGAGGCCACCATTTTCACCCTGGTCCTCCAAAGCTGTACCGAGAGCTTGCAAGGAACAAAAGCTCCCAAGAGCAAACCCGAGCAGCTTGCTTAGCCCAGACCAATAAGAGCAGGGCAATTCCCCCTCCGGCAAAGACATTTGGGAAACATGGCAACAGGCCCCTCTCCCAGAAGATCAGAACAACAGCCAGCAAGCCAAGACCAAGTTTACCGATCAAGGAGAACGGGAGAACTCCAGCGCTAGGGGAATACTGCACATAGAATTCATGGCTTTTTTTTACAATGATTCATTAGTTTTTCAAAGTTAATTTTTTAACTGTTTTTTTTTAATTTTTCTTTTCC
>NW_027397091.1:19043799-19048441 GCF_003265705.2 Callorhinus ursinus
CTTTTTTCAACCAACATCTTATCAATCCCTTTTTTAAAAAAACATTTTTTATTTTTCATTTTTAGAGTCATATTTCATCCCTTCATAGTAGTTACTCTTATTTTTGGCATATATATAAATTGTCCTTTCTTTAAAATTTAAAGATACAGTTTCTTCTAACAGATCAATATATACCCTAAATCACTAGTGTATGGCTTGGTGGTGGTCACCTGCCTGATCACATTCTCTCCCTTTTTTTTCAAATCTTCTTTCTTTTTTCAAACAACTTCTTATCTTATCAATTCCTTTTATAAAATCTTTTATAATTTTCATCTTTACAGTCATCTTCCATCCCTTCATTGTGTCAACCCTTATTTTGTACAAAGATAAGTCTTTCTTCCTTTAAAATTTTAGGAGGCACTTTTTTCTAACAGACCAAAATACGCCCAAAATCTAGTGTGCGGCACTGATCTATGCACTAGCCTGATCATATTTGATCACATTCTGTTTTTTTTGTATTGTGCTGTTTTTGTTCATATCTTTTTCTTTTTTTTTCTTTCTCTTTCTTTTTCTTTCTTTCCCCATGGTTTCAGGTCTTTTCTGATTTGTATAGAGTATATTTGCTGGAGACGTTGTTAAACTGGTTAGTATTTTGTTCTCTCATTCATCTATTCTCCTCTGGACAAAATGAAAAGACGAAAAAAATCACCTCAAAAAAAAAGAACAAGAGGTAGTACTGTCTACCAGGGACCTACTCAATACAGACATTAGTATGATGTCGGACCTAGAGTTCAGAATCATGACTTTAAAGATACTAGCTGGGCTTGAAAAAAGGATGAAAGTTATTAGAGAAACCCTTTCTGCAGAAATGAACTAAAATCTAACCAAGTCAAATCAAAAAGGCTATAAATGAGGTGCAATAAAAAATGGGGGCACTAACTGCTAGGATAAATGAGGCAGAAGAGAGAGTAAGTGAAATAGAAGACCAAATGATGGAAAATAAAGAGGCTGAGAAAAAGAGAGAGAAACAACTACAGGATCACGAGGGTAGATTTCGAGAGATAAGCGATATGATAAGACGAAACAACATTAGAATAATTGGGATCCCAGAAGAAGAAGAAAGAGAGAGAGGGGCAAAAGGTATATTGGAGCAAATAATAGCAGAGAACTTCCCTAATGTGAGGAAGGAAACAGGCATCAAAATCCAGGAGGCACAGAGAACCCCTCTCAAAATCAATAAAAATTGGTCAACACCCCGACAACTAAGAGTAAAACTTACGAGTCTCACAGACAAAGAGAAGATCCTGAAAGCAGCTCGGGAGAAGACATATGTAACCTACAATGGTAGAAATATTAGATTGGCAACAGACCTATCCACAGAGACCTGGCAGGCCAGAAAGGACTGGCATGAGATCTTTAGAGCACTAAACGAGAAAAATATGCAGCCAAGAATACTATATCCAGCTAGGCTGTCATTGAAGATAGAAGGAGAGATAAAAAGCTTCCAGGACAAACAAAAACTAAAGGAATTTGCAAACAGAAAACCAGCCCTCCAAGAAATATTGAAAGGGGTCCTCTAAGCAAAGAGAGAGCTTAAAAGCAGCATAGATCAGAAAGGAACACAGACAATATACAGTCACAGTCACCTACAGACAATACAATTCCACTAAATTCATACCTTTCAATAGTTACCCTGAATGTAAATGGGCTAAATGTCCCAATCAAAAGACACAGCCTAGCGCGCCTGGGTGGCTCAGTTGGTTAAGCGACTGCCTTCGGCTCAGGTCATGATCCTGGAGTCCCGGGATCGAGTCCCACATCGGGCTCCCTGCTCAGCAGGGAGTCTGCTTCTCCCTCTGACCCTCTTCCCTCTCGTGCTCTCTATCTCTCATTCTCTCTCTCTCAAATAAATAAATAAAATCTTTAAAAAAAAAAAGACACAGCCTATCAGATTGGATTAAAAAACAAGACCCATCGATATGCTGTCTGCAAGAGACTCATTTTAGACCCAAAGACACCCCCAGATTGAAAGTGAGGGGGTGGAAAACCATTTACCATGCTAATGGACACCAAAAGAAAGCTGGGGTGGCAATCCTTATATCAGACAAACTAGATTTTAAACCAAAGCCTGTAATAAGAGATGAAGAAGGACACTATATCCTACTTAAAGGGTCTATGCAACAAGAAGATCTAACAATTGTAAATATCTATGCCCCTAACGTGGGAGCAGCCAAATTTATAAGGCAATTAATAACAAAAGCAAGAAACACATTGACAACAATGCAATAATAGTGGGGGGCTTAAACATTCCCTCACTGAAATGGACAGATCATCTAAACAAAAGATCAACAAGGAATAAAGACTTTAAATGAAACACTGGACCAAATGGACTTCACAGACATATTCACAACATTCCAACCCAAAGCAACCGAATACACATTCTCTCTAGTGCCCATGGAACATTATCCAGAATTGATCACAACCTAGGTAACAAATCAGGTCTCAACCAGTACCAAAGATTGGGATTATTCCCTGCATTATTTCAGACCACAATGCTTTGAAACTAGAACTCAATCACAAAAGGAAAGTCAGAAAGAACTCACATACATGGAGGCTAAAGAGCATCCTACTAAAGAATGACTGGGTCAACCAGGAAATTAAAGAAGAATTAAAAAAATTCTTGGAAACCAATGAAAATGAAAACACAACTGTTCAAAATCTTTGGGGTACAGCAAAGGCAGTCCTGAGAGGAAAGCATATAGCAATACAAGCCTTTCTCAAGAAACAAGAAAGGTCTCAAATACACAACCTAACCCTACACCTAAAGGAGCTGGAGAAAGAACAGCAAATAAAGCCTAAACCCAGCAGGAGACTAGAAATAATCAAGATCAGAGCAGAAATCAATGAAATAGAAACCAAAAGAACAGTAGAACAGATCAACGAAACTAGAGCTGGTTCTTTGAGGGAATGAACAAGATCGATAAACTCCTGGCCAGACTTATCAAAACGAAAAGTGAAAACACCCAAATCAACAAAATCATGAGTGAAAGAGGAGCTATCACAACCAACACCAAAGAAATACAAACAATTAAAGAACATACTATGAGCAACACTATGCCAGCAAATTAGATAACCTGGAAGAAATGGGTGCATTCCTAAGGATGTATCAACTACCAAAATTGAACCAAGAAGAATTAGAAAACCTGAACAGACCTATAACCACTAAGGAAATTGAAGCAGTCATCAAAAATCTCCCAAGAAACAAAAGCCCAGGGCCAGATGACTTCCCAGGGGAATTCTATCAGACATAAAGAAGAATTAATACCTCTTCTCCTGAAAGTGTTCCAAGAAATAGAAATGGAAGGAAAACTTCCAAATTCATTTTATGAGGCCACCATCACCTTGATCCCAAAACCAGATAAAGAGCCCATCAGAAAGGAGAATTACAGACCAATATCCTTGATGAACATGGTGCAAAAATTCTCACCAAAATACTAGCCAATAGGATCCAACAGTACATTAAAAGGATTATTCACCATGACCAAGTGGGATTTATCCCTGGGCTTCAAGGTTGGTTCAACATCCGCAAATCAATCAACATGATACAATACATTAACAAAAGAAAGAACAAGAATCATATGATCCTCTCAATAGATGCAGAAAAAGCATTTGACAAAGTACAGCATCCTTTCCTGATCAAAACACTTCAGAGTATAGGGATAGAGGGTACATACCTCAATATCATAAAATCCATCTATGAAAAACCTACAGCGAATATCATTCTCAATGGGGAAAAGCTGAGAGCTTTTCCCCTAAGGTCAGGA
Organism: Callorhinus ursinus; assembly: GCF_003265705.2. Lineage (NCBI taxonomy): Eukaryota > Metazoa > Chordata > Mammalia > Carnivora > Otariidae > Callorhinus > Callorhinus ursinus. Next base: position 19,047,603 of record NW_027397091.1, read on the forward strand.
ACGCGACAGGGATATCCACTCTCACCACTGCTATTCAACATAGTATTAGAAGTCCTAGCCACAGCAATCAGACAACAAAACAAATCAAAGGCATCCAAGTCGGCAAAGAGGAAGTCAAACTCTCACTCTTTGCAGATGATAGGATACTGTATGTGGAAAACCCAAAAGACTCCACCCAAAACTGCTAGAACTCATACAGGAATTCAGTAAAGTAGCAGGATAGAAAATCAATGCACAGAAATCAGTGGTATTCCTATACACCAACAACAAGACAGAAGAGAGACAAATCAAGGAGTCGATCCCATTTACAATTGCACCCAAAACCATAAGATATCTAGGAATAAATTTAACCAAAGAGGCAAAGGATCTGTACTCAGAAAACTATAAATTACTTATGGAAGAAATTGAAGAAGACACAAAGAAATGGAAAAACGGTCCATGCTCATGGATTGGAAGAAGAAACATTGTGAAGATGTCAAGGATACCTAGAGCAATCTACACATTCAGTGCAATCCCCATCAAAATACCATCCCCTTTTTTCAAAGAAATGGAACAAATCATCGTAAAATTTGTATGGAACCAGAAGAGACCCCGAATAGCCAGAGGAATATTGAAAAAGGAAAGCAAAGCTGGCAGCATCACAATTCCGGACTTCCAGCTCTATTACAAAGCTGTCATCATCAAGACAGTATGGTACTGGCACAAAAACAGATGCATAGATCAGTGGAACAGAATCAAGAGCCCAGAAATGGACCCTCAACTGTATGGTGAACTCATCTTTGACCAAGCAGTAAAGAATGTCCAATGGAAAAAAGACAGTCTCTTCAACAAATGGTGTT
>NW_027397091.1:19058441-19058761 GCF_003265705.2 Callorhinus ursinus
CCCTTTTTCAACCAACATCTTATCAATCCCTTTTTTAAAAAAACATTTTTTATTTTTCATTTTTAGAGTCATATTTCATCCCTTCATAGTAGTTACTCTTATTTTTGGCATATATATAAATTGTCCTTTCTTTAAAATTTAAAGATACAGTTTCTTCTAACAGATCAATATATACCCTAAATCACTAGTGTATGGCTTGGTGGTGGTCACCTGCCTGATCACATTCTCTCCCTTTTTTTTCAAATCTTCTTTCTTTTTTCAAACAACTTCTTATCTTATCAATTCCTTTTATAAAATCTTTTATAATTTTCATCTTTACA
>NW_027397091.1:19058861-19123994 GCF_003265705.2 Callorhinus ursinus
GCACTAGCCTGATCATATTTGATCACATTCTGTTTTTTTTGTATTGTGCTGTTTTTGTTCATATCTTTTTCTTTTTTTTTCTTTCTCTTTCTTTTTCTTTCTTTCCCCATGGTTTCAGGTCTTTTCTGATTTGTATAGAGTATATTTGCTGGAGACGTTGTTAAACTGGTTAGTATTTTGTTCTCTCATTCATCTATTCTCCTCTGGACAAAATGAAAAGACGAAAAAAATCACCTCAAAAAAAAAGAACAAGAGGTAGTACTGTCTACCAGGGACCTACTCAATACAGACATTAGTATGATGTCGGACCTAGAGTTCAGAATCATGACTTTAAAGATACTAGCTGGGCTTGAAAAAAGGATGAAAGTTATTAGAGAAACCCTTTCTGCAGAAATGAACTAAAATCTAACCAAGTCAAATCAAAAAGGCTATAAATGAGGTGCAATAAAAAATGGGGGCACTAACTGCTAGGATAAATGAGGCAGAAGAGAGAGTAAGTGAAATAGAAGACCAAATGATGGAAAATAAAGAGGCTGAGAAAAAGAGAGAGAAACAACTACAGGATCACGAGGGTAGATTTCGAGAGATAAGCGATATGATAAGACGAAACAACATTAGAATAATTGGGATCCCAGAAGAAGAAGAAAGAGAGAGAGGGGCAAAAGGTATATTGGAGCAAATAATAGCAGAGAACTTCCCTAATGTGAGGAAGGAAACAGGCATCAAAATCCAGGAGGCACAGAGAACCCCTCTCAAAATCAATAAAAATTGGTCAACACCCCGACAACTAAGAGTAAAACTTACGAGTCTCACAGACAAAGAGAAGATCCTGAAAGCAGCTCGGGAGAAGACATATGTAACCTACAATGGTAGAAATATTAGATTGGCAACAGACCTATCCACAGAGACCTGGCAGGCCAGAAAGGACTGGCATGAGATCTTTAGAGCACTAAACGAGAAAAATATGCAGCCAAGAATACTATATCCAGCTAGGCTGTCATTGAAGATAGAAGGAGAGATAAAAAGCTTCCAGGACAAACAAAAACTAAAGGAATTTGCAAACAGAAAACCAGCCCTCCAAGAAATATTGAAAGGGGTCCTCTAAGCAAAGAGAGAGCTTAAAAGCAGCATAGATCAGAAAGGAACACAGACAATATACAGTCACAGTCACCTACAGACAATACAATTCCACTAAATTCATACCTTTCAATAGTTACCCTGAATGTAAATGGGCTAAATGTCCCAATCAAAAGACACAGCCTAGCGCGCCTGGGTGGCTCAGTTGGTTAAGCGACTGCCTTCGGCTCAGGTCATGATCCTGGAGTCCCGGGATCGAGTCCCGCATCGGGCTCCCTGCTCAGCAGGGAGTCTGCTTCTCCCTCTGACCCTCTTCCCTCTCGTGCTCTCTATCTCTCATTCTCTCTCTCTCAAATAAATAAATAAAATCTTTAAAAAAAAAAAGACACAGCCTATCAGATTGGATTAAAAAACAAGACCCATCGATATGCTGTCTGCAAGAGACTCATTTTAGACCCAAAGACACCCCCAGATTGAAAGTGAGGGGGTGGAAAACCATTTACCATGCTAATGGACACCAAAAGAAAGCTGGGGTGGCAATCCTTATATCAGACAAACTAGATTTTAAACCAAAGCCTGTAATAAGAGATGAAGAAGGACACTATATCCTACTTAAAGGGTCTATGCAACAAGAAGATCTAACAATTGTAAATATCTATGCCCCTAACGTGGGAGCAGCCAAATTTATAAGGCAATTAATAACAAAAGCAAGAAACACATTGACAACAATGCAATAATAGTGGGGGGCTTAAACATTCCCTCACTGAAATGGACAGATCATCTAAACAAAAGATCAACAAGGAATAAAGACTTTAAATGAAACACTGGACCAAATGGACTTCACAGACATATTCACAACATTCCAACCCAAAGCAACCGAATACACATTCTCTCTAGTGCCCATGGAACATTATCCAGAATTGATCACAACCTAGGTAACAAATCAGGTCTCAACCAGTACCAAAGATTGGGATTATTCCCTGCATTATTTCAGACCACAATGCTTTGAAACTAGAACTCAATCACAAAAGGAAAGTCAGAAAGAACTCACATACATGGAGGCTAAAGAGCATCCTACTAAAGAATGACTGGGTCAACCAGGAAATTAAAGAAGAATTAAAAAAATTCTTGGAAACCAATGAAAATGAAAACACAACTGTTCAAAATCTTTGGGGTACAGCAAAGGCAGTCCTGAGAGGAAAGCATATAGCAATACAAGCCTTTCTCAAGAAACAAGAAAGGTCTCAAATACACAACCTAACCCTACACCTAAAGGAGCTGGAGAAAGAACAGCAAATAAAGCCTAAACCCAGCAGGAGACTAGAAATAATCAAGATCAGAGCAGAAATCAATGAAATAGAAACCAAAAGAACAGTAGAACAGATCAACGAAACTAGAGCTGGTTCTTTGAGGGAATGAACAAGATCGATAAACTCCTGGCCAGACTTATCAAAACGAAAAGTGAAAACACCCAAATCAACAAAATCATGAGTGAAAGAGGAGCTATCACAACCAACACCAAAGAAATACAAACAATTAAAGAACATACTATGAGCAACACTATGCCAGCAAATTAGATAACCTGGAAGAAATGGGTGCATTCCTAAGGATGTATCAACTACCAAAATTGAACCAAGAAGAATTAGAAAACCTGAACAGACCTATAACCACTAAGGAAATTGAAGCAGTCATCAAAAATCTCCCAAGAAACAAAAGCCCAGGGCCAGATGACTTCCCAGGGGAATTCTATCAGACATAAAGAAGAATTAATACCTCTTCTCCTGAAAGTGTTCCAAGAAATAGAAATGGAAGGAAAACTTCCAAATTCATTTTATGAGGCCACCATCACCTTGATCCCAAAACCAGATAAAGAGCCCATCAGAAAGGAGAATTACAGACCAATATCCTTGATGAACATGGTGCAAAAATTCTCACCAAAATACTAGCCAATAGGATCCAACAGTACATTAAAAGGATTATTCACCATGACCAAGTGGGATTTATCCCTGGGCTTCAAGGTTGGTTCAACATCCGCAAATCAATCAACATGATACAATACATTAACAAAAGAAAGAACAAGAATCATATGATCCTCTCAATAGATGCAGAAAAAGCATTTGACAAAGTACAGCATCCTTTCCTGATCAAAACACTTCAGAGTATAGGGATAGAGGGTACATACCTCAATATCATAAAATCCATCTATGAAAAACCTACAGCGAATATCATTCTCAATGGGGAAAAGCTGAGAGCTTTTCCCCTAAGGTCAGGAACGCGACAGGGATATCCACTCTCACCACTGCTATTCAACATAGTATTAGAAGTCCTAGCCACAGCAATCAGACAACAAAACAAATCAAAGGCATCCAAGTCGGCAAAGAGGAAGTCAAACTCTCACTCTTTGCAGATGATAGGATACTGTATGTGGAAAACCCAAAAGACTCCACCCAAAACTGCTAGAACTCATACAGGAATTCAGTAAAGTAGCAGGATAGAAAATCAATGCACAGAAATCAGTGGTATTCCTATACACCAACAACAAGACAGAAGAGAGACAAATCAAGGAGTCGATCCCATTTACAATTGCACCCAAAACCATAAGATATCTAGGAATAAATTTAACCAAAGAGGCAAAGGATCTGTACTCAGAAAACTATAAATTACTTATGGAAGAAATTGAAGAAGACACAAAGAAATGGAAAAACGGTCCATGCTCATGGATTGGAAGAAGAAACATTGTGAAGATGTCAAGGATACCTAGAGCAATCTACACATTCAGTGCAATCCCCATCAAAATACCATCCCCTTTTTTCAAAGAAATGGAACAAATCATCGTAAAATTTGTATGGAACCAGAAGAGACCCCGAATAGCCAGAGGAATATTGAAAAAGGAAAGCAAAGCTGGCAGCATCACAATTCCGGACTTCCAGCTCTATTACAAAGCTGTCATCATCAAGACAGTATGGTACTGGCACAAAAACAGATGCATACATCAATGGAACAGAATCGAGAGCCCAGAAATGGACCCTCAACTCTAGGGTCAACTAATCTTTGACAAAGCAGGAAAGAATGTCCAATGGAAAAATCACAGTCTCTTCAACAAATGGTGTTGGGAAATTTTGACAGCCACATGCAGAAGAATGAAACTGGATCATTTCCTTGCACCACACACAAAAATAGACTCCAAATGGTTGAAAGACCTAAACGTGAGACAGGAGTCCATCACAATACTAAAGGAGAACACAGGTAGCAACCTCTTCGACCCCAGCCACAGCATTTCTTCCTAGAAACATCGCCAAAGACAAGGGAAACCAGGGCAAAAATGAACTCTTGGGATTTCATCAAGATAAAAAGCTTTTGCACAGCAAAAGAAACAGTCCACAAAACCAAAAGACAACCGACAGAATGGGAGAAAATATTTGCAAATGACATATCAGATAAAGGGCTAGTATCCAAAATCTATAAAGAACGTATCAAACTCAACACCCAAAGAACCAATAATCCAATCAAGAAATGGGCAGAAGACATGAACAGACATTTTTCAAAGAAGACATCCAAATGGTCAACAGACACCTGAAAAAGTGCTCAACATCGCTCGGCATCAGGGAAATCCAAATCAAAACCTCAATGAGATACCACCTCACACCATTCAGAATGGCTAAAATTAACAAGTCAGGAAACGACAGATGTTGGTGGGGATGCAGAGAAAGGGGAACTCTCCTACACTGTTGGTGGGAATGCAAGTTGGTTCAACCACTTTGGAAAACAGTATAGATGTTCCTCACACAGTTGAAAATAGAGCTACTGTACGATCCAGCAATTGCACTACTGGTTATTTACCACAAAGATACAAATGTAGGAACCCGGAGGGGTACGAGCACCCCAATGTTTATAGCAGCAATGTCCACAATAGCCAAACTGTGGAAAGAGCCAAGATGTCCATCGACAGATGAATGGATAAAGAATAGTGGTATATATACAGAATGGAATATTATGCAGCCATCAAAAGAATGAGATCTTGCCATTTGCAACGACGTGGATGGAACTGGAGGGTGTTATGCTGAGTGAAATAAGTCAATCAGAGAAAGACATGTATCATATGACCGCCCTGATATGAGGAATTCTTAATCTCAGGAAACAAACTGATGGTTGCTGGAGTGGTGGGGGGTGGGAGGGATTGGGTGGCTGGGTGATAGACACTGGGTAAGGTATGTGCTATGGTGAGCTCTGTGAATTGTGCAAGACTGTTGAATCACAGATCTCTACTTCTGAAACAAATAATGCAACATATGTTAAGAAAAAAGAAAAAGAAGAAGATAGCAGGAGGGGAAGAATGAAGGGGAGTAAATCTGAGGGGGAGTTGAACCATGAGAGATGATGGGCTCTGAAAAACAAACTGAGGGTTCTAGAGGGGAGGAAGTTGGGGGGATGGGTTAGCCTGGTGATGGGTATTAAAGAGGGCACGTTCTGCGTAGAGCACTGGGTGTTAGGCACAAACGATGAATCATGGAACACTACATCAAAAACTAATGATGTAATGTATGGTGATGAACATAATAAAAAAAGGGCATTGGGAATTTTAATGAATTTTATGTATAACATTCTGAAGTTTACAAATAGTTCTGAAGGCAGACACACTAATCAACCAAAGTATTTAAGCTAATGAGTAGCAATATGAGGGTAGCTTCAACTGTTATTAGAGCTGATTTGTTAACACATTTCTCAGTATCTGCAATTGCTGTCTCCTTACAACTCTTCCTGCTGGGAGGAAAATTCATAATATCAATGTCTACAAGAAGAGAAGGGAACGTTTATAAGATGGTCAGTTAAGCAGGTGGCAGCTGGGATGTGTCATAGTACAGATAATTTTTGTGTGTGATAAAATATACATAATATAAAATGGACCATTTTGACTGTTTTTTGGGTACAGTTAAGTGGCATTAAGTGCATTCACAATGCCCTGTATCATCACCACCATCCATCTGCAGAAATTTTTCATCGTCCCAAACTAAATCTGTATATCCATTAAATAATAACTCTCCTAGCCCCATTCCCCCAGCCCCCGAAAATCAGCATTCCACTTCTGTTTCCATGAATTGACTATTCTAGGTACTTCAAATAAATTGTACAAATATCATACAATATTTGTCCTTTTGTGTCTGGCTTATTTCACTTAGCATAACATTTTCAAAGTCCATCCATGTCAGAGCATATATCAAAATTTCCTTTAAAAAAAAAAGCTGAATTATCCATTGTATGCAATACCACATTTTGTTCATCCATTTATCAGTCAATGGACACTCTGATTGCTTCTACCTTTTGACAGTTGTGAGTTATGTTTTTAGAAACATCGGTATACAAATACCTCTTAAAGTCTCTGCTTTCAATTCTTTGGGGTGTATACCAAGAAGTGGAATTGCTGGATCATATGGTAAATCTACATTTAATTTTTTTAGGACCCACCATACTCTTTTCCACAGCAGCTGCATCATTTTACATTCCCACCAGTGTGCACCACAGCTCCAATTTCTCCATATTCTTGCCATCACTTGCCCTTTTGATTTTTGTTTTTGTTTTCTTTTGTAATAGCCATCCTAATATCTGTGAAGTGGTATCAAACTGCACTTTTGATTTGCATTTCCCTTATGATTAGTGGTACTGAGCATCCATTTTAAGTGTTAATTGGTGATTTGAATATCTTCTTTGTAGAAGGGTCTATTCAGCAACTTGAACCATTTTTAAATTGGGTTGTTCAGTGTTTTGATTGTTGTCAAGTTAGCAAAATTTGGATTCATAGCTTAGTTATGATGGATTTGTCATCTCAAAAACTGTAAAAAAATGGAAATAAGTATTGTAATGGGTCATATTTTACTTCATTGTTGAAATGATTGTTGAATAAATATAATACATTTTTAGTCAGTGAAGGGAGATTTATTTTTCATGGAACTCATTCCATACGAATCATGTACTTCTATATTTAGTGGAATTCTCCGCTTCCACAGGTATTTCTTTTGGACTCCTATAATCAGAGAACACAGTCAAGAGAAGTGTTTTCCTGTGGTATTTCTCCTCTCATCTCTTTCCTACCTTCTGTTTGCTCATTTCTTCTTGCTGTGAAATAGTAGTGTTACCGGCAGCAGGATCATTTCTGTTTGTGTTGGAAGCAGACCTCCCAGCCCTGCTGGGACACTATGGGGCGGCATTCAGCATCCTTCTGGCCACACTGAATTCTGTCACCATGCCCTGTATCATGCCTTCACCTGACCGCTTGTTCATCTGGGCCTTGGACAGGTCTCCTCAGCTCTTAAAACCCCTTTCCCCATGTGTAAAGCTGTATCTGACATCGCCTCACAGAACTGTGTGCCTGGCCTGGCAGCTGCTGTAACTGTCTAGTTGCACCCTTACCATTACCTCCACAAAATGGACTGTGTTGTGGCTCAGCCCAGCCCACTAACTCCCTACAGCCTCCAACAGCCTCACTGGAAATTTTAAACACTTACATAACACCCTAAGTCAGGCATTGTCCTCAGCATTTTATAATAGTAACTCATTGAAATCTTGTAATAACATTATGCATCCTATTATTAGTCCCATTTTACAAATGTGGAAACTAGGGCAAGGAGAAGAAAAGCAAATTGCCTGGGGACACACAACCAGTAAGTGGTGGGAGCCAGGGAGTAGCTCCTATGACTTCTTTTTTTTTTTTAATTTTATTTATTTATTTGACAGAGAGAGAGAGAGAGCACAAGCAGGGGGAGCAGCAGGCAGAGGGAGAGGGAGAAGCAGGCTCCCCAAGGAGCAAGGAGCCCGATGCAGGGCTCGATCCGAGGACCCCAGGATCATGACCTGAGTGGAAGGCAATTGTTTAACCAACTGAGACACCCAGGTGCCCCAGCTCCTATCACTTCTTAACCATCACTTCAGGCTGCCTTTGGAATTTGCTTGGCCCCAAGGGAACCGTGTCCAGGTCCTTCTGCCTCCCAGCCTCAACACCTGCCACTCACCAGCCCTCCCCCCACCCACTTTAAAGCAAGTCATCAGGAGGAATTATTGCAACTTTTGAGTCTTTTTATTGAAGAATACACTTGTAGACTGAAACATAGAACTTGGCCATAAAGATATTTTTATATCCATCTCTCAGCTTCATCCAATTTGCTGTCATCTCTCTTCCTCATATTCTTGATTGATGGACTGATACACCATTGAGGAATTGCTAAATTGAAGCAAAAAGAGATCAGGGTTGAATTAATCTCGCAGCTGATTATTACATAACTCTTGTTTCTCATGAGATGAGAATCTCAAAGATGAACCATAAGGATGGCTGTATGTGGCCACAGACGAAGACCAAAAAGCTCAAATTATGATTTATCTTCTTTTTGGAGAGATATTATTAGAAAGGGCAAACATTTGTAAATAATACAGTGATCATAGTCTGTGGTCAGGAATCTAGAATATTAATATGTGGCAACATTATAACTGAAAATCCCCTGCTAATTCATCACAGCTTATATTTGAAGTTCCCTCAAATCACTGAATCCAAAGCCAGACCATGTCTTTCCAGAATTTCCTGAATTGAAGATCTTTGAAGATGCCACAATTCTGAATTCATCAAACCACAAAGGGATTTCAGTTCTTTCTTTCAACCCCCAGCCTGGAACTGAATCTCAAGAGGAGGCTCCCAGCCCAACAGTGTGGACAGGCAACACCTGTCCTCTGGTGAGAGAGGAAAAAATGAGCAGTTTCAGAGAGACGGTAAAATTCTGGTCTGAGAAATAATGGCCATCTGAGGGACTAGTTGTAAAAAAAGAGGGAAGGAGTCCAGGTGGAAGGAAAATGTCAATGGGTAAAGAGAGAAGGAAGGAGAGCGAGTATAGGCAGATGTAGTAATGAATGACAGGAAGGATTGATGCTGTTAATATTTACCTTAAATCAGTGTAGGAACTGAGGCACAGGGAAGAGTGGATGCAAGATTGCTCAGCACAGAGGCAGAGACAGAAAGTAAAGAAAGGGCTACTCTGCTCTGCAGGATGACTTCCAACACTACTGTTTCCAGTGTTGTTCTGGGTGTTGTAGATGATTCTCCAAGATACATAACAGAGGAGAGGCGTTAACTGAAGAGAAGGGATGGCATAGTTATTATTTGCAGACGATATAACTGAAATTTTTAGAAAGCCTGAAAAATCAGTTACAATCTTAGAATACCAAAAGAAGGTATTGTTGCTAGATACAAAGCAAATACACCAAAACTAAATAGCTTTCCAAATATAAGCAATCATTTATTCAAAAAAAGATAAGAAAATATATGAATCACATGAGCAAAAAAAAAAAAAAAACCCAAAACAAAAGAATGACTTTAAGAGAAATTGTGCAAAAATAAAACATAAACACTACAAAATTTGCCTGAAGATCATAAAATCTTAGGAATTGGAAGACATATCATGTGAGACAGAGGATAAGTGATTATGGCACAATGTCAGTTTTTCCCAAATGAATGTATCAGTTGAGTAACTTTCATCAAAATCTTGATGGAATTTCTTTTGAAAATGTTAGAGAATTTTTTCTGAAAAGATAAGGAGGCCAAAATAGCCAGAACTTAAAAAAAGAAAAGAACACTGGGAGTGGCTCCTCTTCGCAGATACAAAATGCAACACATAACAGTAGCTACAATTTGTAACCCATCTGTGGCAAATACCGTGCCATGACTTTCCTGAACTGCCACATTTCCCTTCCTCCAACGACCTTATGCGGAGGGACCATAAGTACTCCCTTTCAGCAGGGACCAGGGAGTTTGTGTACCACTTCACAAAGTCACACAATTAATGACAGGTTTTTGCACAGCACCATCTAATTCAGTACCCACCTACTAAGTTGCCATGCTTTGAGCTACAAAAAGTCAAGCCAGGTAGCATCAGTGCCTAATCAACGAAGGGTCAATGGACCAGAAACAGGTAGCCTGGATTAATTGTTAGAAGAACCCCTCCAAGCAAAAAATATTTTTAAAGAGGTGCTGAGCAATTACTTGCTTATTTTAGAAAAAGAAAACAAAACATCCTCACATTATGTGACCTACTAAAACAAAGTCTAACCAGATTAAGGAGCAAAATGGAAAAAAAATGAAAACACGTACAAAAGAATTTACAATACAGAAAAAAATATGTGGAAGTCTAGGGGCTCTCATGTTGGAGAAATGCTTTCTATGAAAGAAATCTGAAGGGAAAATTAATAAGAAGATTTAATGACTGAGGGGCGCCTGGGTGGCTCCGTCGTTAAGCGTCTGCCTTCGGTTCAGATCCCAGGGTCCTGGGATCGAGCCCCGCACTGGGCTCCCTGCTCGGCGGGGAGTCTGCTTCTCCCTCTGCCTCTCCCCCTGCTTGTGTTTGTTCTCTTGCTGTGTCTCTGTCTGTCAAATAAATAAATAAATAAATAAAATCTTTAAAAAAACAGATTTAATGACTCAACATGTCAAAGATATCTTTTTTTTTATTTTTTTATTGTTATGTTAATCACCATATAATACATCATTAGTTTTTGATGCAGTGTTCCATGATTCATTGTTTGTTCATAACACCCAGTGCTCCATGCAGAACGTGCCCTCCTCAATACCCATCACCAGGATAACCCGTCCCCCTCCCCCCCTCCCCTATAAGAACCTCAGTTTGTTTTTCAGAGTCCATCATCTCTCATGGTTCGTCTCCCCCTCTGACATACTCCCCTTTTCTTCCTCTCCTGTTATCTTCTTCTTTTCCTTTTTTCTTAAAATATGTTGCGTTATTTGTTTCAGAAGTACAGATCTGTGATTCAACAGTCTTGCACAATTCACAGCGCTCACCGTAGCACATACCCTCCCCAATGTCTATCACCCAGCCATCCCATCCCTCCCACCCCCAACCCTACCAGTAACACTCAGTTTGTTTCCTGAGATTAAGAATTCCTCATATCAGTGAGGTCATGTGATACATGTCTTTCTCTGATTGACTTATTTCACTCAGCATAACACCCTCCAGTTCCATCCACGTCGTTTCAAATGGCAAGATCTCATTCCTTTTGATGGCTGCATAATATTCCATTGTGTATATATACCACCTCTTCTTTATCCATTCATCTGTCGATGGGCATCTTGGCTCTTTCCACAGTTTGGCTATTGTGGACATTGCTGCTATAAACATTGGGGTACACGTACCCCTTCGGGTCCCTACATTGGTATCTTTGTGGTAAATACCCAGTAGTGCAATTGCTGGATCGAACGGTAGCTCTAATTTCAACTGTTTGAGGAACCTCCATACTGTTTTCCAGAGGGGTTGCACCAGCTTGCATTCCCACCAACAGTGTAGGAGGGTTCCCCTTTCTCCACATCCCCGCCAACATCTGTCGTTCCCTGACTTGTTAATTTTAGCCATTCTGACGGGTGTGAGGTGGTATGTCAAAGATATCTTAACCAAATATCTCAAATTGGTTAAAATTATAATCAAATGTACAGACTGAATGTAGAAAGTGCCCATATAAGCTTAATAATATGTATCAAGCTGATTGAAAGTTCTTGTCCTGTGATTCCTTATTCTTGTCCAAAGACTTTATTCTAAGGGAAGCCACCAGCAATGAGGCCAAAGATGAGAGGGTCTGCCCAGCAACAGACTTAGTAAAAGGTGTTAAATAATCCCACGGGAGAAACAAATTCAATAGGAGAAAAGATTAACAAATTCTGGTGCATCTCTATGATACATGTGTCACCTTTAGCATAGTATCTTCAAAGAACATGTAATGACATGGCAAGCTCTCAGGACAAAAGTTTAAGAGTGTATGTACAGCAGGAAAAAAGAAAAATAATCGTCAGATTATGCACTAAAACTTCAAAGATGGTGATTGGAGGGGGTGGGAATAACTAGAAAGTCTTTTTTTAATTTTTATTTAAATTCCAGTATAGTTAACACACAGTGTAATATTAGTTTCAGGTGTACAATTTAGTAATTCAACACCCCCGTACAATACGCATGGTTCACCACCGGTGCACTCCTCAATCCCAGTCAGCTATTTATCCCATCCCCCACCCACCTCCCTTCTAATGACCATCAGTTTATTTTTTCAGAGTCTGTTTCTTGGTTTGTCTCTCTTCTTTTTGTCCCCCTGCTCATTTGTTTTGCTTCCTAAATTTCACATACGAGTGAAATCATATGGTATTTGTTTTTCTCTGACTGACTTATTTCACTTAGCAGAATACTCTTTAGCTTCATCCATGTTGTTGCAAATAGCAAGATTTCATTCTGTTTTTATGGCTGAGTAATATCCCATTGTATATATAGACCACATCTTCTTTATCCATTCATCAGTCAATGGACACTTGGACTGTTTTCGTAATTTGACTATTATAGATAATACTGCTATAAACATATATCCTTTTGAATTAATATTTTTGTATTCTTTGGGTAAATACTCAGTAGTGCAATTGCTGGATTATAGAGTAGTTCTATTTTTAAATTTTTGAGAAACTTCTATACTGTTTTCCAAAGTGCTGCATCAGTTTACATTTTCACCAACAGTGCGAAAATGTTCCCCATTCTCCATATCCTCGCCAGCACCTGTTGTAGAAAGTTGTACTTTTATGTTTTTTTTTAATTTTTGCAATATTTTACTTTTGCATATAAAAATAATCTATATTTGTAATTGGAAAAGGAGAAGAAATTTAAAACTAAAACACTAGATTCAAAATTGCATATCAAATATGATTATAAATTTTACTTATCTATCCATACATAAATGTAAATATATTTTTTAAAATCATAGCAATTATCAGAAAGGAAGCATGATTGGTAGCTTTCTATTTCTTTTTTTTTAAGATTTTATTTGTTTATTTGACAGAGAGCATGCTCACAAGCAGGGTGAGCAGCAGGCAGAGGGAGAAGCAGCCTCCCCACTGAACAGAAAGCCCTATATGGGGTTTGATCCAGATCATGACCTGAGCTGAAGGCAGATGCTTAACCAACTGAGCCAGCCAGGAGCCCACTTTCTATTTCTTTTTTATTAATTTTTATACTTTTTAAAATCTGACGTGTATTATTTTATTAATAAGAAAAATAAACAATGTGCTAATGTAAATATAAATCTCAAAATCATTCAGCTTTTCGGCTTCCTGCAAATCAGATTTTTGTGTGTTGTTTTACGGCATGACTGGACAAGCCATTTCATATACTTGCGTCTCCAGTTTAAACTATACAAAAGCCATCCCATTTTCCTTTGTAAGTGTGTCATTTAAAGGTTCAGGTGTAGGTGGGTGTAGTATGAGTGGGGAGGAGAAGTCCCCTTTCCCCAGCATCACATTCTGCATTCGTGGTGCAGCTAGAAAGCCAGTGGGGAAGAGCAGAGACCTTCACAGCTCAGAAGGACATCAGCAGAAGAATGTGGGAACTGGATATTTTAAGACCTTGACCCAAGGAAAACCTTCTGGACAGAGTAGAATTTTCCCTTCTCCTGCACTAGGGCGAAGTCAGCTTTGCTGGCAGCATCTGGATCTGCAGGTGAGACAGATTTGAACACCATGGGGATGGGAAGCCCTTTACTGAATTTTTTTATAGAAATGTTCATATTCAAAAATATGACTTGTTGCTGCTGACAGCTACAAGTTCTCTTCTTCCCGCCTTATGCCACCAGAGTGAAATGAGACAGGCCTGTGGAATTCTGTAAACAGTGAGGGGCAGTGAAAGTAGGAGTAACCGTTCAGAAAAAGAGAGGAATGTTGATTTGCCCAGCACTTGTCTCTCCGTGTATCAACATCCCTTCCCTGCAGAACATGTTTTCCTACCTCCTCACACCCTGGACTCTTTTTACCAACTTTTCTTTTCACACCATGCTAATTCATGCCTTGTGTGTCTTTTTTTATCCTGCTGTGTGGCTGACAAACCTCAAAGTCAGTAGGTGGTCATGGAATTGTGCCCCAGATCCTGTAAGGGAAGTAGGTGCAGAGTTGAAATGACTCAGGACAGGATCTTTCAGCACCAGTTCTGGGAGCTTCCAGATTGTAGAACGCACGTCCTATCAGCTGCAAACCTACAAGGCCACCTCATTTGGGCCCCAGGCGGGCACAGAGGCCAGACAGCACCTGTGTTCCACGAGGTGGCCTTCCTCCCATACCCACGATCGGCGGAGCCATGTCTGCAGACTTGGCAGCCTAAACAGGGCAGGATGTTTCCAAACATAACCTGCCATTGAAGAAATCAGTTTTATTTTGTCTACATGGGGGTGTCGTTGGCGCCAGTCTCTCTGACTTCAGCTGATACACCGCTATGGTAGGCAGCCAGGCCAGGTTCAGCCAAGTCAGAAGTCTCGCTGAGGTTTCTGTGTTTCTTGAACACCACCAGGAAGGAGCTGTTCTTTCAGATTCCTCATTAATTGGCAAAACAAACATTTTGTTCTCTAGAGTGATTTGGGTACCAGTTCCAAGACAGATGTATATTTTTAGATCTCCTTATGTGACACTTAGATCTTCTTGTCATGTGAATTCTTTTCCTTTTCTTAAGTCCAGTGGTGAAATATTCTGCTCACAAAGCAGTAAAACCTCATGCAGCCAGTTCAGGGGGGCAGAACTGAACGACGAGGATGGGATTCGAACCCACGCGTGCAGAGCACAATGGATTAGCAGTCCATCGCCTTAACCACTCGGCCACCTCGTCACTTGCACTTGTCTTCTCTTTTATATATGATTTAAAGAGTAGTCAGAAGAGCTGTTTATTACCCCAGTCCTGGGAGAATAGAGACCCGACAGTCGATCTGGGGAGATGAAAGATTGAACAGCAGATTATTTAGGCAGAATGTTCCCCTCAATACTCAGAGTATTCCACGTGCTTTTACCTTTTGTAAATCTGTTCAGCATGCCTGCAAAAGTGATAGAAGGTATAAGCCTTTTTGCTTTCCATGGAAAATGCAGGGAAAATAAAAGGGAGAGAGGAATAAACAATCATTGACTTTGGCACAACTGAAAATAGACGTCTTTTTGTGTGATATTCTCATTCTTCCCTGGGTTATGGGGGACTTTGAAACATCCCCAGGTCCAGGCCACACCCAAGACCCATAAAGTCACAATTTCAGGAATTTGAGCTTGCAGACAGCCACAGTGGGCAACCAAGTCCGAGAACTATCATTTTGTTAACGTTTCAGGTGACCTGATCTCTCTGTATACCTGAGTGTTTGGAGGGGATGCCACCTCAAGCTGGCATCTGATTTGGGGTTTGGAGGAGGAGAGGGAAGCTGGTGGTATAGAAGGGCAGGATTCCATTCCAGCCCAGGAAGGGACAGCAATACAAGCATGGATTCTGCTTTGTCATAGCAATCTTGTTCCCCAGTAACTCCAGAGTATCTGCAGACCCTCAGGAGACTTCCATGGCTCTGCTCACATCACTGCCTGCGGGAAGTCTCTAAATGGCTCTAGGTGCCTAGAGACATGGGCCATATTTGATCACTTCTCTCTCACTCCCCCATCCCCTTGAGATTGCCATGGGGGACAAGGACTGCATTTTTCCTGTATATTCTCTACATCAGCTATGTTTTAGGATCCACTAAATATTTTAAAGGGAATGGGTAGATGAATTAATCAATCGATACAAATATTCACTCTGTTTGTTATCAATTCATTTCAACTCAGTATATGTTTATTAAGTGCCTTCTATGGAGCTGGCCCCCTGGTGTAAACTCTGGGGCTATAATTCTAAACAAGAGCGAGCCCCTGCAAATCTTTGGTACCCAAAGTATCCCCCACAACCCCTCCACCTCGGGGCTCCTCTGTCCTGTAATGTGCATATTAATTCTCATTCTTCCTTCAGTTTTTCTCACACTGGCCCCCGCTTCCCCATGGAAGGTTTTGGACAGGGAGAAGAAAAGTGTGTTTGGGATTGAATCAGCTCCACAAATGGGCACTGAAAGTCCTGCTTATTTTAGCACATGTGTTTTACACCAGGGCTACCTTCAGGAGTCTCTCTCCAACCAGCTGGGTGGGGGCGGGGGGAGTACTTATTCAGAGAGGAATAGAATTTAATATAAACATTCCTTGCCCTCCCTCCCACCCCCACCCCCCAAAATTACCTGACACTGAAGGCAAAATCCTGGTCTCAGATTGTCTATAAAACCAGCTGTTCCAATATCTGAACTCACAGAACTGCCCTCCAGTTAATTTGGAGTTTGGATTGAAACCATGTTCCAAGTTTTGCCTTAATTCAGTCAGCCAACAGGTATTTCTGGGTCCTGCATACAGGCCTGGTACTGTACCCTTAGGTTTTATTTCTCTGGAGCCCAAAAAGGTGAAATCCTCAAAACTAATCCATGGGTTATGGCAAAATGTGCAGATTGGTGTAGCCCCTGCCCCGTGTAAACTCTGTGCACCTTCTCCTCCTGCAGGACACATGCATTGTCTTTCTTTAACAGAACTTTACACCAATCCAACGTAGGTGCTTTCTTTGGCAATAAATGGATTTTTATTTGAGAAAGAATTGCCAAAAGGTCTTGAGACAGCTGCTGTTTGAAGCTCACATAGAAATCAAAGATTCACCTGGCCATGACTTTGAAGGAAATGTCTTTGTCTAAAATCTCTCAATATTGTTTATGCCCTGACCTGTCAGCAGAGATTTCCAGAAAGCTAAATGTCATGAACTTTAAGATACAGGAAATAGAATCTTGTTAGCAAAGGCTTGTGTTTAATTTTGTCTTATCTCTCATAATATGGAGAAAGTCACCTAATGTTACATAAAAACTCCCCTATGTTATTACAGATCTTAGAGCCTCTCTTAAAACAGCCCTGTCCAGGAAATTCCAAGTCAGGGATAAAAGCGGTGGGGAGCGGCCTGAAGTGTGATGAGCTGGTGTATAATAGATATTTCATTTCTAAGAAAATTGACCAATTGAAAGTGCAATAGTTTATTTAAAAAGTAATGATAGAACTTGAAGATTGAGTGACCGTGTTGACATTTCGACAACATCTATGCAATTTATAATATGAGTCATTAGAATAGTTGCGGTTTCTGCAAATTTTACATGGAAAAACTGGAGAATGCTTGATGCTTAGCTAATCCACTCCGGAGGGCCCTCTGAAGAAGTGGTAGGCTATGTAGCAAGTGCCCACAAGTGTAGGTGATTCAAAGACAGTGAGGGTGTCTTTAATAATCGTCCTGTAATAATTTATATTTACTTAACAATCGTGTGAGTCGATCTCAAAGTTTAGGCATAATGTTTTTTAAATGCATGGTTTATTTCAATGCTTATGAGCCATAATTAGAAATAATATATGGTGTTGTATTTTGTTTCTTTACTACTCTCTTTTGTTTCCTGAAATTTAAGCTGGGCCCATATGAACAAAATGGGACAATTTTCTTGGTGGAACATCATGGTGACAGAACCACCACGACAAAAAAGAACTCACAGGATAGTATTTGGATAATTAAATTCTAATGTAAATGATACTGTCTGCAACCTTCTATTCCAGCATTGAGAAGTAGGCAGTAGACTAGCATGTAACCAACCCTGGTATGATTGGTTAATGGCTAGTGTATGGCTAAGACAGTATGCCATAGGGGCACCTGGGTGACTCAGTCAGTTAAGCATCTGCCTTCGGTTCAGATTATGATCCCAGGGTCCTGGGATTGAGCCCCACATTGGGCTCTCTGCTCAGCGGGGAGCCTGCTTTTCCTCTCCCTCTGCCTGTGGTTCACCCTGCTTGTGCATTCTATTTCTCTCTGTCAAATAAATAAAATCTTAAAAAAATAATAAAATAGTATGCCATAGCTCATTATACATATTCATTAGCTTTTAACTATCTGGTGAAATACAATTTAAAAATACTATAATATCCTGAAAGTACAAAGAAAATACTTTTTTTTTTATTTGAGAAAAGCAAACAAAGCAATCTTTTCCTTAATCCCTTTAAAATTTTCTGTAGTTTACATTTTTTGAGAATGCATTTCCTTCTAGATTTAAAAAATAATGTAAATATTTATGCAGCTACCAAGATATGCTAAATTGAGTATATATTATATTTATATTTCTTTTTTGGTGGTTCTGAGCTCACCTTATGGGCAACATAATTTTGGGAGACTCACACAAACTACATGAAAAATACTTTTAAATTTTATCCTATTTTGGTTTCATTAATAAATGAATTTTTCAATGTAAACAACAACAAAAAATAGATATGGAATATCTCCTCTATGCACCTAATCGAGGGTTAATGTAATTTTTGTAACCAAATTCTGTGGGTTTGGTTCCCAAAGCCATGTTTTAAATCCCTTTTCCTACACCCCAAAGTCCATGTTCGCATTCCTACTGCAAACACACCGACCATGCACGGCATTGTAGGTGTTAGAGTGAACATTGAGACGTGAAAGGAAAGTTCTTTAGAACCACTTCGTAATCTTGAAAACAATCAAATATAAAAAGTATCCAAAGTATTTCTATTTGTCTAGTAAAAGAATGTTAGGAAGTAAACAGTGATTCTGAATCATCACCAGTTTGATTAGTTTCTGTCTTTTTAAGTTTGAGAATTTTTTTTTCTTCCTAGGTCTCAAAAAGCAGCCTGACATAAAATGTATCTTTGTCAAGCTGATGCTTTACATTGTGGTTTTTGAAAGGTGTTGGAGGAGTTCCTGGAAGAGAAAGAGTTTGACACAAAATACAAGTGTCATTTCCCTGGGAAGAGAGTGTCACAGTTGTCCCTGTGATTTTAGCAGTGACAGCATTTCAGAAGGATAAAACTGAAATGGGCCTTCTGAGTTTGGAACTGTGTGGGTAAATCTGGGGCTGCTTTGCCCAGTTTTTCACTCTCCTGTGTAAACCGACACAGGGGAGTTCATCAAAGAGACTGGATCCTCTCTCCGCCGCCCGCCAGCCTTGCCCAGGACACGGGCTTCAGAAATCAGAAAGGTGGCCCTGGGCTGGCTAATGCTCGGCTATCTGAGAGACATCTGGGGGCCCATCCATGTTTTTTTTCTTTATTATGTGTCCTACATTTCAGGGTGGATGAAGACCCAGTTCAACCTTTTATTTATTTCAGGAGGGAGGTATCAAAACCACAACAAATAGAAAGAACTTCCCTCCACCTGCCTGGCATGACGAAATAATCCATGGAGAATTCCCTATGTTTCATTTTCTTTGTTTTGTCTTAAGAACAGTGCCCCCTCCCCACCCCTTCCGTGAGTGTACTAAGTGAACTAATTGTTGCCTTGTTTTTTTTGGAGTGATTTTCATGTTTTATTAGTTTCTCCACTTCACATCGCCAGTGATTTAACTTCACCCCAGCATCTAAAATGTTGCAGTTCGATAAAATAAGTAAATGAATAAAGTCTAAAGTGCTTCCAAGCCGGGCAGACACCTTTTTGTATGCTGTGATTTTACTGTTCTTCCCAGCTGATATTTATAACTCAGCCATATGTGGTTATAAAGATTTATTATGAGCCTGTGGAATAAGTTCTGTTAACGTGTACAGTAAACGTCCAAGTTTTGACTCTGTAAGCCTTGGGGATTCCTAATAAGATGAAGCCATTTTGATCGCCAGCCAAGCAGTGTGCAGTTGGAGTGAGGCCTCAGATTGACAAAGGGCTTAGCTATGTACCCTAGACTATACTCGCCCTGTGTGGGGGTTCGCTCAAAATGTTTGCAGAGCTCAGGTAGGTATTTTTCTTCTTCATCACCATCCTCATCTGAGAAGAGTTGAAGTTTGAGAATCTGTTGACTAAAGGTTGGAATGGAAAATTTTAAGACCATAAATAAAGGCCAAACTAAAAAGTCAGGGCAGAGCCATCCGGGAGTATAGTGAATAGGGCATCTGTACCTGATCCCCCCATCCTTGTCTGGCAAGAGGATGGTTATTCTGAGTACATCAGGAGAGAGAAAGCTGCAGACTCCAGCTGGTACTAACCCCCCCACCTTCCCTTACATGGCCAGTGGAAAAGGAGGACTGGGCCTCTCCTTTTACGCCCTTCCTCCATTTTCTGAAACTTCTCTTGCCCTTAATATATATGTATATTTTCCAAGCAAATTCATGCCATGTGGGGAAAAGAAAGGTCTCAAAATAAAACAACAGAGTGAGACAGTGTCAAAAAGTGTGCAGCAACTTTCTCAAGCTCGACTGCGTTAGAATCAGCTGGGGAGTGCTTTAAAGATACTATAACGTCCAGTTTGGTTTTTTCCTCCCAAATGCTGCCTAGGCATTTTTTTTCCCTTGAAGATCCCAGGATGAAAAAAGAAGTAGAAGAAGAAGGAGAAGATATCCTGGTGATTCTAATGTGAAGCCCGAGTCACAACCCACTGGTTTAAAGCCCAATTTTAAGTGATTTTTCACCGAAGTCTTGAAAATAAGTAATATTTTCTACTCCCAGAACTTGGCAATCTCTGAAGATAGCTCGAGAAGCAGTATTCACTAACATGGAATTGCTCAGGTCCTGAAAAACTCTGCTCTGACAAAAGAAAACCGATCACCTGAGAGAAAGAATAGGACCTGAGCATGCCAGAGTGGGTGTCTTGAAGTTTCTGGAGGGTGTTGTGAAATTTCTGCACAGCACCATGTTTTTTAAAGATTTTATTTATTTATCTAAGAGAGGGAGAGAGCACGAGTCATGGGCAGAGGCAGAGGGAGAGGGAGAAGCAGGCTCCCCGCTGAGCAGGGAGCCTGACGTGGGGGCTTGATCTAAGAACCCCAAAATCATGACCTGAGCCGAAGGCAGATGCTTAACTGACTGAGCCACCCAGGTGCCCCTACCCTTTCTTCTATTAATGTGGTGTATCATGTTGATAGGCAATTACTTAAAAATAAAATCTTTAAAAAATAAAACAAAATAAAAATACAGTGGACTTCCCAGAGCTGTTAAGGATTAAATAAGACAACTTACAAGGTGGTAAGCATGGTGCCCAGCCTGGACGGGCCCTCATGAATGGTGTGATGTGTGGGGGAAGTAGTATAGCATCAACAAGAGCCACCAGGGCACCCTTTGCACAACACCATTCCCCCTTTGTGCCTCTCCTCCTCAGGTGCCCACAAAGTTCTAGATCTTTCCCCAGTTTTAGCTTATGATTGAATTGCTCCCCATCTAGCTCTTTTTCTAGCAGATCTGTGGAGTGCCATATTAGATTGTGGTTAATTAATCCCCAAATATCTGTATATGATGATTTAATATATGATTCTTTCGATTATCATCAACATTACAAGATTATTTTGATATTTATCCTAAATAAGCAATGAACATAGACTTTTGGGTATTCAGTAATCCTAGACTGACAGTACACAAATTCTTAGTACCTGCCTTTAGTATACGTCTGACCAAACAACAATCTTCTCCAATGGTTATCCATCCTTTAAATAGGCAGGGAGCTCTGAACTTTAGAGGGTCCTGTTCATAATTGGACAATGTGATCTTTCCTGTCAATTTCCTTTCCAAAACATGTCTGATATCCATCTGTCCTCCCCATTTCCACTGCTACCACCACTTATCCAGGCCACTGTTGTTTCCAGAGTTAGTTACCACAAGCTTCTATTTTGTCTTCCTCCAAATCCAGTTTCTGCATGAGCTGTCACCCACCTCACACTGCCCTGCACTCAAAGCTTCCCAATGCCTTTCCATTGCACTAAAAATAAAATCCAAATTCCTCACCTGCCATGGGCACTGTTGGGTCTTCTCAACCCCACTGGACATGCCCTCTGACCTCAGAGTGGATCTTCAGCTGCCTGGCCAGCCCAGTTTCTTTCCCACTGGGAGGCTTTGCCATGCTTTTCCTTCCACCAGGTATGCTTTCTGCCTGTTTCAGCCTGTAAGTCTCTGATTAACTAGAAGCTCTTCACACGGGAAAGACCTGTTCTTTTGGATTGCTCATTAGTTGACAAAACAAGCATTTTGTTCTCTAGCATGATTTGGGTACCAATTCCATGGCACAGATGTATATTTTTAGATCTCTTATGTGACACTTGAATATTCTTGTCAGATGAATTCTTTTTCTTTTCTTACATCCACTGGTGAAATATTTTGCTCACAAAGCACTAAAACCTCAAGCAGCCAGTCCAGCAGGGGAAGTAAACAACAAGGATAAGATTCAAACCCATGCTTGCAGAGCATGATGGATTAGCAGTCCATCGCCATAACCACTCGACCAATGTCTAATGCAGCCCATCCCTTTATTATCCTCTATCTCAGCCTGCCATTTGCTCCTTTGTAAAAATTAAAATTTGCAGTTATCTTATTCATTTTTTCTATTTAGCTCTTCTATGCCTGTCTCCTCCACTAGAAAGAAAGAAGGGAAGTCCTTTGATGACATGGACCAAGACATATTGAGCACTCAAGAAATATTTGTTAAATCCTGGCAGGAATAAAAGAAAATAATCTCTCTTCTCTCCTGTCTTTTAATTTACCAGTCTTTGTTCTGTTGTTAGTGCAGTTGAGATGGGATCCAGGTGGCAACCTCCACTTTACCTTCTTCTAGAAGCAACTCAGGGCAATTTTTAACGCTTAATGTGTGGACTTGGGAACTAGGAACGAAACTCCAGATAGTATAATAGCACCAGTGGACACATGTTGAGCTCTATGTGACATTCATCATGCTAGACATTTTACTCTTTAGTTCTTACAACAGAGTGAATCAGGAACTGATTCTTCCCATTGTATAGATTAATTAGTACACTGGGACTCAAAAAGGAGAAGTACTTGCCCAAGATCGTGTAATTGATGCACGGCAAATAAATGTTCTGACAGCAGATCTTCCATGCTAACCCACTTCCTTACACTCCTCAGGAGATAGTATAGTTTTACGAGTGTACTTCGCAAATTGGCTAAGATGATGACACCAGATTTTACATTATGGTAAAATGGTGGTTACTTTAAGAATGCTAGTTACTGGGGCGCCTGGGTGGCTCAGTCATTAAGTGTCTGCCTTCGGCTCAGGTCATGATCCCAGGGTCCTGGGATGGAGCCCCACATTGGGCTCCCTGCTCAGCGGGAAGCCTGCTTCTCCTTCTCCCACTTGCGTTCCCTCTCTTGCTGTGTCTCTCTCTGTCAAATAAATAAAATCTTTAAAATAAAAGAATGCTAGTTACCCTAATCTTTCCAATCCTGCACTTGCACAGTTGTGTCTTTTTAAACCAAAGCAAAGGCTTTTACATTTATTTCCTTTGAATAGCATCACATTTATTTCAGTGAATCATTCTTCAAGTTCTTTTAAATGTCAGTGGATGTTTAGAATGAAAAGAACATAAATTCCAGACAGGCCTGGGTTCAGACCCTGGTCCACAGTGGAGGGGTGCGTGATCTTGGACAGGCTACTTAACCTTCTTGAACATTGGTTTGCTCCTTAGTAAAATGAGAGTACCAAGGTATAGCTTTATGTAAGGGCTAAAAAGATGGTACCTGTAAAGCATGTGGCCATGTGCTTTATATGCAGGCTCTCTCTCAATGTCAGATCCTGCCCCTTGGCCTGTGCATCAACTAGCTCTTCCAGCTCTGTTATCTGAGCTTTGCAGACAGTAGATTCTTGTTCTATAGATTTTATGTCATCCATCAAGTAAACTGTTCCCAGAGGCAATGGGCTTTTAAGGGAAGCTGTCTCTTCCCCTATACACTGCTCTTCATCCCAGGGATCAACCCACACATACTTGTGATCAGAATTGCCTTGATTTGCAAGGAACATGAGCAACGTTACCCTACTGCAGCTGTGAATATTTTTCTCTTGGTTGTGTTAATGGTCTTTCCCTCTATCTTAAGCCTCTCGGACGTCTGAATAAATGTTGGTGTGAAGTGTCGTAAAATGAATCCTGAAAATGAATGTGTCCATCAATGTGAGCAGGAATTCAAAACCAGGAGAAGTGAAAAATTTATAAACCCACTTTCCATGCCCAGAAGTGACTTCATGCATAGGACAGTCATCTGCCTATTGATCCTGATTCAGAAAAGCAAAAAATGTCTCTTGTAATACATGGGAAATCTCCCCAGCAGTCTGCCCACTATTTCTAAACTAATAGAATGTGACAATTACTGAAGGGTAAGTCCATCAACGAAGGAGTCTCTGCCATTTGCACTGAATCATTTATCTGATTAATTCATAATTACTCAGTGTCACCTGGCTGAAGTCAGGGTAGATAAGCTTTGATGAAGGGAAAAAGTCATCCTAGGAAGAAAGCAATCAGTGAAACAAAAAAACAAGGGAAAAAGTTCTGGATTTATAAAGCCAGAACAAGTCTGAGTAAGACAGAATGGCAAAGAAGGGGCTAAAGGAACATCCAGTGATAAAGAACCAGGGGAGGAAGGAGTGAGGGAGCATGGAGGACGGGTCCTGGGCTGCAGGGGGAGGAGAGACCAAAGCTAAGTAGTTGGTTGGGAGGACCCATGAGAAATCTAACACATTGCTCGAGGGGAGGATAAGCTTATATGGCCACTTTTTAAAAAAATAATTTTATTGTTATGTTAATCACCATACATCATTAGTTTTTGATGTAGTGTTCCATGATTCATTGTTTGTGCATAACACCCAGTGCTCCACGCAGAATGTGCCCTCTTTAATACCCATTACCAGGCTAACCCATCCCCCATCCCCCTCCCCTGTAGAACCCTCAGCTTGTTTTTCAGAGTCCATCATCTCTGATGGTTCATCTCCCCTTCCGACTTACTCCCCTTCAATCTTCCCCTCCTGCTATCTTCTTTTTTTTTCTTAACATATATTGCATTATTTGTTTCAGAAGTAGAGACCCGTTATTCATCAGTCTTGTACAATTTACAGTGCTCACCATAGCACATACCCTCTCCAATGTCTATCACCCAGCCACCCAATCCCTCTCACCCCCCACCACTCCAGCAACCCTCAGTTTGTTTCCTGAGATTAAGAGTTCCTCATATCAGTGAGGTCATATGATACATGTCTTTCTCTGATTGACTTATTTCACTCAGCATAACACCCTCCAGTTCCATCCACGTCGTTGCAATGGCAAGATTTCATTCCTTTTGATGGCTGCATAATATTCCATTGTGTATATATACCACTTCTTCTTTATCCATTCATCTGTCGATGGACATCTTGGCTCTTTCCACAGTTTGGCTATTGTGGACATTGCTGCTATAAACACTGGGGTGCACATACCCCTTCGGATCCCTACATTTGTATCTTTGTGGTAAATACCCAGTAGTGCAATTGCTGGATCGAACGGTAGCTCTAATTTCAACTGTTTAAGGTACCTCCATACTGTTTTCTAGAGTGGTTGCACCAGCTTGCATTCCCACCAACAGTGTAGGAGGGTTCCCCTTTCTCCACATCCCCGCCAAAATCTGTCATTTCCTGACTTGTTAATTTTAGCCATTCTGAATGGTGTGAGGTGGTATCTCATTGAGGTTTTGATTTGGATTTCCCTGATGCCGAGCGATGTTGAGCACTTTTTCAGGTGTCTGTTGGCCATTTGGATGTCTTCTTTGGAAAAATGTCTGTTCATGTCTTCTGCCCATTTCTTGATTGGATTATTGGTTCTTTGGGTGTTGAGTTTGATAAGTTCTTTATAGATTTTGGATACTAGCCCTTTATCTGATATGTCATTTGCAAATATTTTCTCCCATTCTGTCAGTTGTCTTTTGGTTTTGTGGACTGTTTCTTTTGCTGTGCAAAAGATGAAATCCCAATAGTTCATTTTTGCCCTGGCTTCCCTTGCCTTTGACACTGTTTCTAGGAAGAAATGCTGTGGCTGAGGTCGAAGAGGTTGCTGCCTGTGTTCTCCTTTAGGATTTTGATGGAATCCTGTCTCGCGTTTAGGTCTTTCAACCATTTGGAGTCTATTTTTGTATGTGGTGTAAGGAAATGGTCCAGTTTCATTCTTCTGCATGTGGCTGTACAATTGTCCCAACACCATTTGTTGAAGAGACTGTCTTTTTTCCATTGGACATTCTTTACTGCTTGGTCAAAGATGAGTTCACCATACAGTTGAGGGTCCATTTCTGGGCTCTTGATTCTGTTCCACTGATCTATGCATCTGTTTTTGTGCCAGTACCATACTGTCTTGATGATGACAGCTTTGTAATAGAGCTGGAAGTCTGGAATTGTGATGCCGCCAGCTTTGCTTTTCTTTTTCAATATTCCTCTGGCTATTCGGGTTCTCTTCTGGTTCCATACAAATTTTAGGATGATTTGTTGCATTTCTTTGAAAAAGGTGGATGGTATTGTGATGGGGATTGCATTGAATGTGTAGATTGCTCTAGGTATCCTTGACATCTTCACAATATTTGTTTTCCAATCCATGAGCATGGAAAGTTTTTCCATTTCTTTGTGTCTTCTTCAATTTCTTCCATGAGTATTTTATAGTTTTCTGAGTACAGATCCTTTGCCTCTTTGGTTAGATTTATTCCTAGGTATCTTATGGTTTTGGATGCAATTGTAAATGGGACCGACTCCTTGATTTGTCTCTCTTCTGTCTTGTTGTTGGTGTATAGGAATGCCACTGATTTCTGTGCATTGATTTTATATCCTGCTACTTTACTGAATTCCTGTATGAGTTCTAGCAGTTTTGGGGTGGAGTCTTTTGGGTTTTCCACATACAGTATCCTATCATCTGCAAAGTGTGAGAGTTTGACTTCCTCTTTGCCGATTTGGATGCCTTTGATTTCTTTTTGTTGTCTGATTGCTATGGCTAGGACTTCTAATACTATGTTGACTAGCAGTGGTGATAGTGGACATCCCTGCCGCGTTCCTGACCTTAGGGGAAAAGCTCTCAGCTTTTCCCCATTGAGAATGATATTCGCTGTAGGTTTTTCATAGATGGCTTTTATGATATTGAGGTATGTACCCTCTATCCCTATACTCTGAAGAGTTTTGATCAAGAAAGGATGCTGTACTTTGTTAAATGCTTTTTCTGCATCTATTGAGAGGATCATATGATTCTTGTTCTTTCTTTTGTTAATGTATTGTATCATGTTGGTTGATTTGCAGATGTTGAATCAGCCTTGCAGCCCAGGGATAAATCCCACTTGGTCATGGTGAATAATCCTTTTAATGTACTGTTGGATCCTATTGGCTAGTATTTTGGTGAGAATTTTTGCATCCATGTTCATCAAGGATATTGGTCTATAATTCTCCCTTTTGACGGGGTCTTTGTCTGGTTTTGGGATCAAGGTAATGGTGGCCTCATAAAATGAGTTTGGAAGTTTTCTTTCCATTTCTATTTTTTGGAACAATTTCAGGAGAATAGGTATTAATTTTTCTTTAAATGTCTGATAGAATTTCCCTGGGAAGCCATCTGGCCTTGGGCCTTTGTTTGTTGGGAGATTTTTGATGACTGCTTCAATTTCCTTAGCGGTTATAGGTCTGTTCAGGTTTTCTATTTCTTCCTGGTTCAATTTTGGTAGTTGATACATCTCTAGGAATGCACCCATTTCTTCCAGGTTATCTAATTTGCTGGCATAGAGTTGCTCATAATATGTTCTTATAATAGTCTGTATTTCTTTGGTGTTGGTTGTGATCTCTCCTCTTTCATTCATGATTTTGTTGATTTGGGTCATTTCTCTTTTCTTTTTGATCAGTCTGGCCAGGGGTTTTTCAATCTTGTTAATTCTTTCAAAGAACCAGCTCCTAGTTTCGTTGTTCTTTTCTACTGTTCTTTTGGTTTCTCTTTCATTGATTTCTGCTCTGATCTTTATTATTTCTCTTCTCCTGCTGGGTTTAGGCTTTATTTGCTGTTCTTTCTCCAAGCTCCTTTCGGTGTAGGGTTAGGTTGTGTATTTGAGACCTTTCTTGTTTCTTGAGAAAGGCTTGTATTGCTATATACTTTCCTCTCAGGACTGCCTTTGCTGTACCCCAAAGATTTTGAACAGTTGTGTTTTCATTTTCATTGGTTTCCATGAATTTTTTTAATTCTTCTTTAATTTCCTGGTTGACCCAGTCATTCTTTAGTAGGATGCTCTTTAGCCTCCATGTATTTGAGTTCTTTCTGACTTTCCTCTTGTGATTGAGTTCTAGTTTCAAAGCATTGTGGTCTGGAAATATGCAGGGAATAATCCTAATCTTTTGGTAGTTGTTGAGACCTCATTTGTGACCTAGAATGTGATCAATTCTGGAGAATGTTCCATGGGCACTAGAGAAAAATGTGTATTCCGTTCCTTTGGGATGGAATGTTCTGAATATGTCTGTAAAGACCATTTGGTCCAGTGTTTCATTTAAAGTCTCTATTTCCTTGTTGATCTTTTGCTTAGATGATCTGTCCATTTCAGTTAGGGGGGTGTTAATGTCCCCCATTATTATTGTATTGTTGTCAATGTGTTTCTTTGCTTTTGTTATTAATTGCCTTATATAATTGGCTGCTCCCATGTTAGGGGCATAGATATTTACAATTGTTAGATCTTCTTGTTGGATAGACCCTTTTAGTAGGATATAATGTCCTTCTTCATCTCTTATTACAGTCTTTGGTTTAAAATCTAATTTGTCTGTTATAAGGATTGCCACCCCAGCTTTCTTTTGGTGTCTGTTAGCATAGTAAATGGTTTTCCACCCCCTCACTTTCAATCTGGGGGTGTCTTTGGGTCTAAAATGAGTCTCTTGCAGATAGCATATTGATGGGTCTTGTTTTTTATTCCAATCTGATAGACTGTGTCTTTTGATTGGGACATTTAGCCCATTTACATTCAGGGTAACTATCGAAAGGTATGAATTTAGTGCCATTATATTGCCTGTAAAGTGACTGTTACTGTATATTGTCTGTGTTCCTTTCTGATCTATGCTGCTTTTAGGCTCTCTTTTTGCTTAGAGGACCCCTTTCAATATTTCTTGGAGGGCTGGTTTTTCTGTTTGCAAGTTCCTTTAGTTTTTGTTTGTCCTGGAAGCTTTTTATCTCTCCTATTTTCAATGATAGCCTAGCTGGATATAGTATTCTTGGCTGCATATTTTTCTCGTTTAGTGCTCTGAAGATATATTGCCAGTCCTTTCTGGCCTGCCAGGTCTCTGTGGATAGGTCTGTTGTCAATCTAATGTTTCTACCATTGTAGGTTACATATCTCTTCTCCCAAGCTGCTTTCAGGATTTTCTTTTTGTCTCTGAGACTCATAAGTTTTACTATTAGATGTTGGGCTGTTGACCTATTTTTATTGATTTGAAAGGGGTTCTCTGTGCCTCCTGGATTTTGATGCCTGTTTCCTTCCCCACATTAGGGAAGTTCTCTGCTATTATTTGTTCCAATATACCTTCTGCCCCTCTCTCTCTTTCTTCTTCTTCTGGGATCCCAATTATTCTAATGTTGTTTCATCTTATCATATCGCTTATCTCTCGAATTCTGCCCTCGTGATCCTGTGGTTGTTTCCATCTCTTTTTCTCAGCCTCTTTATTTTCCATCATTTGGTCTTCTATATAACTGATTCTCTCTTCTGCCTCATTTATCCTAGCAGTTAGGGCCCCTATTTTTGATTGCACCTCATTAATAGCCTTTTTGATTTCGACTTGGTGAGATTTTAGTTCTTTTTTTCTCCAGAAAGGGTTTCTTTAATAACTTCCACACTTTTTTCAAGCCCAGCTAGTATCTTTAAAGTCATGATTCTGAACTCTCGGTCCAACATCGTACTAATGTCCATATTTAGTAGGTCCCTGGCAGACGGTACTACCTCTTGTTCTTTTGCTGAGGTGATTTTTTTCATCTTGTCATTTTGTCCAGAAGAGAACAGATGAATGAGAAAACAGAATGCTAACAGGTTAACATCGTCTCCAGCAAAT
The DNA here is from genome assembly GCF_003265705.2 of Callorhinus ursinus. Taxonomy (NCBI): domain Eukaryota; kingdom Metazoa; phylum Chordata; class Mammalia; order Carnivora; family Otariidae; genus Callorhinus; species Callorhinus ursinus. The sequence goes on from NW_027397091.1 coordinate 19,088,616, forward strand.
GTACTCTATACAAATCAGAAAAGACCTGAAACTATGGGACAAGGAAGGGAAAGATAGACGAGGAAAAAAAAGGAAAAAGAAAAAGATAAAAACAAACAAAAACAGAACAAAACAAAAAAAAACAGAATATAATCAAATATGATCCGGCTAGTGCATAGATCAGTGCCACACACTAGCTTTTGGGCATATTTTGGTCTTTTAGAAGAAAGTGCCTGCTAAAATTTTAAAGGCAGAAAGACTTCCAGAAAGTGGTCGCTTTTCTTTTCAGACGTTGTTACTATTCTTCTCTTCGATCTCCTGTTGAGTTCGTAGGTGTTCAGAATGGTTTGATCCCTATTCAACTGAATCCCTGAGACCAGACGAAATCCAGGTCTCCTACTCCTCCACCATCTTGCTCCTATATGACCACTTTGGAAAGGAGAGAGAAGATACTAAGATACCTCTCATATTGAAAAATTAATGGGTTCTTTATTACTTTGTTAAATGTTAAGGCATTTAATGAGCCAGTCATCAAACCACTGGAAGCTTGAAATCGACCAGAGTGAGAATATTTACAATACAGGAAGGGGCAAAAGTTACATATTAGGAAGCAACCATGATAGGAACTAAAACTGTATTGGTCAAAAAAATTGCTTCCAGGGCACCTGGGTGGCTCAATCGGTTAAGTGTCTTGACTCTGTATCTCAGCTCAGGCCTTGATCTCAGGGCTGTGAGTTCAGGCCCTTTGTTGGGCTCCATGCTGGGTGTGGAGCCTACTTAAAAAATTTTTTTTTTAATTAAAAAAAAGAATTAGCTTCTGGAAGTTTAAGTCTGAAGAGGCTAGCAGAATGTGACTATTTACTCATTGGTTCCTATAGGAACTCATTAGTTCCTATAAAAATATATTTTTATATACATGTATATTTATTACATATTTATTTCTACCATATATTACTTGTGTTTATGTATTATATTGTATAAATTTATTTATAATATGCGTTTAAAACAAATATGTCTTTTTTAAATCACCAGGTACTGGGGTAGTAGTGGGACTCAAGGGGCAGGTAACCAGAGTTAGTGACTAATGAGTACTGGGAAGCCAACAGAAGTATCAGAGTCAGAGGTGGGAGTGAGAGAGGGATACTCCCTGGCAAAAGAAAGCGTGGGCAGAGGCTCAGAGGCTAGAAATAAATAGTTAAGCGAGAAGATGGGGAACAGATCATGAGGATGATGAGAGGTAAGATTGAGGGACTCAATCTCAGAAAAGCAAGGCTCTGGATATTTGGATATTTTTAGGGCACTTGATGGCTTCAGATCATTATGTAGAAAGGCTTTGCTGTGTTGTGTACAAGCCTGCCTGCTATGTGAGTGCTTTTTTTTTTTTTCTTTTGCTATGTATCTTCCTGAAATTGGAATGCATTTTACAATTCTGGTCAGCCTGGCAGTAGTGACAGCTTGTAGAATGAATGTCTTCAGCTTGGAAGAAGATATTGTGGAACGTCCTTTTAAGAAAGGCTGTGTCTTCAATGTTCTCAATGGTATTGGGGATGATACTGTGTGGAAAAGCAAACAAACAACACCCATAAGAACATCAAAGTCTCCAGGTTGAAAAGTGATCCAAGAGAGCCAAACTCAGCACGAATAGGTCTTAGAAAAACATCATCTCATTTATTTAACTGATGTTGCCTCCTTTCCATACATTAAAGAGTGATAGGGGCACTTGGGTGGCTCAGTTGGTTAAGCAACTGCCTTCAGCTCAGGTCATGATCCTGGAGTCCCAGGATCGAGTCCCACATCGGGCTCCCTGCTCAGCAGTGAGTCTGCTTCTCCCTCTGACCCTCTTCCCTCTCGTGCTCTCTATCTCTCATTCTCTCTCTCTCAAATAAATAAATAAAAATCTTAAAAAAAGAAAGAGTGATAGACAATAAAAAAGTCTATGTGTAAAAAGTCTTTAAAATCTCATTAAATTAAATTAAACATAATTAAAATTAAAATGCCAAGGGATAAGAAATACTTGTATCAAATTTAATTGATAATATTTTCCTTTGGTGGCACATAAAATTACAACATTACTAACAATTATAGTATTTTATAGTCAGTGAAATGAAGCATATATATATATATATATATATGTATATATATATTCTTCTTTGTTAAAGTAGAATTATCTCTCTCCAAACCTGCATTTTTTTTTTTCTTTTACACTAAGTACTTGTTTGACTGAATCAAATTAACAACAGTTGTTAGAATGGCAGCAAAATGTTTCTGGCTAAATTCACTCACAAGAATGCTCTGCCCTCCGGGACACTTTGTTCCCTGACCCTCCACTTTCTCTATTGTGAGTTACTGCAAACTCTTCTCAAATGGGGAGTCAGAGGAAAATTGACAAAACAGGTGTCTGAAGAGTCCCATTACCTGTTAGCCGCTAGGAGGGTGTAGCAGGGGATGAATATTCTGTCCCAGCTTTCTTTTTGTGAAGTGATCCTAGGACTTTGCTCTCCTTCTACCTGCTTCCCAAACCAAACAAACCCCAAATAGCAGCCACCCCTGCTGGCTTTGTAGTGGTCTAAGCGTTCGGAGCTGCTCCCTTGGGTAAGGGGGATATGAGGTTTGCTCTCAGAGCACAGGAACTTGCAGGGAGAGGCTTGTCTAAGCCCTGTGTACATTAGTTGCCTGAGGCATGTTTGGAAAATAAATGATCTTGGGGTCTTGGCTGTGGAATGTCATTTCCCCCTGATATCTGTTTTTGAAAGGCAGAGAGTGACAGTAAAGCAAAGTGGGTATGAACACTGGGCCCAGGCTTCAAGTCCGTCTGTCCTTTTTGCTTATGGAGTATATGAATGAGAGCACTCAGCTTCATTTTCTCTGAGACTCAGTTTCCCCATTCATAGACGGGGTAAGCATTACCTCTTTTGTGTGCTAAGATCAAAGATTAAATGAGGTTCTTCACATGGGGCGTGCACCACAGTTCATTGCATGCACAGTGCTCCCCAAGTGGATCCTGCCATTTGTCATCAGAAGGAAGGAAGCAAGGAACCTGAGAATAGTAAAGGATTAATAATGAAGGGTTATGACTTTTAGAGATTGAAAAGACCCGAGAAATAATCTAGTCCAAACCTCTCATTCTACAAACAAGAAAAGTGAAATTCTGACCCAGACCATGACTTTCATGAGACCAGAGGAAAAGTTTGGTGGCAAAGCTGGGCCTCCTCTGTATACTTGGTAGAAATTTCCTACAAGTAAATGGCAACCACACATGGACTTGGACAGTTGGATTTTTAAATTTTATTTTAATATCACAGACTGAAAGGATGTGGCTCAGTCTTTTCACATTTCTGGTGTAGGCCATTTGGGTCAAAGGCAGTTAAAATTAAAAAGCGTAAGCTTTCTTCCTTTTTTAAATTTTATTTTTTTAAGATTTATTTTTTTAATTTATTTGACACAGAGAAAGAGACAGCAAGAAAGGGAACACAAGCAGGGGGAGTAGGAGTGGGAGAAGCAGACCTCCCACTGAGCAGGGGGAGCCTGATGTGGGGCTCGATCCCAGGACCTGGGGACCATGACCTGAGACAAAGGCAGATGCTCAGCAGACTGAGCCACCCAGGCACCCCTTAAATTAGAATTTTAAATATAAAGCTCAGGTGAAGATGGGAATTCAAATTTAAAAGGCCAAGAGAAAGAATATCAAAGAACTAGAAGATAAACATTTTGTCTCTCACAGGAAAAGAATTCTTCATTCTGTTGTACAGCCAAACGTAGCCTGCAAGACGAATGATGCTGCGAATGGCATGGTTTTCCAGTGACAGGAAACCCTGATTCTGCGGGACAGGCTCTGGAGGTGCAGCCACTGTTGGCATCTGTGGCTGACTCTGTTGCACATCGTGTCCTGAACTTTCACAGCTTCCTCTGGAGCCAAAGCTGGGTACACAGAGCACTGTAAGGTTGATGAGGAGTCTGACTCTGAAGTATTAAACCACCACCCCAGACACTGACACCACTCCTCCCCAGACCGTCCCCAGCACAGGCTGCATCACTTTGATCTCAGATAAAGTGAAGAATGATGTGGGAAACAATGGCAGAAGAAAAATTATTAAATTTCCTTACTACCTACAGCCCACTGACAAGTCCTTGAAACAGGCAGAGTGACATTCTTCCAGGAACTCAGCTGCCTTGACATTGACATTTTGCTAAGGGCAAAAGGCCATCTTAGCCCAATCCACACCGCTCCCCTCCCCCCACAGGATGCTGTAAGTCTACTTCTACTTTAACATATAAAAATCCCTTTGGAAAATTTCCTTTATCTCTACCCCCCAAGATACATGTTTGCAATCATCCCCCAAGCATACGGCCCACCCATATACATCCGAAGGGTCTCATGACTAAGGTTTCATTATATGGTAATAAATGACCTTTTCCCAACAATAGCAGTCCCCTCAAGGTCCTGGAAACCTTGCTTCCAAAATGCCTTAGAGACTTAGGCTATCCTTAACCCCCTCCCAACTTGAAAGTATATAATGGGCCACTCCTCATAAGCCCATTGCAGCTCTTCCTGCCCACGGGTCCTGTCCCCATGCTTGAATAAAATCACCTTTTTTGCACCAAAGACGTCTCAAGAATTCTTTCTTGGCTGTTGGCTTTGAACGCTAACGTTCTTTACTACATCAAAGAGAACAAGCTTTGCAAGCGTTCAGGCACGTTTCTCCCACCTCCATTACTTTTGCCATTTCTGAAAAATGCCTATACATTCACTCATTATTTTTGAAATCAACTTATGTTTATTGGTTACATACCGACTTCATCTGGTTCCTAAGTGATAACATGAGGACACACCCAGGTTCTTTATGCTAGTTAGGTATTTTCAGTGAGAGAAATAAAGAGGAAAAACAATAAATATCTATCTGAGATAGAAGCGTTAAAAAGCAGTCACGCTGCATCCCAGTTGCACCTGGGGTTACAGGGACCTCAACATGTGTTAACACTCATGGGCCTGCATGCCAAAAGAATCTATTTTATTATAAGTGAATCAAAAAAGGAAAGCTATTACGTCTTCCTCATGTCCCAGAAAATATAAGGGAAAAAATCACTATTTTTCCCGAAAATTGTTGTACAGAGTTAAGGAAAGTCACCTGGCCTTATTTCTTATAAAACTAAGAAAGGTTACTACTACAGCAACGGCAAATCCAAGGACGGCGAGTGGAGGTGCGAGTTGCAGAGCCTCATGACAGGCGGTCAAGTCCAGTTTCCAAATGCGGCTGCTGGGGGGACGCAGGGTCCTGGGAGGCCTCTGGGTGGCCGCCCTGCACGGCAGCTCCAGAGGAGCCCTCGCTGGCTGGCTGGCTGTGACGTTTGTCCCTCTTGTCCTTTCCCTACAACCTGCCCAGGTTTCTTTCCGAGGACCTTGGTTTTGACGTCCCGGTTTCAGAAACAAACAAATGAAGACCCTATAGGATTTAACACCAAACAAGGACCTTCCCCTATGTAATGTTAAACTGAAATTTGTTTTCTTTTGACTCTAAAACCAGAGTCGCACATCTGTCGGGCGCATCAATAAAGAGAAGAATGGATTACTTAGGAAATGACATTCTGAGGCAGGGGAGGCCCAGACAACTTCATCTACTTGTTCCACTGGCAGGAAAATAGGCTGTCCCTGTGTTTGTTCCTGTTTGGGCACATGGCAAGGGAGCCTCTGGGCTACACTGCACAAGACATTTTCTTGGCCCTGCAGCAGGTGCTGGATCCCCATGGCATTCCCTCTACCTGCTGAAGGTGGGGGCTGCTGTCACCTGGGAGTCTGCCTTGAGGCTTTGTCCTGGCCACATAGCAAGCCACAAACAACCACAGACAGGAAGTGTGTGGATAAAAATCATTGTTAAGGGTGTTCTACACCATTCCCTGCAGCTCCGCAGAGGGACTGAGAGGCACTGCCCAGGGTGCTTAAAAGCAGGCCTATAACTTCCTTCCTACCTCACATCCCCTTCCCCCTACCAGGGATGCTTGAGGTCACTTTACAACTAAACTCCTTGCGCTTGAATCCTGGCATCAGGGTGCGCTGCTGGGGGAACCCAGCCCAAGGCATAGCTATGTGCACGCACGCGTACACACACACACACACACACACACACACACACACACACGTGCAGACGCTGGCTCTCTTGAGCACAGTCTTCATCTTTTCTCATGCCTGAGTACCATTCTCCTGTCACTTGCCGTAGAAAGGGCGTCTGCTCACGATGCCTGCCTATCTGAGATGTGTCCTCTTTTCTTCCTGCTTAAATGGAATAGTGCAAGTCCCGGCCACTCATGACAACAGCATAAACAGACCCTTGCGGTTAAAAAGAGTCTAAATGTTGGTGTCCATAAGTACAGTATGTAAATGGATCTAGTTTTCCTTCCAAAACACCTGACCTTTTGCTTTAAATGTAATGTTAACCAGTTTTGAACCCAAAATATTTGCATCTTGCAGTTTCTGTCCACAGTCTCTGAACCAGCTGATGGGGAACATTCCTCATTCAAGGTGGTGAAAGGTGGGGTGGGTAGTGCTGAGGTAAAAGACAGGAGGTGGAAGGGGGAATTAATGGATTGCCTATAATGTTATGAGAGACATCTCTTTTCATCTACTCTGATGGCTCCAGGGTGGGATCCAGGGAAAGAAGAATGGCAGATTGCAGACCACACCCCCGCCCCCCCAGAATGGCTCTTCTTTGAACTGTGTTCTCAGAATGGCTGTTCGTAATCGGAAACATTGGATCCTACCAGCCTGCTGTACTTGCCTGCTGGTATTAACAGCCATATCAGGATTCAAAAAGGCTGCTACATATCGCATTGGCTTTTCCCTATCTGAAACTGCTGAGCATTTACTGAGGGTTTACTACATGCCAGGCAGTGGGATAATGTCCTCTCAAAAGGCTAATTCAAATAATCCTCCTGAGAGCTCTCCAAGGGCTCTGCCAAGGTGATGCAATCCATGGATGAGAAGGCTGAGAGTCAGAGAGAGGAGGTAATTTGACCAAAGCCACAGGAAAAGCCTGGTGGGAGATGAGATTTGAAGTCAGGTCTTTCTGAGTCTAGAGATTCCAGTTTAAGTCAGAATACCAGCTGCTCCTTGCAAAGCAACCCCATCCCTCTCCCTGTCTGACCTGATGGCTGTGTGGGTACACATTCTCAAAAGGATATCATGCCTCTTGAGAGGGGGTTCATGTGGACTATGGGGTATGTAAAGCTGCAGTTATAGACAAGGCACAGTTTCTGGAAAAGTCACATAGTTGATAGTTGAAATGTCATTTTCACATTAAAGCAAATGCACTGTGGATGTCAATACCAGGCCTCAAGACTTTTGACAGCACGCTGAGCTTGTGTTCAGGGCACATCTCCAGCAGGTGGCCCAGCCTCAAGTTCTTACTCATCTGAACCCATCTTCCCTTCTTGTTCCCCCCACCCCCACTACAGTGTCACAAAGTACCCATGCACAGTCACACCGCCAGAAACCCATTACCCTGACCCACTGTAGGTCACGTGGAAAGATGCACAGCTGCAAGTCCACAGGGTGACTCTGCATTCTCTTGTACCTGGGACAGGACTGCAACTTGCTGCCTGTCATTCCTTCAGTTGGTTCACACTGAAACCACCACCTTGTGCTTGGCACTTTACCAGCCCTAGAAGACTTAGCACTTAACAAAGTGGGCATGGTCCCTGATGCTTGGGCTCAATGGCAGAGAAAGATATTGACCAAAAATTTACATTTGTGAATAGAATACACAATTGTACATTCTGAGAACCGGAATGAAGGAAAAGATTATGTTGAGAGACTGAAACTTGGAAATGGATTTGGTTTGGCAGACCTGGAAGGCTTATTGGAGGAAGTAACATTGAATAAGACCCTAAAGGCTTGGTTGGTGAAGGATATACCAACTCAAGACTGGGACATATATTTCTCAACCCTGGCTGCACATTTCAATCACCAGGAGGACTTTAAAAATATATTCCTGTCCAGGCTGCACCCAAGACTGATTTAGATCAGAATCACTGGAATGGATATGGACACTGCTATTTTTAAGCTCCCCAGGTGACTCTGATGTTCCAAGTTTAAGAGGCTGCAGACTGGAGTAGACTCAGGTACAGGGCTTACAGCCAGGGTGTGTCTAGAGGGTGCATGTGAAAATGGGGTGGAGAGGTGGGCAGAAGGGGTCATATGAGCACGGGCAAACTGGGCAGGAGGCTGTCCCAGTGTCCAGCCTCAAGACAAAACTTGTGGTGGTGTTAGAGCTAGAGAGAGGCCAACTCCATGGGGTAACAGTTAGGACGGGTTATATCCATCTAGGACTTGACATGCATTGGATGAGGAGCCGAGGGAGGGATGGGCCAGGCACGAATCCTGCTAGATTCTCAGCATGAGTAACAGGCATGATTTGTGTTCTGTTTGCTAATTGATTTAGCGTCATCCATGATGAAAACCGAGAGGGCCGTCAGCAGGAAGCTCACCTGCAGTAGCAATAAATAGCCCTGCTCATGTTGGGCCAGCTCTCTGTGGGGCTAGCCAGGCAGCCGGGAACAGGGCTTGCCTGTAATGACCTCCAATGTGGAAAGAAAAAGAACTTTCACATCCTGACTCTAAAACTCTCTCTTCGCCCTGTGAGTCAGTACATAAACTTTAATTCAGACATTGGCAGTGCTGTCAACAGCTCATATGTCATTAGCAGAGAGCTGCTGAGGCTCCATGTACCAGGGAGCAGGCTGCTTCTGCTGCCTTCCCTGGAGGTTGGAACCTCCTTTATTTGTGGAAACCTCAAAGACAAGGTCTTTCTGGACTGTGGGAAAGAAGCTGAGGTACAGAACTTCGCCTCTGGCCTCTGTCTAGTGGCTGACCCGTCTAAGCCAGGGCTCACCCTCTCTGAGTGACACAGATGTCACCTTGCACACCTGGTGAATGTAACCACAGTGCTGGAGGCCTGGGCTGGATCTCAGCAGGTTGCCACTCATAGCCCAGGAGCTCTGCAGACCATGTTGGGAGAAGGCAGCATATTAGCCCTGACACGTGTGGGTATAGGTGCTACCCCTAGTAACAGCACAGGTAGAAAAATGAGCAATAGCCTCTTCTAACTTGGTTGTCCTCAAAAACTGTGTCTGCTGACTCCTCAGAACTGCTGGAGGTAGGGATTGGCAAATGCCCCTGGGAAGAGCAAAGCCTGTTATCCTTAGGAGAAACTGAGCTCAAAGCTGGATTCTACTTGATAGGGAAATTTTAATGAAACCTCCAAAGCACATGACATGAAAATAAAGCTCAGCACAGGTTGTTAATGAATTGAACCCACTGCACACAGTACAAATCTTTATAAACTAATACCAGACCAGGCAAGTCCTAACTTGTTTGTGGGTGTTAGGAGGGGGGAGCATGAACTGCAATTTAAATTGTAACATTAACTGCATACACTAGCTGAAGAAATCACCCAACAAAACCACCCCGAAAGGTTTTTAAAGTAGAAGGTGGTGTAGCTATTGTAAATTGATGCTGAGGAAAACCAGAAGCATTTCGAAGGTTTTGAAGTCTCATTATATTTGAAACAGCCTAGGTTTGCTGCTATATAGTTTATGAGCCTGAAAATGAAATTACAGGACATAAAATATAAAAAACCTAATCAATATCATATAACCAGGAAACTTGGAAATTTAAAGGACTTCTCATGTGCTACAGTTGAGGCCCTGAATGCCAGAAGAGAGCATATGGAGAGGCAGTTGGAGGTCAGATTACACCCCCGTTACCTTGTCCAAGTGTAACGGTTCTCCCATCAGCTCAATTTTGAGGTTGTCCAAGACATGGATGACTTCAACGGCTTCACCTCCTCATTCTCGTTTGTATTTTTTCTCATTGCAGGCAGATTCAGTGTGAAATGATCAGTTATTTTGTCATTCAGAACTTGTAAAGACTTCCTGATCTTATTTCCACATGAATAGTAAATTGTTAAGAGATGTTCTCGGAAGACAAAGGGAAGATAAAGTTTTCCCTTTCCTCCATCACAAGAGATGATTGAAGCTCTTCATAACTGCTCCCCTCCATCCTCTAAGGGCTCAGAACAGCTTTTGCAAGTTGGGGTTTTGGTGAAAAATGTTGGCCACAAATTCCAGGTATCACAGTTCCTAGATGTGTGACCTGTTCACTCCTTGAAACTTACTTTTCTCAACTAATAATGGAGATAGGTCTCTACTCAAATATTACCCCCTCAGAGATACCTGACTCAGCCACCTGATCAATAATGGCCCCATCCCTCCATTTAAAAAAAAAAAAATCTCCTTAACCTATTTTATTTTTAATCACTGACATTTGACTCTATTTCTCTTTGTTGATGTGTTAACAATCGAAGGCACACCCTCCCCCCCACCCCGCCCGGGTACTGCATTCCTGCCCCTGGAACAAAGTCTCATCTTAGTAACAGCAAGTGTAATCATGAATAATAAGGTAGGTAATAGATACATGTAGAGGCAGGAAAGCTGTAAGATAAATGCAGGAAATGTCAACATGTATGGGTAGAGAAGGGGAATACAAAGCTCACAGCGAAGAAGTAAAAAGGGTGGTCGGAGTTTTAGGAGGTAAGTCAGCAGAAGATGGTATCAAGGGAGCCAAGCGTGGAGAGACTGAAGGAAGAGGGCAGCGATAATGTGGCAGATCCAGACACTGCAGATGTGGGAGGCCTATTCCAGTCCCTTGATGTCCACTTGTGAAATAGTAGCAAAGACATACATTGGTCTCTGCTCCTAGTTCCTTACCCAGAGCTCCTAAAACCCTTGTACCCTCCTTAGTAATAGGAGTAATTTTGTTCTCTGGACAGGCTCCTAGTTGGGGGCTGGTCACCAGAAAAATCAAGTCATGACTGGAGAAGGGAGACAGGCTGCAGTAGAGTTAATAATCGACCATGCCAGTGCAATGAAGCCTCCATAAAAAAAAAGAATTGGGGGTTTGGAAAACTGGATCGATGAACATATTCATATCCTGGGAAAGTGGTGACTCCAACTCCATGGAGACAGAAGCTCTCTGCTCAGGACTCTTCCAGACCCTTCACTCCATGTACCTCTTCATTCATGTCCCTCATTATGTCATTTATAATAAATCAGTAGATGTTCCCTGAATTCTGTGGGCCATTATAGCAAATTACTAAACCCAGTAAGGGGGTTATGGGAACCCTGATTTTAAACCATAAGCACAGGTGACACCTGGACTTGTGATTGGCATCTAAAGTAGGGGAGGGGGAGTCTTGTGGCGCAGAGCCCTTAACCTGTAGGGTCTACACTAACTCTGGTTAGTATCAGAATTGAATTGAATTGTAGGACACCTGGATAATGTCATGGAATTGCTTGGTGTGGTGTCAATGCACATCTGGTCACAAAAGTATTCTGTGTGAGTGTGTAAAGGACAACAGAATAGTGTGTTTTCTCAGACACTATTCAACATTAATGAGTATTTGTGCATTGCCCTTATGTGCAAAACCGAGTACCGAGGGGCACATAGAAAGAATGGCTTCACTATTTATCATCCGGGTGGGGAGAGAAGGGGACACTGCAGATGCCCCACCCTGTGCCCCTCCCACCCACCCTTGAGTATACCTGCTCTGTGGACCACAATCCCAGGCATACTGGTGGTTTCTTACTACAAGCACCCTCTTGTGTCTTTTTTTTTTTTAGCTTTTTTTTATTATGTTATGTTAATCGCCATACATTACATCATTAGTTTTTTTTCTTTTTTTTTAAATTTTTTATTGTTATGTTAATCACCATCATTAGTTTTTGATGTAGTGTTCCATGATTCATTGTTTGTTCATAACACCCAGTGCTCCACGCAGAATGTGCCCTCTTTAATACCCATCACCAGGCTAACCCATCCCCCTACCCTCCTCCCCTCTAGAACCCTCAGTTTGTTTTTCAGAGTCCATCATCTCTCATGGTTCGTCTCCCCCTCTGACTTACTCCCCTTCATTCTTCCTTTCCTGCTATCTTCTTCTTTTTCTTTTTTCTTAAAATATGTTGCGTTATTTGTTTCAGAAGTACAGATCTGTGATTCAACAGTCTTGCACAATTCACAGCACTCACCGTAGCACACACCCTCCCCAATGTCTATCACCAAGCCACCCCATCCCTCCCACACCCCACTAATCCAGTAACACTCAGTTTGTTTCCTGAGATTAAGAATTCCTTGTATCAGTGAGGTCATATGATACATGTCTTTCTCTGATTGACTTATTTCACTAAGCATAACACCCTCCAGTTCTATCCACGTCGTTGCAAATGGCAAGATCTCATTCTTTTGATGGCTGCATAATATTCCATTGTGTATATATACCACCCCTTCTTGATCCATTCACCTGTTGATGGACATCTTGGCTCTTTCCACAGTTTGGTTATTGTGGACATTGCTGCTATAAACATCGGGGTGCACATACCCCTTCAGATCCCTACATTTGTATCTTTGGGGTAAATACCCAGTAGTACAATTGCTGATTCATATGGTAGTTGTATTTTCAACTTTTTAACGAACCTCCATACTGTTTTCCAGAGTGGCTCCACCAACTTGCAATCCCACCAACAGTATAGGAGGGTTCCCTTTTCTCCCCATCCTCACCAACATCTGTCGTTTCCTGACGTGTTAATTTTAGCCATTCTGACTGGTGTGAGGTGATATCTCATTGAGGTTTTGATTTGGATTTCCCTGATGCCGAGTGATGTTGAGCACTTTTTCATGTGTCTGTTGGCCATTTGGATGTCCTCTTTGGAAAAATGTCTGTTCATGTCTTCTGCCCATTTCTTGATTGGATCATTTGTTCTTTGGGTGTGGAGTTTAATAAGTTCTTTATAGATTTTAGATACTAGCCCTTTATCTGATATGTCATTTGCAAATATTTTCTCCCATTCTGTTTGTTGTCTTTTGGTTTTTTGACTGTTTCTTTTGCTGTGCAAAAGCTTTTTATCTTGATGAAGTCCCAGTAGTTCAATTTTGCCCTGGCTTCCCTTGCCTTTGGCAATGTTTCTAGGAAGAATTTGCTGCGGCTGAGGTCGAAGAGGTTGCTGCCTGTGTTCTCCTTTAGGATTTTGAAGGACTCCTGTCTCACGTTTAGGTCTTTCAACCATTTGGAGTCTATTTTTGTGTGTGGTCTAAGGAAATGGTCCAGTTGCATTCTTCTGCATGTGGCTGTCCAATTTTCCCAGCACCATTTGTTGAAGAGACTATCTTTTTTCCATTGGACATTCTTTCCTGCTATGTCGAAGATGAGTTGACCATAGAGTTGAGGGTCCATTTCTGGGCTCTCTATTCTGTTCCATTGATCTATGTGTCTGTTTTTGTGCCAGTACCATACTGTCTTGATGATGACAGCTTTGTAATAGAGCTGGAAGTCCAGAATTGTGATTCCACCAGCTCTGATTTTCTTTTCAACATTCCTCTGGCTATTCGGGGTCTTTTCTGGTTCCATACAAATTTTAGGATTTTGTGTTCCATTTCTTTGAAAAAAGTGGATGGTATTTTGATAGGGATTGCATTGAATGGGTAGACTGCTCTAGGTAGCTTTGACATCTTCACAATATTTGTTGTTTCAATCCATGAGCATGGAAAGTTTTTCCATTTCTTTGTGTCTTCCTCAATTTCTTTCATAAGTATTTTATAGTTTTCTGGGTACAGATCCTTTGCCTCTTTGGTTAGATTTATTCCTAGGTATCTTATGGTTTTGGGTGCAATTGTAAATGGCATCAACTCATTAATTTCTCTTTCTTCCATCTTGTTGTTGGTGTATAGGGAGGCTACTGATTTCTGTGCATTGATTTTATATTCTGCCACTTGACTGAATTCCTGTATGATTTCTAGCAGTTTTGGGGTGGAGTCTTTTGGGTTTTCCACATAAAGTATCATATCATCTGCAAAGAGTGAGAGTTTGACTTCTTCTTTGCTGATTTGGATGCCTTTTATTTCTTTTTGTTGTCTGATTGCTACGGCTAGGACTTCTAATACTATGTTGAATAGCAGTGGTGATAGTGAACATCCCTGCTGCATTCCTGACCTTAGGGGAAAGCTCTCAGTTTTTCTCCATTGAGAACGATATTCGCTGTGGGTTTTTCACAGATGGCTTTTAGGATATTGAGGTAGGTACCCTCTATCCCTATAATCTGAAGAGTTTTGATCAGGAAAGGATGCTGTACTTTGTCAAATGCTTTCTCTGCATCTATTGAGAGGATCACGTGGTTCTTGTTCTTTCTTTTATTAATGTAGGGTATCACATTGATTGATTTGTGGATGTTGAACCAACCTTGCAGACCAGGGATAAATCCCACTTGGTCGTAGTGAATACTCCTTTTAATGTACTGTGGGATCCTATTGGCTAGTATTTTGGTAGAATTTTTGCATCCATGTTCATCAAGGGTATTGGTCTGTAATTCTCCTTTTTGATGGGGTCTTTGTCTGGTTTGGGGATCAAGGTGATGGTGGCCTCATAAAACAAGTTTGGAAGTATTCCTTCCATTTCTATTTTTTGGAACAGTGTCAGAAGAATACGTATTAATTCTTCTTTAAATGTTTGGTAGAATTCTCCTGGGAAGCCATCTGGCCCTGGGCTCTTGTTTTTTGGGAGATTTTTGATGACTGCTTCAATTTCCTTAGTGGTTATAGGTCTGTTCAGGTTTTCTAATTCTTCCTGGTTCAGTTTTGGTAGTTGATACATCTCTAGGAATGCCTCCATATCTTCCAGATTATCTAATTTGCTGGCATAGAGTTACTCATAGTATATTCTTATAATTGTTTGTATTTCTTTGGTGTTGATTGTGATCTCTCCTCTTTCATTCATGATTTTGTTTATTTGGGTCATTTCTCTTTTTTTTTGATAAGTCTGGCCAGGGGCTTATCAATCTTGTTCATTCTTTCAAAGAACTAGCTCCTAGATTTGTTGATCTGCTCTACTGTTCTTTTGGTTTCTATTTCATTGATTTCTGCTCTGATCTTTATTATTTCTCTTCTCCTGCTGGGTTTAGGCTTAATTTGCTGTTCTTTCTCCAGCTCCTTTAGGTGTAGGGTTAGGTTGTGTATTTGAGACCTTTCTTGTTTCTTGAGAAAGGCTTGTATTGCTATATACTTTCCTCTCAGGACTGCCTTTGCTGTATCCCAAAGATTTTGAGCTGTTGTATTTTCATTTTCATTGGTTTCCAAGAATTTTTTTCATTCTTTAATTTCCTGGTGACCCATTCATTCTTTAGTAAGATGCTCTTTAGCCTCCATGTATTTGAGTTCTTTCCGACTTTCCTCTTGTGATTGAGTTCTAATTTCAAAGCTCTGTGGTCTAAAAATATGCAGGGAATGATCCCAATGATCCCAATCCCAATGATCCCAATCAAGCCTGATTAGGCATGAGACCTGATTTGTGACCTAGGTTGTGATCTATTCTACAGAATGTTCCATGGGCAATAGAGAAGAATGTGTATTCTGTTGCTTTTGGATGGAATGTTCTGAATATATCTGTGAAGACCATTTGGTCCAGTGTGTCATTTAAAGTCTTTATTTCCTTGTTGATCTTTTGCTTAGATGATCTGTCCATTTCAGTGAGGGGAGTGTTAATGTCCCCCACTATTACTGTATTGTTGTCAATGTGTTTCTTTGCTTTTGTTATTAATTGGCTCATATAATTGGCTGCTTCCATGTTAGGGGCAGAGATATTTACAATTGTTAGATCTTCTTGTTGGATAGACCCTTTAAATAGGATATAGTGTCCTTCTTCATCTCTTATTACAATCTTTGGTTTAAAATCTAATTTGTCTGATATAAGGATTGCCACCCCAGCTTTCTTTTGGTGTCCATTAGCATGGTATATGGTTTTCCATCCCCTCACTTTCAATCTGGGGGTGTCTTTGGGTCTAAAATGAGTCTCTTGCAGACAGCATATCGATGGGTCTTGTTTTTTAATCCAATCTGATAGCCTGTGTCTTTTGATTGGGGCATTTAGCCCTTTTACGTTCAGGGTAACTATTGAAAGATAGGAATTTAGTGCCTTTGTATTGCCTGTAGGGTGACTGTTACTGTGTATTGTCTGTGTTCCTTTCAGGTCTATGTTACATTTAGGTTCTCTCTTTGCTTAGAGAACCCCTTTCAATATTTCTTGGAGGGCTGGTTTTGTGTTTGCAAATTCCTTTAGTTTTTGTTTGTCCTGGAAGCTTTTTATCTCTCCTTCTATTTTCAATGACAGCCTAGCTGGATATAGTATTCTTCGCTGCATATTTTTCTCATTTATTGCTCTGAATATGTCATGCCATTCCTTTCTGGCCTGCCAGGTCTCTGTGGAGAGGTCTGTTGCCAATCTAATGTTTCTACCATTGTAGGTTACAGATCCCTTCTCCCAAGCTGCTTTCAGGATTTTCTCTTTGTCTCTGAGACTCCTAAGTTTTACTATTAGATGTTAGGGTGTTGACCAATTTTTACTGATTTTGAGAGGGGTTCTCTGTGCCTCCTGGATTTTGATGCCTGTTTCCTTCCCCACATTAGGGAAGTTCTCTGCTATTATTTGCTCCAATATACCTTCTGCCCCTCTCTCTCTTTCTTCTTTTTCTGGGATCCCAATTATTCTAATGTTGTTTCATCTCATGGTATCACTTATCTCTCTAATTCTGCCCTCATGATCCACTAGTTGTTTCTCTCTCTTTTTCTCAGCTTCCTTATTTTCCATCATTTAGTGTTCTTTTTTTTAAGATTTTATTTATTTATTCATGAGAGAGAGAGAGAGAGAGGCAGAGGGAGAACCAGGCTCCCAAGGAGCAAGGAGCCCAATGCGGGACTCAATCCCAGGACCCTGGGATCATGACCTGAGCTGAAGGCAGATGCTTAACCATCTGAGCCACCCAGCCACCCTCATCATTTAGTCTTCTATATCACTAATTCTCTCTTATGCCTCATTTATCCTAGCAGTTAGAGCCTCCGTTTTTTATTGCACCTCATTAATAACCTTTTTGATTTTGACTTGGTTAGATTTTAGTTCTAAAAAATATTTTTTTTAAAAAAGGGATTGATAAGATCTTGGTTGAAAAAGGGAAAAAGAAAATTCAAAAGAAAAAAAGAAAAAGAAAATTAAAAAAATATTTAACTTTGAAAGACTAAAGAATCATGGGGAAAAAGCCCTGAATTCTATGTGGAGTATTCCCCTAGCACTGGACTTCTACCATTCTCATTGGTCAGTAAACTTGGTCTTGGCTGGCAGTTCTTGCTGATCTTCTGTGGGGAGGGCTTTTTGCCGTGTTTCCCAAATATCTTTGCCAGTGGTGGAATTGCCCCACCCCGGCCAGGTCCGGGCTAAGTAATCTGCTCAGGTTTGCTCTCGAGAGCTTTTGTTCCCTGCAAGCTTTCCCTACATCTTTGGAGGACTAGAGTGAAAATGGCAGCCTTCCAATCACTGCCCTGGAGGAGCTGAGAACTCGGGGCCCTGCCTCACCGCGCCCCCAGAGAAAAGCAGTCACTCCCATCTCCCCAGTCTCCAGTTGCACTCTGTGCTCACCCAGCTAGTGACCGGGCATTTCTATCTCTGGCTCAGTACCCCGTTTGGAGTCTCCAAACCCAGCAGTTTCCTGTGGTGCACTCCTGTGCTGCTCCCAGTCCCCCTGGATCTGCTGCTTGTTGGGTCCCTGCTGGAAGAGCAGTGGCCCAACCCTGCTGCGGATCACAGTTTATGGCAACCCTGAGCTGAGAGCCTGCTCCTCGGCTCCATCTCTGCAGCCGACTTCCCCGCTCTGATCCCTGGGAGCTCTGCCGCACTCAGGCACCCCCGGTCCTTCTCTGACCCCGAGGGTCCTGAGACCACACTGTCCCAGCGAGGGTTCCACCCCCCACTTAGCCACTGGAGTGACGTCCCTCAGCAGAGCCAACTTCTAAAAGTTCTTATTTTGTGCTCTGCTTGTGCTCACTTGTGGGTAGCGGCTGATGGAGGCCCCCTCCCTCACTGTCTATCTTCCCGGATATTGCCTCAGATTCACTTCTCTGCACATCCTACCTTCCAGAAAGCGGTCACTTTTCTGTTCAGAGAGTTACTGCTATTCTTTTCTTTGATCTCCTGTTGAGTTTGTAGGCGTTCAGAATGGTTTGATCCCTATCTAGCTGAATTCCTGGGACCAGACGAAATTTAGGTCTCCTACTCCTCTGCCATCTTGGTCCTCCCCCATCCTTGGTTTTTTCTTCCCTCTTTTGTCCTTTTTCTGAGGTTTCTTCCTCACTAGTTTCTTCACAGCCATGTGTGATTTCACTGTTCAGGAAAGCCAATACTCCTGGAAACAACAAGGTCATCCCTCAAGGCAGATAGGAGTCACTGGGTCAAGGCCACAGGCTCCCTGTCCTTCAGGGGACAAGTCTGGGATGGGTCTGTGAAGTTCCTCAGAGCTGCCTGGGTAGACCTGAGCTCCAAGTGCCCATGCAGAACTTGTTCACTAACACACACATCATAGGTTTTTTTCCCTCTTCTGTCTTATTTTCCTCACTCCTCCCCAACTCACTGGGATCCCCTCCAAATAGACAACCTGCCTCCAAGGCTTTATCTCAGGACTTGCTTTCAGGGGCACCTAAATTAAGCATGTACACAGTAATTGATAACCTAGAATACATGATGTTAAATCACAAGCATAGAATTAATGTTGATTAAAATAATAAATTGACATTTCTGGGGGAAGATGACATTACTCTGGTCTATGACCATCAGTGGAAGAAAGTTTTTAATGGCAGGACCCTGAATGGTTGGTAGAATTTTTGTAGTAGAATAGGGTGGAGGAGATGAGAAGGTATGGAAAAATGTGAGAAAGGAGAGAAGATGAGGGAAAGTGGACTTTGAGAACAGGAACTTGATATTGTGATGAAGAAGTTTGATGTATTGAGTAGAAGAAAGTCCCAGAAGTATTGATTGGAGTTGGATTATAAAAGATCTTGGAGCTGTAATCATCAAGACAGTATGGTACTGGCACAAAAACAGACACATAGATTAATGGAACAAAATAGAGAACCCAGAAATGGACCCTCAACTCTATGGTCAACTAATCTTCGACAAAGCAAGAAAGAATATCCTGTGGAAACAAGACATCTCTTCAACAAATGGTGTTGGGAAAATTGGACAGGCAGATACAGAAGAATGAAACTGAATCACTTTCTTACACCATACACAAAAACAAATTCAAAATGGATGAAAGACCTAAATGTGAGACAGGAATCCATCAAAATCCTAGCAGAGAACACAGGCAATAACTTCTTTGACCTCAGCCACAGCAGCTTCTTGCTAGACATGTCTCCAAATGCAAGGGAAACAAAAGCAAAAATGAACTATTGGGACTTCATCAGAGTAAAGATCTTTTGCATAGAAAAGGAAACAATCAACAAAACTAAAAGGCAATCTACAGAATGGGAGAAGATATTAACAAATGACATATCAGATAAAGGGCTAGTATCTAAAATCTATAAAGAACTTATCAAGTTCACCCCAAAAACCCAAAAAAATCCAGTCAAGAAATGGGCAGAAGTCATAAACAAACATTTCTCCAAAGAAGACATTCAAATGGCTAACAGTCACATGAAAAAATGCTCAACATCACTCACCATCAGGGAAATACAAATCAAAACCACAGTGAGATATCACCTCACACCAGTCAGAATGGCTAAAATTAGCAACTCAGGAAGCAACAGATGTTGACGAAGATGTGGAAAAGGGAAACTCTCTTATACTGTTGGTGGGAATGAAATCTGGTGCAGCCACTCTGAAAAACAGTATGGAGGTTCCTCAAAAAGTGAAAAATAGAGCTACCCTATGATCCAGCAATTGCACCAGTAAGTATTTATCCAAAAGATACAAAAATAGTGATTCGAATGGGCATACACACCCCAATGTTTATAGCAGCAATGTCCACAATTGCCAAAATATGGAAAGAGCCCAGATGCCCATTGACGGATAGATAAAAAAGTTGTGGTATATATATACAATGGAATATTACTCAGCCATCAAAAAGAATGAAATCTTGCCATTTGCGGTGACATGGATGGAACTAGAGGGTATTATGCTAGGCAAAATAAGTCAGTCAGAGAAAGACAAATACCATATGATTTCACTCATATGTGGAATTTAAGAAACAAAACAGATGAACATAGGGGAATGGAAGGAAAAATAAAATAACAGAGAGGCAAACCATAAGAGACTCTTAACTATAGGAAACAAACTGAGGGTTGCTGGAGGGAAGGTGGGTGGGGGGAGGGGTAATTGGGTGACGGGCATTAATAAGGGCACATAATGTAATAAGCAATGGGGTTTGTATGCAACTGATAAATCACTAAATTCTACTCCTGAAACTAATAATACATTATATGTTAACTAAATTGAATTTACATAAAAAATTAAAATGAAAACAAAAACAAAGGGAAAACAAACAAAAGAAAGATCTCAGAGTTTAGCTAAGATTTAGGAACTTGAATCCATAGGAAATTGGGAGCCATGAAGAGTTTTTGAACAGTGGTTTGACTGAGATAACAGAAGAGATTTTATATTTGACTGGGATGGAAGTATTCCAGTATATAAGAGTGAAGAATCAGACCATAAGGACCTGCACTATGGTGGTCTTTCTGGGAATGTATGGGAATAGATAAATGTGAGGGAATGTGGTTGGGACCATAGCATACCACCCAGTCCCATGTTAGAGAAGGTCTCATAGCTCTAGCTGCTGGGGAGGGCTGTGGGCAGACACCCTTCAGTTCTCAGTGGCTTCAGGGGAGCCCAGAGAACCACCTCACTCAAAGGCACCTCTTCCAGTGGTTCCTGCATAGTCTGGGAGCAAAAAAGACTGGTCACCTCAATCCAACCTGGATGAACTCTGATGGGCCATTTTCACTCCACAGTTGCCCATCCCATTGACCAAGGTTGACATTGGGCATTCATCACAGCTCAGCTTCTCCCTCTGCCCACTCCTCTTCCTTTCTCTCCTCCCAGGGGTGTCAGTCCCAAAGGTACTTCCTAATAATAAACACCTTGGGTGCTAAACTCCACCTCAAAATCTGCCTCTTGTGAACCTAACCTGCAACAGGAAGAATGCAAAGGGATGGGGGTGGTGAGGACAAAGTTGTTGATTGCATTTGGAGGACAAAGAAGAAATCATTTGGCTTCCAGAATAACTGGGAGGATTTGGTAACAAATGGTCCCATCAACCAAACTCAAGGATTGAGAGTAAGGAATTGATTTCAAGAGGATTTGGTTTGTTTGGTTTCAGACATGTTGAGTTTATCTGTAAGGGATCTAAAGAATCTGTGTGATTTAATATCCTCTAACATGGAGACAATTGGTTTTACCCTACTTCTTGCAAAAGTTCTGGCCCCATGGCCACAGACTGGTTCCCAGCCAATCAGAATCCTTCAGTAGGATTTCCTAATTGGAAAGAAGGAGTCATTATCTCCTCTGGTCCTGAAGCTGCTGATTAAGCCCCAGATATCCAGGGGCCATTATGTCACTTGTTGCTGGGACAAGCCCTGCCTGGGAGTAAGAGCAAAGATGGGTACTTCTAGGATTGCATTACATTATATAAGACTCCATCTTAGCAGATTGAAAAGTCTTGTGTTCACCTCAAAGAAACTATGGCCGTATTGCAGAGAGGATCACTGGAAGGTAGCCTGAAAATGGTCCTGGTGTACAGCTATTAAAAAAACATGGACTCAGTTCCTCAACCACATGGAACTAGATTTTGCCAAGGACCTGAATGAAACTAGAAAGAGGACAGGGAGCTGTAGATGAGAATGCATCCTGGCTGACACCTTGACATCAGTCTCATGGAGCCCTGAGCAGAGGCTCCAGCAAAGTTTTGCCCAGACTCCTGGCCCACAGACACTGTAAGTTAATCAAAGTATGTTTCCCTAAACTATTAAGTTTATGATGTTTGTCATGCAGCAATAAAATACTATTATGCTGTCCTTCCCACATCTATAACTGGGAAATCCCACTTTCTCTATTAAATTTGTCCAAGTCAATTTTCTTCCTTTTCAACCAAGGGAGTTTGAGAGATGAGTGGATCATAGATGTATAGAAAACTGAGCCACCTAACAAAGAAGGGAGTTATGAATTCCAGGAAGACAGAATACTTGAGATGCATTATATTAGGGCTCAAAAATATTTCATGACCTGCTCTGGAGGAGTATATACATATATACAGCCATGATATCTAGAATATCCAGGCCAAAACAAACATAATCTTGTTATTGCAAGCCATAAAACAATGTGTATCTGTACTAATTGAGTGCAGAGGGGAGATAACTTCATTCAATTGCTATTTATTGAACATGGACAGTGACAGGCACAGTGCTGGGGTAAAGAGGCCCTGGTGGGCTTGCTAAGTTTCTTCTTGCTTAGTTTACAGATTGATACCCTGCTGTCTCTGTCTTAGCTGCCCTGTGCACAGCTCACTAGGCCTCTCGCTGCATATATGGCATGGGGGTAGTCTGTGTCTCAGACAGCTTGGGTCCTGTGCTTCAACAGCTGTTTTATGGAGCTATGCTTTATTATACTAATTTCTAATTTGACTCAAAAGCCCCAGTACAAAAGATGAGGAGAGGAGAGTCTTAAACCCTCTTGGGGGAAAATGTTAGGTGAGAAGATGTGGCACTTGTAAAAACTCTTTTTAGTACTATAAGGATCTGGAGTTGAAGAGGACTGGGGGAAGTAGGGGCTTTTCCTGACCTATCGCCTCTCATCTGGACTTTGTTCTAAGAAGGAAAGAACAAACTATGGAGTGTCTTTAGGGTGGCTTTCCACATTACTGTATACCAGAACTTCTTGTGGATTTATTTAAAAATAATGATTATTATTTAATGAGTCAGGATAGAGTTTTGGTTCTTACCAATCTTTCTGAAAATCTCCTTTTAGCAACACCTCTGATCTTGGCAAAAGGATCCAACATGAGCTTGATCATGTGTTTGGATCCAGCTGCCAGTTTGCTGGCAATTTGAGGAACACGTGGGGGTACAGACTGTAAGATCCAGACTGTGGAGACTCTTCAGGTCAGACTGCTTCTTCTGTGGATAATTTAAAGGGAAAAGAAAAGGATGAAGAAAGATCTTAGAAGTTAAAAAGGATTTAAACAACATTTCAAGTTTAAAAAAATGCAGGGAAGGAATTACTATCAAAGAAGGTTGATGTGAATCTTTGGAGGGGAGGGGGCACTGAGGCTGGGATGGACACATGAAAGGCTCTGGGCAAGTTCTTTTTCTTTACTTGAGTAGCAATTACAAGAGTGTTCCCTAAATTATATGTGCTTTTTGTGTAATTTTCTGTATTTCTGTTTTATTTTACACTAGCAAGGTAAAAAGAAAAAAAAATCACTCCTAAGGTGAGTTTGATTTAGAGGTAGGGATGCCTTAACTTGCTGTATTCCAGCCATGGTACTAAGAATCCTCACATTCCCCAGGATTAATTTAAATTGATTTGGGGTGGTATATTGGGTTATTTTCATTTTATAATAGGAAACTCAGCAAAGTTTTGCTGATGTGTTATAATATAGTTAAATAGTCTTGAAAATTCCAGTTTTCTTCAGAGTCTTAATTATAGAGAACAAACTTCTGGTTACCAGAGGGGAGGGGTGGGGAATGGGTGAGCTAGGTGATGGGGATTAAGGATGAACCTGTCATGATGAGCACGGGGTGATGTATGGAAGTGTTGAATCACTAAATTGTACACCTGAAACTAATATAACACTGTATCTTAGCTAACTGGAATTAAAAACTTTAAAAAAAAGAAAATTCCAGTTTTCTTGAAGGGGTACCACATGTGGGGACCAGATGAAGAAGCTCAGGATAAACCCTTTCCTTTGGTTTCATAGAACCTTAAAACACAAGAAGTGGAGGGCACATTACAGGTAACATGCCATAAACACCTCTCCACTTTTCAATTAACACACTCAAGTCCAGAGAGAAAAGACGCCACACCCAGCTAATTATTGAGAAGGCATGTGTCCAGGTTTTCAGAAGTGTGCCTCACCCTTTACTGACATTAATTCATTTAACCCTCTGCCACTCTGTAGACGAGTAGTAAGCGGAGCTCTGAGAGGTGAAAGAACTTCGAGTCATTGCTTGAAAGTGAGAGTTTGGAGTTGATCCATGTTGGGGTTCCCAGGTCCAATCACAGGATTCTTAAGCATATTCCAAGAGGACTTATTCTGCCAATGACAACCTAGAAAACCACCTTGCTGAATGTGTTGGACAGAGCTGTGCTGGTTATTCTCTCCTCCCCTCCCCACTACCCCAAATCCCTTGTCCACCCTTCTCTACTCTGCCCAGGGCCTGACCCCCCCAAACTTCATCCAGTCATCAGATTTCCTTTGGGCTCTGGTCACTGAATGAGTTCAGTCAATGAGAGGCTCTGGCAAGAGACCAGAGGGTGGGAAAAGAATGGATGGGGTATTTCTATGCCTGCCATCCCCCTGCTTCCGCTCAGGTTATGTGGCAATGGCTGAGTCCTCTATCATGCACCTCCCTCCCCTATGCCAACTCTCACAGGCTCTTGCAAACACCAAGCCCTCTCCTCACCCCTTCAGGCCAGAGGTAGTAATGGCTCCCCCATGCTGCTCATCTCTGGATGCCTCAACCTTCCTTCTTGGTTCCCTTAACTGTGCAAACTTTCACAAAGAGTCTTGCCATTAAATTCTTTTCAGTTAAAACTTTTTGAGTAGAAGTCAGTTTCCTACCAAGATCCAGACTGATACAGAGACTGACCACATATAGATGTGGAGTGAGCATGAATCTTAGTCCACAGACTTGGGAATGAAAATCGTGTCATGCTACTTCATTTTCTTTTGTTCAGTTAAATTCAATCTGACTCTAGGATATCTGAAATTATCTGGTAGGGCACCCAGTGTAAGGCACCCCCAGGTCTATATGAAGATTGCAGGAGTCTCATGCTCAGCAAAATATTCTGTAAGACCTCTCCATCTTCAGGATATACAGGTCACCTCTGTGATTCCACTGTCCAGTGCACACAGTCCCTTGAAGTCTGGGGGTCCTGCTGTGCTGTGGCACAGCCATCCTGAACCTCAGGGCC
The DNA here is from genome assembly GCF_003265705.2 of Callorhinus ursinus. NCBI lineage: Eukaryota > Metazoa > Chordata > Mammalia > Carnivora > Otariidae > Callorhinus > Callorhinus ursinus. The sequence continues at coordinate 19,113,638 of NW_027397091.1, forward strand.
CAGATGCAGCTTCCTCAGATGGGCCCACAGTCATACTCTAGCCTCCAGAGTTCCTGTCACTCCCTTAGGGCCCTGTGGAGCAGTGGACAAGTCCCCAGCATCCCTGAAACCCTAGGTGTCTTTCTGTTCTCAGTCTCAATTTGCACACCCAATTTTGGCCCAGCCTCCACACCTCCTCTTGAGTCAGGAAAAAATAAGGATTGGGGCTGTCTCCTTGACCAGGAGAAGAGGGAAAAATACCAAAAGGACAAAACACAAATGTAATTGGAGATAAGACTTGCAATGCACCATAAAGCCTAGACAACGTAAAGTATACTCCATTGCTCCCTTAGTAAGCTCTTATGGAACCAGACACTGTTCTCACTCTCTTGGAAACAAGAATTGAAGGAGAGCAATAGGTGATTGGCCCTACAAACCTGCCATGTGTCAGGGCCTTGTGGGAATTTCCCTGTCTGCCTTATGGAAAGAAACTCAGGGGAGTTCATGAGCAAGCCAAAAATATTTCCCTGTCTTCAAGAAAGGGTCAATTCAAGATATGATTTCAGGATCGTTTAGTGGCACCAACTGAAGATAAGCTTATTTAACTTAATTCCTTTTTTTTTGCTACTCAGTTTATTTCATGCTCCCCAAAGTGGAAAAAACTAAGAAATGAATGATATTTCAAAAGTAGATAGTCACTTTTTAAAGGTACGTGATGGGTAAAAGTTTCTCCCCTCAGTTCTGGGGAAGGCAAAGCACCATTGAATTCTCATAAAAATCTTTGTTAAATACCATCATGAAGGAATTTGACAGTACCTCTCTATGAGGCTGCCATTACTGAGAATTTTAATAAAATGTGAATAAATCCATGGACATAGTAAGCATTGCATACATGTACATCCAAAGACTTTGTCATCACAGGGAGGATGTTGGTCAGACAAGCGTAATTATGAGACTTAATCTCCAAAGCTAAAGAAAAGTTACCTGTTTAAAAACAAATTGTTAAAGTAAAATAATAATCAGATCAAAGTTATATTGTTTTTAATGTCTGATATATTAGTGTGTTTTTATAAATTAAAGAAATTTCTGAATTTTTATTTGTTCTTCTAATGACAGTGATACATATAATAATTTTCTAGTGTTTGAAGAGTTTCTCAAGAGAACAGATAACAAACTCGCAAGGGAAAGGCAGAGACGTTCCACACTGAATTTTCCTTCCCTGCTCTTGTCCCTTTGCATGGGGCAAGTACTGTCTTTTGCCTTTGTGGAGAGTAACATGGAACAGTCTGGGCAAGCTATTGCACTTCTCATTTAGCGTCTGGCAGAGGAGGAATAGTAGCATGGAGAGCCTCGGGAATTTTTTGAATTGATTTATTCCACTTTTCCAGGGTATGGAAGAAAATTAGCTTTAGAAGACCTAGCCATGTGACTTTGGATGAGTCACTAAATTCTCTGGAACTTCATGTTCCTCGTCTTCAGTTCTAAATACTTTTATGTCTCTGCCTTTCAAAGAACATAGAACATGTGGATAAAGTTCAAAGGCTTTGAAGTCAGATAGGCTGTTCCAATCCTAGTGCTGTGACCTTGGATAAGCTCCAGAACCTCTCTGCCTCAGTGTCTTCACCTTTTAAATGAGAACAAATGCGTTATGATGATTGAGACAGTGCATGTAAAGACAGTACAGTGCCTGGCATTTAGTAAGAGCACAGGTGAGTTCTTTTCTTCATATCATTAGGGATTATAGCAATAATGCTTTTAGTTGCAATGGGTTATTGACTGCCAAGTGAATTGTTACATATAGACCCTGAAGATGAGATGTGGGAAAAGCTACATAGGCAACAGATTCTCATGGTCAGCTATTTTATCTTGCCTGTGGAGGGGCAAGATTCATGGCAATATTAACAAGATTGCCTCACCTGAATGGCCCAGTGGTCTGAAATTACACCCCAGGAAGTCCTTGAGTTAGTATTGCTCCCTTTCTCAACCTTAGAACTCCAAATGTTTAACCAGTTGAGTCAGTCCCCAATAGGGTGAAATCAGGCATCTTCAGCGACCTTAAAAAGCCAGTTTAACTCTTTAGCTAAGACTCAGAGGGCTGGAGCCAAATCAGAATTAAGATACAAAAGAGAATGTATGAACAGAAAGCTGCAGTTGAAGCTATAGAAGACACACAAAAGCAATGCCATTGAGGCACCTGGGTGGCTCAGTAGGTTGAGTGGCTGGCTTTTGGTTTCAGCTCAGGTCATGATTTCAGGGTTCTGGGATTGAGCCCCATGTTGGGCTCCCCACTCAGGGGGAGCCTGCTGGAGATTCTCTCTCTCTCTCTCCCTCTCCCTCTGCCCTTCCACCCCCACACACTGCTTATACACATGCTATCTCTATAAAATAAATAAATAAACCCAAGAAAAAGAAAGAGAGAGAGAAATGTCATTTGAGCATGTGTACATTTGGTGGGCATGGTCCCCCTGCCAATCACCTACTGCTGTAACTAAGGAAGCTTTGGGGCAGAGCTCACTCTATGCCCCCTCTGGGAAGGTAGAAGGGGAAGGGTTCTGGTTGTTTGACGTGTACCTGTTGAGAAATAAATGGACAAGCTCACCTATCCATGAGTTTCCTATGCCCTTGGTAAGAGGGAGGTGATCCTTGAAGGCTGACCCTGAACACGACAACCTGACCATGGACTGCCCTTGAGACAGGTGGCAGGAGAGGTGGTGGGTACCCTTCCCCAGGGATAGGTTACCCTGATGGTATCCCCTCTGCCTTTGTTTGTTTCTTTGTTTGTTTACTTATTTCCAACTTTACTGAGATATAATTGACATACAGGATTGTATAAGTTTAAATTGTACAACACACTGTTCTGATGCACTTATAGATTGCAAAATCTGCTTCAACCAAAGAGTGGCACCATTAATAGAGAGGATAACTGCATCTTGGTGTGAATTTTTTATCCTATTTTCCCCTAGGCCCTGAGGTAGGACTCAGAGAAGCATACAGGTGAGGGGAGGGCAGAAATCCTGGCTGTCTGTGGACAGCTGTGCTGGGGTCCACCCTGTGGGTAGCAGCCAGCTTCCCCCCAACTTTGATAAAACCCCTGACCAGATTTAAACTATTTATGGAAACCTGATCTCTGACTGGTTGCTCCAATTGCCTTCAGACTGCAATCTGTTACATGTTTCTAATGGTCTTTGGTGGGTTTACCTGGTGCAGGTAAGTTCTGCCTCCTTAGGAAAACCAGGCAAAAAACTAGAATAAAAGCAAATGACAGAATATTTAACAAAATGATAAAGGAAAGACCACAGTAACTTTCTGTTTATATCAAAGTACAGAATGACCAATATTTTGCATTAGTGTCTAAATGAGGCAAAAATGTTCATCAGTCCTCTATGAATTATCAATCCATGGATGATTTTCAATGCACACAGATTTTGACAGTGTTAAGTTTGATTTCTGGACCAATGAGTTAACATTTTTGGAAAGATCTCTTTATGTTAACTACAGATAATAATCATAACAATTCACTTTTGTAAGGCAAATTTCAACTCTTATGGCAATGCTAGTGATCTCAAGTTCAAGTAGCCATGCTCTCCAGCAGTGCTGTAGATAGACTCCCTACCAGCTCTTCTTGGCCTTCCACCATCAGGCCAATCCCTCCTTGGTGTTGGATCTGCCTTACCTTGTTCTGGTTCACCTCCCTCATCCAGCCCCATTTCTTAATCCCCTCCATCCAGACACTTTCCTTGAAGTCACTCTAGCCCCTCTGAGTCCCCAGCCCTCTCTCGTCAGTTAGATGGACAATAGCTCACAAATGCCTCAAGATCCCACAAGAATGTGGCTGGCAACTTCTCTCTTCTCTGACCTCTGGCAATCAAAGTTGCTTTGATATGAAGAGCAAACCACCTCTGTACCCAGTGTGGCTCTTAATCATGTCCTGCACTTTCTACCATTGCTTTGTGTCCTTAGCATCTCTAAGCCCCCAGCATTTAAACCCATGGAAGGGAGCACTGGAGCCTTCTGTGTCCAGGGCATAATGCTGGAGATACCCAAGGACACCCATGTTCCCATATACCCAGCAATCCACAGACTGGAAGATGCACTTCCAGGCAAGCTGATTCCCTGGGGAAATCAGGAATGACCTGTTTTTCCCTTGACTCTTTCCTATACCAACTGTTAAAGGGCCTGAGAGAGTGACCCACATAGAAATTCTTCCTTTTCTTTCACTGTTCAGTAAATAACATTCTAAGACCTAGAGAAGGAAGGTGTGGAGAGCAGAATCCTTAATGGCAGAAACCCAGACTGGATAAACAGGAGGAGGTAGAATGAAAATAAAGCAGGTGAAAAGGATGCTGAGGGCATGGTCTCCTGTCTGGCGAGTGGTGTGTGGCAGTGACATTGGTGTATGCACTGAGGCCCGTACATGTGTGTTGCTGAGGCCAACTTCAGCCCTGCAGAGTTTTGTCCTTGGTGGTGGGGTGGGGGGGTGGTGCAGGGCTCAACCCAGAGGTCAAGCAGTAGACCAGACAAGAAACTGGATTCCTGCTTGGACCAGGAGCTTTGGTTCATCCAATCTCATGCTGATAAACATCCTTCCCACTCACTGTAATTATTCTTGTGTCCAGAGGGAAACCAGGTCCAGAGAGGTGATGCTCCCTTCTGTTCCCATGTCACTCAGACAAAACTGGGATTTGAATTCACATTTGATTTTGGTTTCAAAGGTTTCCAAACTCTTTCTATCATGCTGGTGGTTCTCAAATTGTTCAGGTGTCAGAGAAATTGGAAGGTGTGCACTTTTTCTGCGTTGTGTGGATCATTTGGAAAGATTGATGGATCAAACTTACAGGAGCTCAATATGCAATTTCACATTAAACCACATACAGTACCACCTTCTATAGATTCCAGTTTGCAAGTGTTAAATGGTTCTTTAATATTTACAGGAGAAAAACAGATTGGTATGATTTTTTCTTTCTTCTTTCCTTCCCTCTCTTTCCCTCTCTCTCTCTCTTTCTCTCCGCAGGGCTTGAACGCATGACCCTGCAATCAAGACCTGAGCTGAGATTAAGAGTTGCATGCTTAACTGACTGAGCCACCCAAGGGCCCCTCGATTGGTAGGATTTTTATGTGACCCAGGAAAAAAGGTCACCACTGAAAATGAGAAATAACGGAAACCCCGTGTCCAGCTTGGGGACCCCTAGTTCTTAGGAAGAGGAGTCTGGGAGACCAGCCCTGGGGCCTGACCCCTGCTCACCCTGGAGAGAAGCAAGGAGACAAAGAATCCCAGCCCCCCTCCTACAATCCCCTGTTGCCACCCCCACACCCCTTCACTACTGTGGTCCCACTGGCCCTGCTATAAATGCCCACCAGAGAAGCAAGTCAGTGACTTTTGTTTTAGATTTTCTCATTTCCTTTTTATACAAGTCACCCACACTTTTTGTTAGAAATTTAGAAAATCCAGGTAAACAACAAAATATAAAGAAATAAGTTGTAAACATCCTCCACTGATATCCCACTGCAATAAACTTTTGGTAATTTTCTGTGCATATACATTCTATGGGTTTTTGTTTTTGCATTCCTGCCTTTCCATGCCAATTAATACATAGCTGCATCTGTGCTTCTCAAAGACGGGTTCCCACCACATGTGCAGTGAATTGCCTGAAGTGCATTTTAAAAATGCATATTCCCAGACTTTTCATTCTACTGAATCAAAATCTTGCACAGTATAGGAGCCAAGAATCCATTTTTAACAGAATTTTGGAGTGATTGTTATATGTGCTACATGCTGACAGCCATCATCTTTGTCATGCCCCAGAGTATTTCAATTTATATGCCAGAGCCCAATTTATTTAGTCAATGCCCTATTGATAGATACTTTGATGATTTCTGATTTTTTTTTAATGCACACATATCTTTACACATTGCTTTCTTTAGACACATTTTGAAAGTGGGGTTGGTGGATCACGGGGTTATAAGATAAACTTAGGCTTTTTGTGCCTCTTGCCTGTGCCTGGAGCAGGAGTACCGATGTGTAGTGCCCCCACCCCCACCCCAGAGGCACCACAATGTTTAAACCCCCATAATGCCCAGAAGATGGCCTGCTGAAAGTTGGAGGCTGCGGAGGTGAGGACGCCGGTCTGTCACCAGCTGTGGAGCCCAGAGATGAAACTCTGGCAATATCCTACCTTTTTTACACTGTGTCCTGCCCGGGAGCTGTCACTCCCCGTGGCTCCTGCACCTGCTGCCCACAGATGGCCCCAGGCTGACCACTCCCGCCGGTCATCCGATAGCTGCCGAATGAGTGTATCTCCAATGGAGGGACTTGGGAAAGGGGTCTTTTGGGCCCTGCACCCAATTCCAATGTGTGGGTTTCCCCCACACCAACAAGCAATTCTTGGGACACCAGCTGGATGTCCTACAATTTAACTCAATTCTGACACTATCTCCCTGGAGATAGCCGCAGATTCCACAGGTTAAGGGTTTAGGCCTGTGAGACTCTGCCCCACCCACTCCCCACCCGTTTCAGACATCAGCTGCAAGCAAGTTCAGGCTACCTATCACCTGTGCCTCTGACCAACCATTATAAATCAGATCCCAAGACTACCACCTCAGGTTTAATTAATTTGCTACAGCAACTCACAGAACTCAGAGAAACTTTTTGCTTATTAGATCATCCATTTATTATAAAAAGGTATAACTCAGAAACAGCCAGATGGGAGAGAAGCACAGGGTGAGTTGTGGGGAACGGTGGGAAGCTTCCAAGCCCTCTCTGAGTATGCCACCATCCCCAAATCTCCCTTGTTCACCAAGGCAAGAAGTTCTCTGAACCCAGTCCTTTCTGGTTTTTATGGAGGTTTAATTACATAAGCATGGTTGATTAAATCATTAGTTTTGGCCATTAATTCGACCTCCAGCCCCTCCCCTCCGTGGAGGTCAGATGTGGACTGAAAGTTCTAACCCTGTAATCACCTGGTTGGGTCCCCTGGCAACCAACCCCATCCTTCGGTGGGGTCCAAAGGTCACCTCATTATCATGACAAGAGTCACATTTATGTCTCTCATCACTTAGGAAATTCCATATATATTATGGTGTGTATGTGTGTGTATATATATATATATATATAGCATTAGTAGGGCTATATATATATATTACCAATAGCCCTACTAATGCTATAGGTGAGGATACTAAAACCAGAGAAACATCTTTCTGAAGAATGTTCTAGACTTAATGTTGGCGGAGCGGGAGCAGCCTCTCTCACTGACTACTGCTGACCTCTAATGGCAGAGTAAGGTACTACACCAAAAGACACTGAAAGGGGTGAACTTTGTGGTTGATCCAACTCCAGTTGTGAATCCCCAAGGTCTTTGAATAGGTGCCAAATATGCTCATCATTTGAGGAGGTTTAACCGAGTGGCATGTCATTGATCCAGTGAGTCATGCTTCAAATGGGACCACTAATTTTTTGGCTGGAGCAGATGATGATCATTGTTATAGATTTAGAATGTTGCATATAGTGTAAAAGTACACATCTAACTGTTTACATTGACTCACCAACTAGTTATATATAAGGGGTCATCTTCATTCTATGGCTTTAAAGCCCCACTGTTTTCTAGCACATTTCCAGCAGCAGACCATTCATTGCCTGTCCAATTAATTTTCTGTTCTGGTGGGGATGTCTGGCAGAGGCCTTTAGGCCCCCAGCAAATGCCAAACTGATATCTGAGGTCAGACATCCTTGGTGGCTAATACCAAGGTTCAAAAGCTCAAGGAAACCTCATCCAATCACTTGGAAGGGAATTGAAGACAAGGAGCTCATAGATGCCAAATGACTGCTGAAGTCAAAACCTGAAATTGGATGCAGCCAGAGTGCCTGCAAAGTCCTCAAGCTGAGTGACTTGTCTGAAGACGTTGGGCGAGTGGAGATAGGCTAACCTTGGAAGTGCATCATCTTCAGTGGAAGGAAGGAGCAGAGGAACCAAGGAAAGATCTAGAAATAAGACTGAGACCATCATAGAAGTACGTCCAATAGGAAATGCTCAGGTGGGAAAAGGAGGCATACATTGTACATTTTCATAAAGTGTGATGGTGTTTTAGGGATGTGAACACTCATTTGAGTTTTCTGCTCTCAGACTTCAGGGTGAGACTATCTGAACTTGCATTCTGAGTTTCTGTATTCTTTATCCTTAGTGGAGGGAAAGCAGATGGATTTCACTAGGTAGCAGTTGTGTGCCACATTTGGACTCCAGAGAGATGCTCTGGTCTTTATGTGGTTGAATAAGGCTCTGACTGTCAAGGAGATCTTTTCCTCCAACTTTGATAAGTTCCCTTCACCTTTTGGCACAAGGGCATGGCTCTGATGTAATCAAATAATTAAGGCTGATGTTTGAAATAAATCCTTAATGGGTTATGACTACCATTTTTTCTATGTATTTTTAAATGACATATATGTGTGCTAGAATATATATTCATGTAAAAAACTTAAGGACTACCTAAAAATCTAAAGGAATAATTAAACCACTCAATCCTACTACATGACAATGTTAACATCCAATGTTTTGATATTTTGATGTGTATTCTTGCAGTTCTTTTTATTTTTTTTAAGATTTATTTATTTATTTGAGAGAGAGAGAGAGAGAGAGCACGAGCAAGAGGGGCAGAGGGAGAGGAAGAGAGAATCTGAAGCAGATGAGCATGGAGCCTGATGCAGAGCTCAATCTCATGACCCTGGGATCACAACCTGAGCTGAAACCAAAAGTCAGATGGTTAACTGACTGTGCCACCCTGGTGCCCCATACAGTCCTTTTAAAATTATTTTTATCTATTTCCACATTTTTATCTATTTCTTTATTCACACTTGTATCTACAGAATTGGAAATCAAATCATCTATAGTGTTTTGTTAAACTGGTTTATTTTGGTAAAGAAACTGGTTTATTTTATTAGCAATGGTAAAGATGTTTATTCTTTGTAATATGATTACATTTGATTTTAAGAAATGTACAATATTCCATCATGAACTTATAACAATTTGCCTATCATTTAAGTTATTTTCATAATATACTGGAAGGAATCCTGCAATGAACATCCAATAAGTCTTCCTTTGTTTACTTGTTTTATACTTTATTAATAATTCAGAATCACTGAATAAGTAAAGAATCAGCGGGCTGCCTGATCTCCTCAGTCAGTGAATGAAGATGTTTCCATTAAAAGCAATGAGTAGCTTTCCAAAGGTGACACAGAAGTCAGTTAATGTTACTGAAAAAGTTGTTTCAAATGTAATCATATAAGATGATCAATAGGGAGGTGAGAAAGTGCCCTTCCACAGCTCATTTACCTGGATCCGAACAAATGTCCTGTTACCCTCTAATTCTGAACCTGCGAGGAGTGGTTCCCATCAAAGGATGTGATGAAGCTCCAGGTGAAATGGGAGGGGTCCACATCATGGTTGGAGGCCATTCCGCACCTCACTTCGCTTCATCCTCACACACACCATAGAGGCTACCATTGACTTTTTATTTCACAGATGAGGAATCTGAGGACCAGTGGCAAAGAAAGGGTGCTCAGTAACAGAACAGAGATGAGTACATGCATATACATGCCTGACACTCAAAACCATGACATGAGAAGAGGGCAGGACATACTGGAGACCAGGAAGCCTTTTCATTCACCCACTTCTTTTTTTCCCCAAGGGCCCAAGGAGAAATAGCTGATCAAGTCGATATAGCCCAAAGCAGTGCTGACAACAGAGAAGGACCTAGTGAAAACTAAAAATTAGGTCCTCTCCAAGAGATTATCATCCATAGCTGGCTGATCTGAATTTGCAAATTATGTCCCCATGCCCTTTATTTTCTTTCATGCACTTTCCTCAACTTTGAGTTTATTTATAAATGCAAATAAGCTAAATAGATGTTAAATATCTATTTAGACTAAAATGTGAATGACTACTTAAAATGATTGGGTATGCTCATTTAGAAAAATTAATTTTCCCATATTTTTGGAGAAAGACTATTTATCCAAGATAGTTGAAAGAGACCTGAGATAGTTGGGAACTATTCATTAATGGTGAGGATCTAACTATAACCAAAGGAGAAAAAACTCAATAAGGACTGAAAAAACAATAGGTGTGAACCAATAAGAAACAATCATGAATAAGAGAAAAGAACCAGATAGGGAAAGGGCGGAGTTCCTAATATGGACTGAATTGATAGGTAGCTAGTTGGAAAGAATAGCTATTCAACAGGAAATTCAAAGTACTACAAGATCATATTTGGCATTTACCAGTCAAAATTCTTTTTTTTTTTTAAAGGAAGAGAGTTATTTTTTTAAAGATTTTATTTATTTATTTGAGAGAGAGAGAATGAGAGATAGAGAGCACGAGAGGGAAGAGGGTCA
>NW_027397091.1:19138994-19188307 GCF_003265705.2 Callorhinus ursinus
AATGGAAATTGAAGGTGCAAACAGATAACATTCTGTCAGAAAATGAAACTAAACCCTTGGCCAATACTGTCACTGACAGAAGTGAATCAGCAGCAGTTAGCAACACAATTCATCCTCACAATTAATTTTGTTTCATTTCCCATAGTGAACTTGTATGGTTTCCGTAGCAACACAGCACGTGGTAAAGGTAACTGGGTTTTTCTCAAAGCATCTCTGAGAATGAGGTCAGATTTATGGATTGCCATCTCATCTTCTATGTGGGGGGAAAAAGCCAAAAAAAAAAAATGCCCACATTCACAGCTGGGTCAGAGCACTGGGACACACAACTAAAAACATTCATCAGGATTTAATCAAAATACTGTGGAAAAACAAAATATAACTGAGTAAATTTGAAAATTTCACTGGCTTTATGAAGCGATTCACAAATCAAGCGTTATCCCATCCAGCAAATAGATTCTCTCTTTGTACAAAATGGAAGGTTTTTATAGGAACGAGGATGGGGCAAGAAGTTATTGGCAAAGAAACGAAAGGATTGTTTCAGGCCAGGGCATCTTTTTTGGGGGAAAGGGAAGGCAGGGTTTTCATTATGCAGATGATCTCACTGGTGCTGATCAAGAAATTTCAGAGTGACTAAAAGGTTACCTGCCTGGGATAGGTTGAAATCCTAATTAAGTCTTAGTTTGCTATCCTGGGGGACAAGTGACTCCAATTTGGACTCATTTCTTCTGTTTTAACAATTCTATATAGTTGACTTAATTAATCAGTAAAAACTGGGCAAAGTGACATAACTGACATAACATAACTGCTCCATAAATGGACTTAACACATGCCTGAAAATACATATTACATTCAGTGAAAAATTGTTTAATTTTACTGTACATTAGGGCTTGCTTGCTTTTTGAATTCTGCAAGTAGGATATGGAGCTTAATTTTCTGTTTACTATGTACATATCTGTTTACTATGTATCTCAGTTTCACTGAGACCCATGCAAATTTTAGGCATATGATTTTATTTTTTATACCCTCTATTTCTTATTATCCAAAATTTACACTATTTCCCCTTAGCCAAAATGATAATTTTCTACTGAATTCCAGCATGCAGTCTATTGTATTATGTATGAGCAAAATTACATCTTTTTCCTTAATAATGAAAAGAACTTTCACTCTTTTCCATTAAAAAAAAATGCCTACATGGCAAAACTGAGTTTTTGTGTATATTAAACTATTTACAGTTTGTACAGAGAAAACTGTAAGCTGGTAAAATCTTATAAAATTGTGAGTTAACAAAAACTTTTTGTTTATTGGAAAAATCCAATTGTGCTTTCTCGTGTCATTTGAAGTAGTGACACCAGTGCGCTGCTTTGGGACAGCAAATAAACTTTGGTATTGAAAAAAGTTAACTCCAATACAGGTGGTGGTGAACTACAAAGCCTAAACTCTTCCTATCTTAGTGTTGAATGTGGGGCTCTGCTCTGTAACAACAAATTGCAACAATCACAGGTCTTTTTCTCCTTTCTCTCTCTGGGTGTCTCTCTTTTTTTCCTGCCTCCCTCACTCCCTCTTTCCCCCTCCCCTCCTACCTCTCCTCTCCTCCCTCACCAAAGGCAAGGGAAGCAAGGGCAAAAATGAACTAGCCCTCCCTCCCCTCCTGCCTCCCTCCCTCCCTCTTCCTCCCTTCCTTTACCCCTCCTTCCTTCTTTTCCCTTTCCCCCTCCCCCACCCTTCTCTCCTCTCCTTTCCTTTCTCAACCATAACATGCATGGTACATCTCTACTCCTGGGAGAGAGAGAGAGAGAGAGAGAGAGCAGAGTTTTAGAGTCAAACTACACATCCCAGATCTTCTGCCACGTGGTTACAGTGGGAGCAGCCATGTTTATAAAATGAGACCCTCCCCTCGCCCCCACACACCGATTGGACCAGGGAGAAGCACCTGACACCAGCTAGGCCCTTGATCTTCTTGATTTGAACCAGCAGAATTGGGAGTAGGAGAGCACACTCTTGACTGGCTGCCCCTTGCAGAACCCTGAGCTAGGAAGATTTTGCCAGTAAGTCAATGCCAGGAATGTTTTTCTCCTTGTAGAGTGGGAAATCAAAGTCTTACCTGTAACAGATAGTAGAATCAGCAGCCACTGGAGGGAAGCATGGCTAATAGCCACAGAGAAATCATTCTAGGATCCCATCAGCACTGCTGACTGTGGTTTATTGGAGTCCAGAGACCTGGGTGCATCCTTGTCAATGATTCCAAGAGCCCCCATCTCCTGATAACCAATCCCCATCCTTTTATTCTCAAAGCTTCCCACTGGTTTTTTCTACCATTCCTAATTAAGAGTTCTGACTGCAAAAAACAATACTAAATCTACTTGTTTTAATTCCAAAGAGGGTAAAAAACGGGCATAAGGTCTAATAATGAATAGCTGTCCTGGGATTGGAGGGGTAGAGATTGCAATAGTAATAAAGCCAAGAGAGGATTTTTCCTTGAAGCATTTCAGTTCCAGTCCATCCACACTGTCATCCATTCCTTGTCATCACCCCATGAGGGTATATGTCATTCAAAAGATGAGGCAATCACAAAATTATTTTTAGAACAAGCCATCTGAAATTGCCCCTAATTTCAACAATTCTCTTTCTCCATATTATGGGAAAGGTAATTGTGAAACCCTGACCTCAGGCCTTACAGCAATTCCAGGATATGGGTATATTTTCTCTTTTTGTGCAGATAGAGGAAAAGTGGCTTAGGGAATTCATTTGCCTCAAATCACATAGCTAGTCAGGGGCAAAGAAGAGGTTTAGACTCAATTTTTCCGGTGGTTAAGCAGAGCACTTTCCTTTCTGACACATTGCCCTCGCTTCTGTTTCCTAGACAAGAATATCAGTCCCATTTCATGTAAAGGTTATCAAAGCATTTCATAAGTAATCTTATCAGGTTGGAGAAGTGTTGAGGAAGACTTTATTTAACTGATTTTTATTCATATTTTTATGTTGCATGAAAATTGTCAGAAGACATAGAAACAAAATATTCTGCCTTAATATCATTGCAAGAACTCCATGCTCAGAATGTTCCTTTTTTTTTTCCAGCACTACATGGACCCTGGTTTTCTTTTTCTTTTTTTTTTTTTTAATTTTTTATTGTGGACCCCGGTTTTCTTAACAACACAGCTGTAATATATGGTATCAGCTGTTAGGCATACCCACACATAGACACAATCATTAATATAAAGGAGAGTTTATGGCTTCCATAGCTTGGCTATTGTAAATAATGCTGCAATGAACATATGCTGCATGTATCCTCAAATTAGTGTTTACCTGAAACTAATATGACACTGTGTGTCAACTATACTCATAAAATCTTTTTCAAAAAAAGAATAAATGTTATGACTATATAAATATGGGATTTGCTACTGGACTACATAATTAAAAAATCAAAAGCCAGTCAGTACCATGTGACAAAGTAGAGCCTGTGTTTCTTCCAATAGCAGGTCAATATTGGCATTATTGGGTTAATACCATAAGAAATAAAAAGCTTTGATGGCAAAGCAATGCGACGTTAGAAGCATTTAATACTTACCCTAGAGATGGGCGGAGAGCTTGATCAGGTGCTAACAGTCGCACTTCTTGATTTATGCAATGTTTTCCTCTCAAAATGGTTAATTCCCAAAGCAATAGAATGACTCAAAAATACTATAAATTTCCAGAACCCACACCTTTGCAAAAAGTGTGACCGATTCAGTCACACAACTGGTTAGTATGTGGAACCAACCCAGTGACACCAGTTATATGTTACCATGCAGATCATCCAAAAATATGGGCCACTACTGACTTTTCCAGTTTGAATACTATGATTTTGCAGACAGAAGGAAAAAATGAAGATTCTCCTGGGAACCTGTTCTGCCCCCTGCTCAGAACCTGTATAGTGGACAACCTCATAGAGCAGGGACACCCAGGAGGCTGCCCTCCATATGAGGATAAGCATTAGTTCTGCTGCCTTCGAAATGGAGAAGCAGGACACCATGTTGCATCCTTATAAATGGGCAAGGCACAGTGAGAGGTGTGGGTTGGGTCACGGAATCTCAGGCTCATTACTGCATGAACAGAAAGCATTGCAAGGATGGAGCCTGTCAGAAAATCTTGGATTTGGGTCCTAGATGGAAAGGTAGGAGAGGGCTTCATTTAAAAACGAACTTCATAAGAACAAAACAAAACAAAAACAGCTCTTTTTGAGTACAAATGTAAAGCATTCACTTAGGAGATGTTGTCTTTGAATTTTATGTTGAATGCTGGTACAGTTGAAGGGCGGTGCTGGAAATCCAGTGTCCTGTTGGAGCTCGCCTGCCTTGCAAGGGCAATCACACCATTTCCCCAGCAAGGCAAACAATACCTACCCAGTTTTTGATGAATGTGCATCTCACTAATAAAATAACTATGAATCAAACAGAGAGAGAAGTATATGGAGACGACTGAGGCTTAAAAAAAAATAAAAGACCTTATTTATATATATCAGTGCTATGATCATGATCAATCTAATAGGAACTCTTCTCTTCTTTAAACAATGTAGTTCTTTGGCCTCACAAAATTCTTAAACGGTAGTATTTGTGAGCACTTCTAAAGCATATTAGGTTTGGCTGTTTTCACTGTTGAATTGGTTGGCAGCAGTACTGCTTATTGGGGGCTTTGTCCCCCCCATTAATGCACAACCAGGCTAACAATAAAAAGACAAAACTGCAATAATGGAAAGGAGTATTACCCCAGATTGATATGATTCAAATCCATCTGATCATGACTTTTTGGAGGCAAAATATATGACGTGATGTGACAATTTCGTTCTTGAAATCAGGAAGCATGGTGCACACCAGGCCACTCAAAACTGCATGGATGACTGGGTCATGTGCATTTTAATCAGCTTATATGAAATGCTTGCTTGTTGCTTCTCCATAATTTGAGCTTCCAACAGGATGTTGACAGTTATACTGTCTTAAGTCCATAGAAAAGCAGATAGGTAGCACATCACATGCAAAGCATTTGTATGAAGACCTTCCCTCTCTCCTCCCCCCCCCTCTTCTTTTACTGTTGGTGACCACCCATGCTTGAGCAGTGTTTTGGCTACTTTCCCACTGATGACTTTTCCAAACCCTGTCAGTGGTGGCTGGCAGTTAAATATTCTGCCGCCAACTTACAGAAAATGCGAGTTGGATTGCCTTTTTTTTTTTTCTTCCAAACTTGCATGTTTATCCTTCTTCACCTTGATTCCTGGAAGAGTCAAACATCTGATCCTCAGGTCAAGCCTGAAGGAAATGGTTGTCCCAGCTGAAAATAGATCCCAATTTGCTCTTGAATACTCTTGCTCAAGATCAATGTTTAATATTTTGTGTGAGGCAGTGTCTCTTAATAAAAACAAAAAGAGGTGTTTGACCTGAACTTTAAAAGATCCAGGCAGCAGCGATGTTCAGCAGAGAGAATATTACTCCATTTGCATGTGCCTGATGAAAGAAATAATTCTGACATTGAATATCTAAGCACAGCTGCGACAGGAAGACAAGAGGAGAAATGAGGGATAAGTAGGCTGTTCACTCCAGCAAAACAACTCGCCACCAGGCAGTTAATTCCAGATCATATCATGCTGTCTTTCACTCTCTCAGGAAAGATGCTTTACATTATTTAATGAAGAAAGGTAGTACTTTGAGCTCCAGGAAAATCAAAGTGTTACAGCTTTGAGGTTTTTATTTATTTATTTTTTTGTTTCATGTATCTAGTGAATAAAGCTAGCTTTTTTTTTTAATTAAAAAGCAAAGTTGTCTCATCTTGTAAGAAAGCAAGTTCAAACATTTGGTACAGATGAAGGCTGGTCTAGCATTTAAGCAAATAATCTCAGTGTCTGATGGTTATGTAATAAAAGGCATTTGATTCAAAACAGTATGTCGTGTTGGTCAGCAATATATGCTTCCACTAAATAACCGAAATACACAAATTGAAATAAAGTGAAATTCTTTTTCCAGAGTTAATGAAAGGTTCCTATTTGTGAATTTTAAGCTTTGAAGTCCAGACCTTCCCGACAGCAGCAGGAATTTACTGGTGATTTATCGCTATTTGGACAAGTGGCGAACAGAGCGTTACTCTATGGAAAGCTGACATTCCCTACCTGTCAAGGCGGCTTTCCTAAAACCCCTGACACCAGCTCCCTTGGCTACAGCTCCTCCGTGGGCTGTGCCCCAGGCAGGGCCCGAATGGGCAGTGTGGTTTGGCCTGGCATCAGCTCTCCTCCGGGGCCCTCCCCCTTCCATTGCTGTCACTCTGCCCACACACCCTAGGTCGTGGCAAAGTCCACTTCCTCTGTGTCGTCTCCTCTGACCCTTTCTTTGTGACAGTAAATACAGGAATTAATTCTCAAGTTAGTTTTGCCTGCATAAATAGGAGAGATTTTTCAGACCCTTCTAAAATTTTCCCCGATGGCCAGTGGTCTCCTTTGCATATATAAATAGTGGCTGAGGTTTCCTCCCCACCTTTAAGCCCACAGTGTCTGTCTGGGAGAGGACCATGCCCTGGGACTGTCCAGACTGCAGAAACTGATGGAGACCAAAGAACTTCACTGGGACAGGTGGGTTCTGGAAAAAGAGCATCCCACGTCCACAGGTACCAGGACATTGACAGCAATTGCTGGGTAGGATCCAAGTCAGAGACTCAAGGTGGAAGTGAGGCTATGTTTGGACACTCCTTGTGTTGAGGTGTCTGGCCAACCCTCCTCCCATAATCTCCCATATTCTACTATAGTGTGGTCATAAAAGAAAAAAAAAAACTGATCCCAATACATTCATCAAAGCTAGTGTGTGACTGGGTTTTCTTTTCTTATTTTGATACTTGCCTGGAAGCAACACAATTTTAACAACCATTAATATAAGCTAGTGCCAACAAGACATGGAATGATAAAGTTTACTTTCCTATTTTTTGAGTCTCTGGTTTTTATCTATCCCCACATCACCTTTCACCTCAATCAGCTGGTATTTCTGATACATTCTTGCATAAATCCTTTGTGAGGTGGCATCCTGGATGCAGAGAAAGCCCAGGACAATAACCATCATCAAGGGGTCCAGGCTCGAGTTGGAGATAGAAGAACGAGTTATAGGAATCATGAGTGAGGTTGCTGTGGAGGATAGAGGCACCAGAAGGAATTGAGATGACTGCTGCTCAGGGGCATCAGACCCTTGCTTTGTCCCTTACTAACTGTATGGCCTTGACACAATGAGCAATGCCTGGAACCTCTAAGCCCTGGTTTACATGTCTAAAATGTGAAGATAATGTGGCACCTGCTCCACAGGTTACAGGGAACCTTGAATGTGATGACTGTGCTGTGCTTAGCATTCTGTCAAACGCATGGCAGGTGTCCACAGTCACCATTGCTGGAATGTCTCAGAGTCATACAGAGGAGGCTAACTCACGGGAAAGGTGTGATTTTAGTTAGGAGGAGAGAAGAATGAGTACAATATCTTCATCTGACTTCATGTCCCAAAATTACATCTTGTTTTCCAGGTCTTTTGGAAACATTTTGCTCATTAAAGAGAAAAAAATGAACATATTTGTGGTTTTGATGGAATATTTAAAATCATAGGTACCATGAACAGCTTTGTTGCATACAAAAAATCTAAAAAAGAAGAAGAGGAGGGGCAGAAAAATGTTGTTTGTTTAATTTGAATGGAGAGTGAAGGAAAGAGTGATCGTCAAATAGTTTAGAGTCCTGTCATTTGGCTGAAATTCATTTCCAAATAAAACTCTCCACAGCATCATCCTGGCCCTTCCCCTCCCTTCCTGCCCTAACTCACTCTTCCCCAGAACGACCATCACCCATTCCCAAGGCAGTGCCAAAGAAAAACTGCACTTCTGTATTTCTAGCTGACTTTTTAAATAAAAACATATGAACCTTTAGAACTGAGCTTTGGGTGAGGATTCCAAGCTCTAAGACATGTTCTGAAGGAACCAAACTCATCAATGACTTACAAATTTGTTGATTATAACTCAACCATAGAATGAGATCAGGACATTTGAATATGAAATTGATTAGGGCATTTAAATTTGAAATTTATGTTTTTGTGATGCCAAATATTTGGAAAGAAGGGTTTTTCCAGAACAAAGGGATGTTTTTTCATTTGTATTAGATGAATCAGAAAAATTTTGAAAATTTCTTGAGATGTTGGTTAAGACACAGTATAGCAGACATTTGGTTCTACATGGAGATTTAGGCAAGGCAGAATGCATCTATAACATGGTACTCGACGCTGGCTCTTGACCAAATGTTGTATCTGGCTTCACTTTGAATGCAAACAATGAATGCTTTCAAGACTCTCACGGCTAAGTGAGATGTGCTAATACCCCCAAATCACTGCTTACTCAGCTATTTCTGCCCAAGATACCTAGAACTCTGAGCAGAATATTTTTCTCTTTATGCATCTATGTTGTCATTTTTATTGACATTTCTGTGGATTATGCTAAGAGATAAGAAGTATGGAGATTTTGAGCAGTAGGTGTCTCAAGATACTCTAATAGTTGTGCAGGCATCCAAACCCAGCTTGATGAAAGGATAGAAGTTAACTCTAGGGTGGCATATTCCTGATCAAAGCATCTGTCACCGGTGGCATTCCTAACCACTATTCTTCTCCCAGGATTCTGTTATTCCTCATTAGGACAAAGACTTCCCAAGAATGTCATTGGAACATTTGGTGGGGCTAAAGACCAGCTTTACTGCAGAAAAACTTGTGCTGCCCTTGTAAAGAGATATGTTAAATTTAAGAAGACTGGGAAAGTACAAATGTTAGGTTGGCAGTTAGAATAGAATTCTGGAATGATTGGATAGCTGATAATTGATGCCACACTGTGCATGAAGTCGTCTAAGGAGAGAACAGGAAAGAGAGAAGGTATTCAGGTAGGAAATGCCAGAGCTGAAAATCTAAAATGTCAGATATTACACTATGTCTGTAATGGATTGGTGGAATAAGAACATTGGAGAGACGCCAGCAAGTCTAGCATCAGATACTATGGGGGGAAGGGTGGAGTTGGGAGAAAAATGTGAATTTGGACACCTGATGCCCATCATAGGTGTTGAGGTTAGTAATGTTCTGTTGCCCAGGGTAGAGTCTATTCAATTTGTGCTTGGTCATCTTCAGAACACAGCTTGAGAACTTGAAGCCATGTTTCACTTCCTGAATTGGCACACAATTCTAATAATCTTTATGACCTCTCCAGAAAAGTCATTCAGAGCTTTTGGAGGCCAACAGCAGGAGGTTCATATTCCAGAAAATTCTAACAGGTACATTCTCAGCCCGATTCAGTACATTACCAAAAGCACAAACTACAGTTTCTTCACCATGGCGTTTTCACATTCTGAGACCATGTTTGTCTATTAAATGCCAGGTGTTTCTGAATCATAGTGACTTTTTATTCTAGAAACATGTACCAAAAAATTTTAAAAAGTAAAAAGTTTGCACAGATTAACTGAGAAAGACCTGCTAGTGTCCACACTTCATGATGTCCCAAAGACATTTTGCTTTCATTTGCTCACAATTTGAGCCCTATCTCTTCTAAGACATTGGCCTCTCAGTACTGCTGCAGATAATTCAGTGTTGGCTTCTTATGGTTGTAGCTGCTCACTAACACTAGTCTACAAGCTTGGAAAATTATGCTGAAGCTGATGTCCACCATCACACCATTTGGAGATACCATATCACACTCTGCTACTACCATTAAAGACTTACATATCGACACAAATATTTAGCTACCTCTCTCTAATGGTTAAATTGCAAAATAAGCCACACATCATCCATGTGGGCCTCTGTCTTAACTTAATGTGGAAGGAATAGCTAGCTAGTGGAGGGATTGCTGGGTGACTTCAGATCACCCACTGACATGAATCACCTGTTTTAAAAGATAAGGCAGTTGCATGTCTGTTTCCAAATCCAGCTTCTGTTTTCTATATCAGACCTCAAGCAGAACATCTGGGGAAGGTCTTCCTAGAAGAACTGTCTTCATCATTGACGTCTAAGCCTGGTTACATATCAGAATCACATGGAAAAGCTTGTTTAAAATTATAGAGCCTCTTGAGTTTCCAGTTGAAAACATCTAGCCTAGAGCCTGGGAATCTGTATTTCTAACCAGCATGTGTATGGCTTGTGCATAGCTTGTGCATGGCTCTGGAATCACACTGAATATGTAGGGTCTTCTAGTATATAGGATCAACCCAGAGGAAGAATGCCTGTGGGCTCAAAGACATGAGTCTTCTGTAAATGATGCAGAGTTCCATCACCTGGTTAGAGTAAAATGGTTGTTGCATTAGTGACTGTCCTGTGCAAAGTCACTGGTCACACATAATTTCCTGGATGTGATCATTACTATATCTATCTCAGTTACATAAGGATCATAAAAAGGGCCTTATTAGAACTTTTTTCATTATTTTCCACAGCCTTCAAATAAATGCTGACTAGAAAAACTAGAGCAGGTACCTATGAGACCCTGATAGTTTCAATGTTTATCACCAACCAGCCCTTCAAGGTTGCTCATTTCTTAGGTCATCACTTTGGACTCAAAAATTGAGTCCATCCTCTGGTCAGGTAATAACATCCTTGATGTCTCAGAGCTTGTTTGAATCAACCCTTCAAAACTGGGTGAGACCCAGAAGGATGTGTTCTAAGTGCTGGCTTGGCTTGGTCTATTCATCCTTCTTCCCGATAGGATCTGTTGCCTTTGTTAGCAGGCTTGAATCATCTGGGCCAATACCATGAGATCTTTGGCATGGGTGATCCAGGTGGGTTGGCTGGTGTCACTGGGTCAACATAGGAGAAATGTGTTCTTTCCAGGTTGTTTTTGATGACACCAAAACCATCAAGTGTGCCTCTTCCATGATAGAGTTTTTCAGAGTGTAGCCCATAGATTCCTTTGCATTAGCATTCTCTAGGTGTTTGCTAAAAACCACTCCATTTTTGGATCTCTATGCTGGACCACTGAATCAGAATTTCTGCTGCTTTCTGAAGTCTGTATTTTTTAACAATTTTCCTGGGTAAGTCAAATATACAATAATGTTTTGGAACTAGGGCTCTAATTACAGAGTCACAGAGTGAAGGAAGCAGTCATCCGCCACCTTTCACCACGTCCCACTCTGGAATAACACAGAGAAAGCCTTGGAAAGAAGTGTTCCACTCAAGTGCTTAACTGTTAGCTTAAGGGTATTATTGCCAAGTCCTAAACCTGCCACACCTTTTGGTTTAGTCACCTCAGTAAAAGGCGCTTCTACTCCTTACAGACATCCTTAACTCTCACTCAGACCCAACATCCAGAATTCACCCAGAAATTCTGCCAGTTTTACCATCTTCTCCTGCCCTCGCTATTGCAGTTGCCTCTGATGACCTTTCAAACAGCCAAAATGTTTGTTTTAAAACACAAGTCGAGATAAGTGGCAGCTCTGGCCAAACATTTAGATGATTCCTAATCTCACTAAAGAATAAACTGTAAGGTCCTTCTGTGACCTCCAAGCTCCTGCCTATTCTGGGCCACATTGACCCCTCAGCCCTAATCCCCTGCCTTTTCCTGCTACTCATGGCTCCCCTCAGGAGCTATGCCAAGAATGCTCCCCTTAGTGCCTTTGCATTTGCTGTTCCCTCTGCTCTAATGCTCTGTCCCCAGATATCTTCCTGGATGAGTCCCTTGTTTCATTCAGGTCTCTGCTCAAATGGTATTGCATTGCATCATCCCTGCTGATCAATCTGGGGAACATAAAACCCTCCTTTCTCCTTACCTTGCTTTGCCTTCATTCATGACAGTTCGTACTTCCTAACATGTAAATTTTATTTAGCATCCTTTCCCTCATACTGGAGTGAAAAATCCATGGAAACAAGGTATTTTTCTATTTCTGTCACTGCTAATTCTTCTATGCCCCAAACAGTGACTGGCACAAATTATTGAATAAATAAACAAATGAATGGGTGCTTGGACACTGTGTTTGAAATCGCATTGCTGGGGGACTTAATGAGGGAGGTACTGAGTTTGGTGTTGTTCCTCGATCATCTTGCTGATGCGCGGTTCTTATTACAGTCTCCATAGAGACAAAGTGATTGTGACCAAATACTGCCCTTGAAACTCTCCCTCTCCCTTTTACTTTGTCAATGTTCCTAGAGTGGTGTGTAACAGTGATTGAGAGTTGAACCTGTCCACAGTACATCGCACAGATCTAATCAAGGCCTGTTCACTGGAAGGCCTGCTCATCCAGCGCCAGCCTTATTTCCACCAACACCATCGATGGCATTTTTCAGAAACTTGCTCCACTCCTAAGTTCATTTCCATGACTCCCTTTCTAATAGGACTCATACTGTCTACTTCACACTCTGCATTCCTGACACTTTACACCTGTATCATGAGTTCCTTGGTCAAGGTCATTCATACTCCCTCTTCCCATTTGCTGGTCTCTTCTGTAACTGGTCCTACTTCCCCACCTTTAGAGCCATTTGCTGAAGTGATTTCCCCACCAACTTTCTAGGATCTGTTCTTTGCTAGGTGGGAGATGCTCTGTGTCCACCTGCAAGGCCACCACTCATGAGCCATGAGCATAAGCGCTTTTTGTGGAGTGTGTAGCTTTTCCAAATGTTCACTTCTGGGAATGCATTTTAAATTCACTAATTTCAGGTGGCTTTGGGTGGGGCCTCTGACCTATTTTTCCATTTCTAACTCAACTCAAGACTCTTTCTAGCACAGGTTTCTATGCAGCCTTTTTTCAACATACTTTGGGATATTAACATTGAATGTTTTATTAAGTTATATTATTTGAAAAAAAATCAAGGAAGGGTGTGAAGTGACTTCCTATAGTTCATCTGCTCTGATTTGTCAAGAAAGAGATAAGATTGGTTTCTTTCCCTCCTCTGCTCCTAGTGTTCGGCCCACGTTCGACACTCCCAACATGAAATGCACTCTGTTCTGCCTGTAGGAACCCAGAACCATGCCAAATGAGAAACACGAACATGGCTGTGATGCCTAAGGTCCTAGTCTGTGATCTTTCCCACAGCTGGCATGTTCCTTCTGAGGCTCTAAGACATTCCCCATTAGCTCAGCAATGGGGACTGAAAGGCATATCCAATTAAAGAGAGGGATAAAAGTCCCTTGCTGATCCTTAAACTGAATGCCAAAGAATAATCTTTGTACAGAGTGGGATGGGAGCTCACGGCAGGAGTCAACCCCAAGGCTCCAGGGGGCCATGCCTGCTGAGGCAATGTGGCAGGCCCAGCAACTTCCTTGTCCCCTAAGCATAGAGGGCATGTAGGTGGGGCTGCCCAGCATGGTGGCTGTAAGAAATCTGGAGCCAGAAGCCCAGAGGAGCAGAAAAATCTATGTAGGGCTGGCAGTCACCCCCTATTCCCCACTTACCTACTATGCCAAGAGGTGCATGGATAAATTTTCAATAGTGTGGCTGTGAATGTGTCTCGTGACGGTTAGTGGTGGTGGAAGTAAAAGTGCTACTACTGCAATTTCAATCTTTGTATTTTGACTCAGACTAGCATTGCAATGTTTAACTTTTGTTTGATGGAGGACTGTAAAGGCACCAAACAAACATCAAGGATTTCTGCCTTTGGAGAGTGAGGACTGAACTGGTACTCTTCATCTATCTCTACCTGGACAGCACCCACCCATCCATCCCTTGGGCAGCCACTGATTCAGCATGTCTGTGTATGCATGTGTGCATATATGTGTGCATGCATGTATGTACATGCACACGTGTGTGTGTGTGTCCCTGTGCACAGTGCACCTGTGTATCCATATGTCATGTCATCTACTATGTACCAGGACATGTTGCTGGGATCTGCTTCAGTCACTGTTCTCCTGTTTTATAAATACCCATAACACACATAGATTCAATACTCATATCCATAATCTCCATTCACACAGATTTCTCCTGCCTCTACATCCCCATAATAGAGATTGTTTTGTTTTTGTCTTCTGCGTTGTTCAAATTATTTTTCTTAATTTATAGTACATCTATAGTTTTTTTAGTTTTGTTTATGTTTGTTAAATTTATACTAAGTGTCCCAGCAGGCACTATCACAACACACAGAAGCAAGTATCTTGTGGCTTCTTGTGTTATGATATCCATTCACAGCTTGAGCTGGCCTCAGGGAAAAGTAGTAGCCCACATTTATACACTGCTTTGACATCTACAAACATGAAGTTTGGCTGTCTTCATTATGCAATTCTTGGAGGGTCTGGCCTAGGACTTTGGAGTCAGTGAGAAAGGAAACCAACTTCCTTATTCTTCATTAATTCATTCTTTGCACAAATACTTATTGAGTGCCTACTACATGTCAAAAGCTGTGCTTCCAGTAGGAAGTAAAAGCAAGAAATTCCTGCTCTTGTGATACCTACATATCCCTGCCTCCAGGAGCACTAAGGGAACCACTGTAGGGTTATGTATTCATCATGATTAATAGCCAATGAAATGAAAAGCACAATCTGAGAATATGGTTTTCACAATACCAAAGAGTTAAATATTGAGCAATGTTTTAGTTTAGTTTTTTTTTACATATTATATTGATGGCTTTTCTTTTCATTTCTTATCCAGCCTTTCATTCAACAAATGTTTATTGCACATTCACTATATGCTGAATTTGCTAGAGTAGTGAACAAGTCACATATGTATCTTCTATCCTTTGGAGCTGTCCAAACAAATTTTTAAATGTTAATACTCTACACAACCAAAATCAAGCCTAGCACAAGAGCAAGTGTTGCCTATCTAGTGTTTAATGTTTAGATCAGATTATCTGAGTAGAGGAGGGGGCAAGATTGGGAAATACATAAGTGAATAAAATAGAGTACAAGTCCTTAGAAAGGCTGAGCCTCAAAATGTGTTAGGACAGAAAAATTAGGGGAACATAAATCAGGGGGAAAATGTCATAGGACAGAAAGAATCCTGTTTTCTGTCAGGGAGCATCATCTTCTATTGGTCAAGGAGAAGAATTAAAAAGAAAAATAGATGTTGAAGATTGAATGGTGATAATGAATAGATTATAGTCCTCAGGAGGAAAGAAAACCAAATTCAAAGGCAAAGGATTCTCTTTGATAAGGAAAGACATCATTATTCCTTGGATGTGGCAGAGAAGGAGGGATTAGTAATGATAGAAGTAATCTGAACTGGAAATAAGGGAAGTTGAGAAAATTCAAAATAAAAAAGATAAATTCCAACCTTCCCAGAAATAATAAGCTCATCTTCTGTGAAAAGGGGCTTAGAAATGGGGCCCTAAGGAGAAGGGAAAATCTGATCTACGGCAAACTTGTGAATTGATCTCATTAATGATCTCACAAAATATTAGGCATTTACAGATTTTGTAAACTAAAATGTCCATGACTCGGAATGACATTCAACTGGCCTTGGGAAGAGTTCACATGATGAAAAGACAGACACATCTAGAACAATCTACAGGAAAAAATGCATATCATAGAAACATGTACATCATGGCCAAAACCCAGACATGATTCAGAAGAGCTAGATAAGCTTCAATGTCCCCTTATTTGCAGGGAACCAGAAGCTCAATGTAGTAGGGTGGAAAGACCATGGGCTTTGACCCACTCAGACTGGGTTAGCACAGCTCAGCCATTCACCAACTGAATGACACTGGGCAGAGAGCTTAGTGACTGCTCATCTCCTCAATGAACATCACATTGCTTACCACATGGGCTTGTGGAAAGGGTTAATGTGGTGGTAGAGGTGAAGCATTCAGCACCAAATAAGCACATTACATTACTTCTTTGTCTATGATTTTTCAGATTTTGTTATAGGGCAGAAGATGGCTTTAGGTTCAGATTTGTCATTGTTCACAGTAGCCATGTGAAAATGATGCCTTTACTAATAGTCTATGTTGTACATGTCTTAGATATAACCACTGCAAGTTGCTCTGCCTACAACTTTCATTTGTTCAACAGAGTCTATTCTATCTATCTATCTATCTATCTATCTATCTATCTATCTATCTATCCATCCATCAATCTATGTATCTTTCTATCATCTATTATACTTATGTGTTCAGGGGGATTGTTAATGGATATTTCCTTGGATTTGGTTACTGTTATGCTCTATCTTCTCACTTCCACTTAAAAAAATAACTATTCCCCCCAGTTCTCAGTAATTACGTGAATGAATTGTTAAAAGTATAGATAGTAATCATGTATTTATGAGCTTCCATGATTGTTGTATTCTGTAATTTACTTTATAATACTTGAGCACAGAGAAAGAAAGAGAGATGTGAAACCATGTGCCTAATTCTTGGGTTGAGCTACAACTCAAGTACTCATGGTGCTCCAGCCAAACACCCACACTCTTACATTAGAGAGGTAGCCAGTCTCCAGGGACAGTGATAGCAAGAGCTTCTATTATTTATATTGCAAACACTATCTGAAGCTTGGTTATTATCATGTGTATTTTCAATGAAGTTTGTGGCCTTGTTAGTAAGCTGATACACATTGAAAATGTGTTCATATTTGGTGAAATTGAAGGTAAAGAAGGTATGTAGATTGGCAAATTATTGCACAAACATACTCTGCATAAACAGGGACAGGCAACCAGAGAATTGACAATTCTGAGGCTTGATCTTTTCTTGTTCTACATGCAGCCAGGGATCCAAAGGGTTCTGTCTGCCTGAAGTCAGCCACATTATTAGCAAAAGCCTGTCTGTGAAACCGTGGATGGCCACTGTAAGTGAACAATCCAAGTGAGGCTGTGGTTGTACTGCCTACAAGGACAGGGTGAGAGCTTCATACAGCCAGCAGAACAGCTTGTATGAACTGCTTCTGGGCTTGCCTGACAATAACTGTTTAATTTTAAAAGTGTGTGTGTGTCAGAATTTTAGCTGAAACTGGTTTTCATTGTGGCCTAGGAACCAGGTTGTGGGAGGAGAAGTCACCCACCTCTAATTTCTTTGGAGGCTACCACTTTCTGCCAAAAAAAAAAAAAACAAACAAACCCCAAAACCAAAACAAACACAAAAGCCTGACTTCTGTGTAATCAAATTATCTAAGATCAGCTGGCAATACTCATAAAGTTAAGTAATAATAACAAAAATAATCATGAAAGTACCACTAATCCTATTCAGGTAAAAGTCCCCCTTGAACTCCAGTTAGGAATTTCTCCAACAAAATTGATATTTTGGCCAATGTTCTAGATCCTTTTACATTCAGGTGTCCATGGCTATTGGATGATTTCAAATTGTTATGTTTCTGGTTATGTACATGCTACCCAAAATGTGCTTTTGCCTTTCCTTTCCAATCAGCTTTCAAGCTGAATGAGAATGGCCAGCTGAATTAGAGTCCTGGTTTGTTTTAATATTTGACATTCTCCTTCCAAATCTCTGCTGCAGAGATGCTGATTTGAGTTCTGTGGGGAAAACACAATGACTCTTTTGTTCACACCCATATTCTTCATGCCCAGCATGGTCAGATCCATAAATGGTGCTCAGGAAATATTGGTCAAATGAATGAAAGAAACAGTAAATGAGTATTTTTCTCCCCTTCTCTTCATGCTCTTGAGTGGTTGGCTAAATATCTGCTCCATGGGAGTCTGTAAGGGAGGGGACTGGCACCTGGATGCTGCCGCTGAATGCTGCAGCTGGATCCTGCAGGGATCCCATCTTGGGCAAGTCACTGCTGATGGGTCTTCTCTCTAGTTAGGGTGCCACAGCTTCTTAGACAGAATTTTCCTGAGACTTAACCAAGTCACAGATTTAATGACTTTAAAGAAAGTATGAAGTCTCTGGAAATGATGATGCACTTCTTTAAGGGGGAAAACTGAAATTGTACAGATGAAGAGCTGCTTAAAATAAAAACAAATACAAGAAAATGCCTTATTCCAGGGAGTTTGGGAAGTCAAAGCTCTTGTCCATATTAAACAAAGAACCAAGGTGTGATTTATCTTGTGGCTCTTGTGGCTTCTTCCAGGAAGGCACGGCTTGAAATGCTCCTCAGGATAGCCTATAAAATTCCTTGGAGAGTACTGTCTCCTAAATAAGAGGTGGCAAATTTATGGCACTTGGCTGAACCCAGCCTGCTGCCTGCTTTTGTAAATAAAGTTTTATTGGCACACAACCACACCCATTCATTTACAGTTTGTCTATGGCTGCTTTCCTGCTGCAACGTATCATCAAGTAGTTGCAACAGAGACTGTCTGGCAGGTGAAGCCTAAAATATTTACTATCTGGACCTTTAAAGAAAAAGTTTGTTGACCTCATCCTAAATGTCTTCAAGACTTATCCTTTAGCCACAAGTAATAATGACCCTCTCTATATAATTAAAGTGACCAAAATAATGGTAGAAGGCATATAATATGTCTTAGAAAGACTAAGATTAATTATTTAGTTATGAAAAGGGCTGGATGCTTTATCAGTTTATTTATTCATTTATTTTTAAAGATTTTATTTATTTGAGAGAGAGAAAGAGTAAGTGAGAGAGAGCAAAAGCCAGGGGAAAGGCAGAGGGAGAAGCAGACTCCCTGCCAAGCAGGGAGCCCAATGCGGGGCCGATCCCAGGACCCCAGGATCATGACCTGAGCCGAAGGCAGATGCTTAACTATCTGAGCCACCCAGGCACTCCATTATTTGTTTATTTAAACTTTGCGTCATTCTAAAAAGGGTTTGAGGTGGTTTGTAAAAAGACATACAATATGATTACAAAATTGAAGTGTTCATAAAATCCTAAACAGAGATGATATAAATTAAAATAGAAGGTGAAAATAAAGTAGGGGTTTTGCTGTTTAGATTTTACCCTTTAATTCTGCACTATTTTATGTTAATATTATATCCATTGTTTGTTTCTATTTGCTGTTCTATCAGATCTTAGTTCTTTCAAAACCTTTTCAATTATCAAATACTTCAGAGTTTATTGATGAGTCTTACAAGCACCCGTGCACACATCACCCACATTTTTCAAAGGAACATCCAAAAAAATGATGCCATATTTGCTTGGACCTTCTTAAAATAAGACATACAATGTTCATTGATACCATAACTCACCACTATCCCGTTGGCTTCTTTCACCAAAGAAATCTCTTTCTGAAGGTGGTTCACATATCTCTTAGCCATATCTTAAAATTCATAATATATATGTATGTACCCATAAAAAATGTCTTTTCATTTTTTTAATTTATATAAATGAGGTATTATTTGCATATAATATTTCTGCAATTTGCTTTATTTCTCAGTGTTAGGCTTTACAAAGTCATCTACGCTGAAATAAGTAGATGTAGTTCACTGGTTTTAACAACTTGCAGTAATTAAAATACACCTCCAATTTACTTCATTGTCAATGGATGGACATTTAGATTATTTCAGTTTTAGAGTACTAAAAAAACAAAAGGTACTTCTGTTGAATCACTATGTTGTATACCTGAAAGTAATGTAACATTGCATGTCAACTATACTCAAATAAAAAACATCTAAGAAAAACCAAAAAATAAGGGAAAAAAGGTGCTTCAATGAACATTCTTCCTTGTGCAGCATGGGAGTTTCTTTAGGGTTTACACTTGGGAGAGAAATAAGTAGATCATAGCCAAATTTTCCTTTGAACTGCTAATATGAATTTTACACTTCAAGTATTAGAGAAGTATCCCATTTCTCCGTATCCTAAAGAGCAATTCCTCAAAAGGAGGCAGGAAGTGAACAGAAACAAAAAGTAAGAAATAAAAAAGGAAGGTGCAGCTGGAGATATGTAAAAAGCCCTACCTTGAAAGCTTTTGTGGTATCCCTGGAGTTCTGACTGAACTTTGTAAGGAAAGGAAAGCCTTCAAAATCCCTGATTTGGGCTCTGACTCTGACTCTGGCTCACAGGTGAATATTCTCTTTGCTTCTTTTCTTTCTTGAATCTTAAACACATTCCTAAAGCAAGAGCCTTGAAAACTGGCAAGAGCCTCAAATATTTATTGATTCAGATCTCAGGAGTGCTAAGAGTTAGGTGTTTGTGGCCTCTCTCTGGCCTCCGTTACTAGGAGATAGTTTACTGAATATTCTCTTGCATTCAACATCTATCAGTCAGAAATTTTATAAGAAATATTACACATCCCACAAAAAGGACTATGTCCAGTACCTTCTAGGCCCCTGGAGAAGCCACAACAGTAGACTAAAATCTGCTTTCAAAAATGATGAATGATTGTTTCACCAAGTTTGGATGCAGATGGGTTTGTCTAATCCAACACAGTTCATTGTTTGGTTTCTCCTGTCATCATTTCTTCCTTTTTATCTGAAAGGCCTCTCATCATGCTGGGCAAAGGCAGATCTAACCTTCTTCTGAAGTTGTGCTTCTGTCCCTATCTTCTGACAGCCACCTAGAAGGATGGCTATTTGAACAAGGATGAAATCACAATTCCTAGATACCTGAGCTGGTTCACCTTCCTTAGAGTGTTCTGGAGATACTGTTCCCATAGGAAGAATGTTCAGCACCTTTCTCACAATGGGCAAATCCACTTGTTTCTTCCAGCCTTCCTAGGTTAAGAAACCACAGATGGAGCCAGAGGCAGAGCAATCTAGACTCTGAGGGTGGCAATAAATGGCAAGTTATTATTCCAGGACCTCTGAGAAGGTGTGTGCCTACACACAGAGCAGGGATTCTTCCATTTGCAAATTCTTTCATTTAGGATTTCTACATTTGCAAATGAAAGAAAGACACTTTAAAATAGGAGAGGGAAAAAAGAACACCAAACTTCAAGAAGGCAGTTGTAGAGTAGGGGCTGGAGTTGGCCCTAGGGGTGACCAAGGACTGGAACTCTGTCTCCTGTCCTTGTTCTCTTTGTGTGCTTGCCTCTTCATCCCTGGCTGGCTGTCAAGGGAAGCTGGAGTTATGGCTTCTTCCAGAATGCTGGGACTTGCTTCCTTGCAATGCTGGGACCATGGAGGAATTAGGACCCTCCATATTAATTCCAGTTAAAAGAATTTTCATAGAAGACTTTGATTGTTTCAGTTTAGATAGTTCAGCCCACCAGTGTCCAGGATATCAGAGACTCATGATTGATAGTCTTAACAGAACCAATGGCTGAATGGGAGAAATACACATTTCACCTGAAAGAAAGTGCTAGAAAGAGAGACACAGTCATGGATGCCTACTGCTTATGATAATACACCTTATTGGGCCCCAAGGACTTTATGCCAAAGCATGCCAGAACTTCCAGATTCAGATTGCTTTGCCTTGATCAATGCAGCATAGAAAATAACTTTCTTCCATTATTTTTTGGTCTGCCAATTCTAACAATCACCTTTTCTTTTGTCATTTCTAATAACTGAATATGCTCTGGACTTACTTCTTACCTAGGAGTCTCCTTAAGCAAACACTTAATCCAGTTGTCACCCAAAGCATTAAGGTCCAAGGGCTTTGTTGAGACCACAGTGCTTTGCCCTCTCTTGTGGTCAGTGAAACCAATTTTCAAGTGCTTCCTTGCTCTATAGTAATAAGGGCCATGCTGCATGACTCATACCCAAACAAGATCGGGGGAAACACTGCAGGGACACTCTTAGATAGTCTATGCCAACAAGGGGATATCCTTTCCATAAAACCAACTTTACACCTGAATTCATGACTGAATTCAACCCATGTGGGTTTCACTAGCTGCTTCTTCCCTAGGACAGGTTTGGATTTTATGGTATTTCTTGGGAGAGAAAGGGAAGACTTCATCTTGAGAATATCTCTCATTTTATGGATGAGAAAACCGTGGCCCAGAGATGTCATATGACATGGACAGAGCTATGTGGCACATAAACAGTGGACCCAAGGTCCCCTGAGGAATTTCACAACAAGGAACATCTATTAGACACCTGCTGTGTACATCACCTGAGACTTTGGGTAGCAGAAAGAGTACAATGAAGGCTAAAGCATGACCCCCTTTTCCTGTGAGCTTCCAAATTAAGGTCCCCAACCACACACATGAAAACTCTGAGAATACAGATTTACAGTTGACATTTTTTCCCTAATAGAGGACCTTACAATTAGTTAAATGAATTTCAACATGCATATTATCACAACCATTTATCCTGTATGTAGATCGTATCACACAGATTAAATAAATTCTTTGCAGCACAGATACCTCTCCTGATACTTCTTGCATATTACCTATTGTGCTTTGGGCATGGCTCTGCATGTAGAACATTGAATAAATGTTGCTGACTGCCTGACTTATGGCCACTAGCCCCTCTTGACAATATATGGTGTCAGAGTTGGTAGCTGTGGCGTCCTAAGGGTTAACTAGGAAGGAGTGTGGGATTCCAGGGCCTGCAGTTGATTTCCAAGGGTCCCTCCTTGCAGGGCGAATGCCAGCACAACATCTGGTGTGCACCTGAATAAATCCAAGAAGTTTCCTTTTCAATATTGTATAAATTCTGCATCTTGACTCATGGCTATTAAACCCACTGTGGTAAGATCTCCAGCAAGCATGGCAGTATTTCATTCATGAGGGAGGACCACTCCAAGAAGAGCAGCATGAAGCCATCTCCACCCACCCTGCACCCCAAGCCTCTGGAGAAAGCTGTCATCTAGTGTCTTTCTGCTAATAATTCCATTTAGCTCCTCATTTTTTAAGGCAATTTTCCATTTGGAGATATACCCTCTCTTACACTCTCCTGTCCCCAGGTTCCTTCTCTCTCTCCTCTAGACTCAGTTTCCTTCCAGAAGGCACAGCCATGAACACCCTGTCTACCCCTTCTTCTGCATCCTGGTCAACTGAGACTCTTCACCCAATGTGACTTAAATTAAAAGCAGGCCCTTTGTAGTGGTGCTGGCTGTCTGCCCTCCTTCTTTCTCCTTTGCTCCTACTTTGTGCTGCTAAGCAAAATTCTTTGAAGGCTCCTGGCAGAGTTGGTAGTCCACAATCCTGGCCTCCAGTCACTTTCCCCGAGTAAGAGCTAAAGCTGGGATTACAGAATATTAGGGATCAACAGGTTCTAGAAGGCTATTTGGCCCCCTACCCCCATTGTGCAGATGAAACAAATAAGGCTTCCAATAGGCTCTTACTGCTCCCCAGGTCAACAAGTGTCCTCGTGCTTCATGGCCTTGCATCCTCTTCCCTCTACTTCTGTGTACTTTTCTCATTGCTGCAACCGTGTGGTAAACTCCAACTCACCATGCCTCACTAAGCTGTAATGGCACCACTCTGAGAAATTTACTTTGCTCCCTCTGCCTCCCACTTCAGCATTCTGCCTTGGAATTCATTATTCTCTCTTCAGGCTTCCTAGTTTTGCATT
This sequence comes from Callorhinus ursinus, assembly GCF_003265705.2. Lineage (NCBI taxonomy): Eukaryota > Metazoa > Chordata > Mammalia > Carnivora > Otariidae > Callorhinus > Callorhinus ursinus. Next base: position 19,162,214 of record NW_027397091.1, read on the forward strand.
ACACATCCATTACAGTTTCTCACAGTGCATGACAGATGCTGTCTTACTTCCCCACCCCACTTCCCCCACCCGCCCAAAAAAACAGGCCCTGAGACAAGGATTCTAGTGCCCAACACTTGACTTGGGACAGAACTTGAGGAGCCACCGATGGGAGATGGGAAGAAAGGAGGACCTATAAAAGGTAAGGCATGGAGCAAGTTATGCCTGTGGACAGATGGGTTCATTGTAAGAACACACCTCAGAGAATTGTCCCACTAAAGAGCAAGGAAGCTGGTCCATTGATGTACTGAATGAGGTGCCGAGGTGCCTCATTTTTAAGAGGTTGCTTCTGGAACATGAACTCCCTGGCATGTCTAGCCCCCTTCAAACTTTGGGCAAAGCACACTCTCAGCCAGAGGAAGTTCTTAGACAAAAAGACCTGGAACTAAGCACTGGGGACCTTGAGCATAGGCCAAAGGTCCAACAGTGTCTTCTTTTTATTTTATTTTATTATGTTACATTAATCACCATACATTATATCATTAGTTTTTGATGTAGTGTTCCATGATTCATTGTTTGCATATAACACCCATTACTCCATTCAATACATGCCCTCTTTAATAGCCATCACCAGGCTAATCCCCCCACCCCCCTCCCCTCTAGAACCCTCAGTTTGTTTCTCAGAGTCCATAGTCTCCCATGGTTCGTCTCCCCCTCCGATTTCCCACCGTTCATTTTTCCCTTCCTACTATCTTTTTTTTTTTTAACATATAATGTATTATTTGTTTCAGAGGTACAGGTCTATAATTCATCAGTCTTATACAATTCACAGCGCTCACCATAGCACATACCCTCCCCAATGTCTATGATGTTATGATCCAACAGTGTCTTCTAAGGCACTTACTTGTCTGTGTACCCAGAGGAGCAGAACCTCGATGATATTATTTCAGAATCTCCAAGAAATGGCCCATAACAGGCATACTGCTTATTTTAGTTGAACTTGAAAATGAATTTATAACCTTACAAAATGAAGGGACAGATGGAGACCCTGAAGCTGGGCTCTCGGCTCAATATTTTTCCAGAAAAGTTTTCAGAATGTTCAACCAAATGTCCTTCTTCTAACATCAGAGGATTTGGATGTATATTCCTGGGAGTCTTGGGGCACTTAGTCCAAAATAGCCTGTCACCACCAAAGCGCTTCTTTGGGGCTTATTTTTTTTTAATTTCTACAAATTGCATTCTGTTCCATAGCACATCCACATTTCTTTTAGTATTTTTTAAGCATTTAAATTACCAGTTAAATTATTAGCTATTGTTTGTGCATTTTTGGTGAGAAATTAATGTTCCAGGGTGATTTGCTTGTGCTTCATGTATCTCCCAGCTCATGCCATCCCCAAGGGTGAGGGTGACAGTACCTCTTTCATGGGGTAACTACATGTGATGACTGCCATGAACTCTGACACCTGGGACATTACCTGAGACATTACCAGACCTCCTGCTCTCGGCCTTGGGCTCCATGCTGATAAGGGAAGTGTTGACTGAGGTTTTGGGCTATCCCACTGTTCCCCACTCCATTTTGTATAAAAGCCTGGCCCCATAAATGCAGACCTACTGTCCAAGCAGGTGAGAATCTAGGTAGTGCCAAAGTGGGGAGAGCAAGGAACAGATACATAAGGAATAAGATCTGAAATATGTCTTCTCAGATGGGTTGTCTCCATAAAACCACCTTTCCCAGATCTCCCTTTTTGACCATGTAAAAACTAGATCACTTTTTAAACCTTTCTCCTCCCCCTAACACAGTGTCGAGTTTTCCAACTTCTGTCTTCTCTGCCCCACTTTTCACTCTGCTCCTTCCCCTCCTCCCCCGACAATCTTGGGTTTCCCCAGACCGGCTCATACGTCAGCCACAACCATGTTGGTGGACACTTGTTCCTGTTAAGCCTTAAGGGACCTTGTGATTACAAGCACCCAATGTCCTTAGAAAGAATTGGGGGATTATAAATATATATGCTTCTTTTTCCCCTTGTATTCCTTGTGACCAAAAGCAGAACCAGGAGAAGAAAACTCCAAATCCATTTTCGTTTACCATGAAGCATCTGATATTTCATCTTTAGTTTGAATGTTTAATATCAGCTAAAATTCAAATATTAACAGATGGAGTTAATAGTTTAAATCTTATCAGATGTACACATACATACCCATTCCCACACATATATGCATATGTACATATATGCACAGGTACATACACACATATATGCATGTATATAATATTTATGTATGTATGTACGTATGTATTCTATAAATAAGATTTGCAGAGAGGAAACTCATTGAGCTGATTCTCTGCTTTATGTGCCTGCTTTTTCTCATCTCCAAAACCTTCAGTGACTGTTCTTCCCTCAACTCTGATGTCACCACCTCCAAGAAGTCTTCCTTGGAACTCCCTCTAAGTGGAACTCACTGTTACCTCATTGCGCTTTCTGTCTTTCCTTGGTGCCTGCATGATGGTATATTAGAAGTAGATGCCATCTCAGATTGAATTCCCCCCAAAAAGAGATCATGAGACAAGGATCCCAGTGTAAGTAGTTTATTTGAGCGTGAGTGATCCCAGGCAAGTTTGCCCAACACTTTCATACATACTGCTCTGTTGCTTCAGTCCCTCTGAGAAGCAGACCCTAGCACAGCTGTTCTACCCTCCAGCACTTTGCTGCCCACAGGCCACTTCACCCAGCCTCACTGCCTCTAACCTGGGGTGCTGCAGGGAAAAACTGCTTGCAAGTATGCTCCTTTGCCTGTACAGGACTGCAGACCACTTGGTTCTGTGGATTTCTCTCAATATAGTCCCATCTGCTCTTCATCTTTCAGAACTGCCCTAGTCCTGGTGTGCCCAAAGCTCCTTCCCTGCATTCCAGAGCCAAAGTGGATTTTGCTGAGTAGACACTCACTATGGGGAATCCATTGTGTTGGGGGAAAGAAAGGTGTTAGTAGAAAAAATATATTAATATCTAGACTAAAGCATGCAGGTAAAGCAGAGTTTGGGATGACAGTCACTACTTGGGGAAGAGGCTGGTAGACTTATCAATGGTTTCACCTTCTTACAACCCTTAGTATTGAGAGAGCCCAGCACCCGGTATTTTACTGAGTAGAATAAGAGTTTTGGAAAGTATTGTAAAATACAAGCTTCACTAACTATACCCCTGGTTACTCTGATACTCTGTCCCTGCATTATAATTAGAAAAAAATCAAACATGTAAATAGAGTTAAGAGTCACTGGGGGCAGGACAAAACTTGCTCTTGCTTTAAGAGAAAGTTCAGAGATTTGTGCAAGAAGAAACATGAGAACAAAGGTAAAACAATGAAGAACAAACATTTGGAATTTATATAAATAGAAAATGAGGCTTTTCAGGCTGAAGAGCATTAGGGTACAGTGCATGTCTCTGATTTCTCCACCTGAGTGGTGGCTACCAAGGCCAATCAAACAGGTAGTCGGACGTTGGCATTCTCTCATCTGTTCTCACCTTTGCCGAGAGACTGCCTAAGAACAAAATTAACAAAAAGGAAGCAGGGCCAAGTGATGGAGGTGCACATGATAATAGCATCATTTGAGAACTTGGATTCTGGTGATGACTGCTCATGGTCGTTCCATTTCCATGCATCAGTACATTTGTCTCTTTGCTTAAGCTTATTTGGTTGGGATTTCTATCCTTTTCTGTTGGAAGATTCTATCTAATATATTCTCAATTTGGATGGAAGTTCTGGAGGGAGAGTGATGGTTCTTGGTAAATCCAGAGATTTCAGAAGAATGTGATGAAGAAGGCACCAAATCTGAGGTAAAGTGTACAGCTATTTAATATCAGGAAGTCCCAGTTTTCTGTAAAGGGCAGCATCTAGATCATAGCATTAGTTAAAGATTAAATACAACAATATGTATACATTTATATTTGTACATATATGTGTACATACATATATCATACCTGTGTGTGTATGTGTGTATCTGGACCCAAGTAAAATAATCCATGACCCCTGTGGTCTACTGTCCACATGAAGTAAACTCAAGGAACCCCAGCCCAGTCAGCACAGTGACCAGAGAGGAATCCAATGGTTGTTTGTCTCTACCATTTTACCATTGAAGGGGATCAAATTCATTACCCACAGCCACACTTGTCAAAATCTTCAGAAATTCCCTCAAAGTTCTCTGGAAGCTCACACCCCATATTTCAACCTTAACCCTGATCTGTGACTTTTCCCCTTCTTTTTCCCTCTACCCTCATTGCTTTTTGATCCAGAGCTATACTTGAGAGATAGTTAGTGTTCATTGTTGAGTGAACAAAGGCTGAAAATAGCTGCCTTACTGGGGCATCTTAACAAGAACAGAAATGATGTCCTTTCCCAACATAAATGTCAGAGTTTGTCATTGTTATTATTGATAGGTGGGACTGCATAATTACTAAGAATTTCATCAAGAGCAGTGCCTTTCCAGAGGAAAACAGAGAGAGCAGCCTCAAGGGCCCAGCACAATGCTGGAACCTCCATGAAGATAAGGCAAGAAATCAACATGGTAGTCAGCACTATGACTGCAAGAGAGGGATGGATGCCTTGCTAATTACACACCTAGCTTTTCCTCAATATAGATTTAGGCTCTGTTGTCTCCATATGATTAGTAGTACTTGTCTCTAGAAGGTGTGCTTTCTTTAATGCTGAAAAAAGAGGGCCTACCAGTGGGGTAGAGAAAACTATGAAAACACAGAGGAGCAAAGGAAATGCATTCCATCTCACTCACATGAATAAACCACCCCTCCATCTCGCATGGGGGTGAGAGAGGAGATACCCCCAGTGCTGCTCATGCTGGGCCTGGCCATGTTACACCACCTGTGACTCAGATTTTGAGGTGAGTGAAGAGGAAAGATCACTTCCTGGGTGAAGGATCAGGTTTCCTGAGGCAGAGAGTAGACTTTCAAAGGCAGACTTCAGTAGTAAGATATACAGAGAGCCCTTCCCTCTCCTTTTTCCCATTCCCCACCTCCTGCCTGCCACCCCTTATGCCTCCACATCTGGGGGCTACAGATTCAAGCGAGATTTGAGAAGTCTCTACAGAAGACCCTGGAGCAGAGGCTGACCCAGAGCCCCAGGGGTATGTTTCACTGCCTGCCTGGAGACCTGTTGGAAGGGCTCTTTATGGCCATATTTCTGGGCATCTGTGTTCCCACACCAGCTTCCCAGAGAGCAACCTGGAGCCAGTGACAGACTGACGATATGTCTAAGAACCCAGCTCCCTGGCCTTCAGGCAGGACAGACTATCTGTACCCCTTAAGTCCAGCGCAGATCCCCATGGGGACCAGAGAATGCAAGGTTTATGTTACTGAGAGCCTCAAACTAGAGCCATATATTTTTTTGACACTTATACCTGCACATAGGTGCAGTCAGAAATGCAATCTGTGAACTACCAGTTACAATGGGTCCTTCATCGCTTAGACAATGGGGCTGCAAAGTCAACAAAATCATTTTTATTCTTGGTGTTTACACCATTCCCACGGCTCTTTGCACAATGTTAGTTGTGTTACCAGCCTTCATGGGAATCTGATGACAGAACATTGCTCAATGGCACATGCTCACTGGTATTTGTCAGTTGGCACTGGTTACAGAACGCTTGCTGATGTGGGCCTTTCCTCCACCCCCAATGGAAACTCTGGTTTTACTTTTACTTCCATGTTTTTGAGATGCCTGGCCAGTCAGCTTTGTTTTCTTTATATGATTCTAAAAATAACAACTATCTTCTTTTATGTTTTATTGAAAACGGTCCTAACAATTCACAAGGAGGCACCTCCTTTTAATAGGTGTTAATTCAGTTCTCCAATAGCAATAGCAGAAAAGGTAAGTATTTTGACATATGTTATTTTAAAAGTCTTAGGATCTGAGAAGCCAAAGGCAAAATATGTTCAGAAATGAATGAAAACATGTGAAGCCAAAATACGCATTCTGGCCTCTGAATCTGAGCCTGCTTCCCGGAATGCCCTGTCAAATACCCTCCTCGCCAAAGGATCCCTCCATGTCAAGGCTTCCAAGAAACACCATCTGGTCATTCCAATCCCAAACATTCCTGCTATGTACGATCACATATTAATTACATTGCATATTTGCTGTTCAATAGTATCACATAGAGAAGTCACATGGAAGAGCTTCATAGAACTTGTTCAGAACATGGCCCCAGGGTATACTGTGATTCTGAGCCCCTGTTTCTTCCTCAGTTATGTGATCCTGATATTTTGCAAGGCTTTGTGTAGGATTATGTGAAACACTGTCTTGGAAATCCAACAAAGTAGACTCTCAATATGTATTTTCCCTCCCCTCTTCATTGCCTTCTCGTGGGTTGTTTTGTTTTGGTTTAGTTTGTTGGTTTGTTGTTTTGTTGTTTTGAGAGAGAGAGAGTGTGCATGTGCAAGTGCAGTGGGGAGGGGTAGAGGGAGAGGAAGAAAGAGCCTCAAGCAGACTCCATGCCTAGCATGGAGCCCGATGTGGGGTTTAATCTCACGATGCTGAGATCATGACCTGAGCCAAAATCAAGAATTGGTTGCTTAACACACTGAGCCACCCAGGAGCCCCTTTCCTTCTTCATGTTACTCCTTATCTTGTATATGAGGGATATGTGTGTTGTGGTTTTCAACTGTATAGCAAGCTACTTATGAATAGGGGATCTGAGCACAAGTGTTTATTTGAGAGGTGATCCCAGGGGACCCCAGGAGGAAAGTGAGAAGGGAAAGAGCTATAAGGGACCTATCAAGCAAGTTGCTACTTTGGGTAATTGGTCCCTAATGCTGCAAAGAAACTCTGGAAAGTGACATGAAACATGCATCTTGGTTTTTCAATCTCAGGGGCTGGGAGCTGGAGTATTAGCACACCAACCCCCATCAGTCTTTGGTTAAAGGCTGTCCCAGGGTCCTTTCAGCCTTTTCTGTTCTCAGACAGAGTCAACTTTCAAGGCTCCAGAGAAAAAGCCAAGTAAAGAGAGTCAGCACTTCTCCCGTCAGGTGGTCAGGCCAGGAGGAAATGGGCAAGCACTGCCACCATCTGTTACAGGTGGCTTTGGCTGAGAAAAGAAATTTATGATTATGACTGGCTCCAAAAGAAAAGTTGGAATGTAAATATTGACCTTTAGGCAATGCATGGGGTTAGTTGTGGACTGCTTTTGCTGACAAGGAGGGGGAGTTTCAATCCTGCCTCAAAGATCTTGCTTAATTCTAGCTGAAAGACTTCTCTAAAAGCCCATTTAGCTTCACTACATACAATAGAGAAGTCGAAAGGTGCATATGTATGTGTGTTTATATGTGTACATAGGTATCCACGTAAGAAGCAGATTGCAAAAGCTCCTTGTAGAAGTTTAGCCAAGAAACCAATCTGATTACCCGGAATTATTACAAGGAAATGGATAAGTACACACTGAAAAGGATGACGAAAGGTGGAATGGTGAGTCCTGACCCATGCAAAGGGGCATCCTCAGAGAAAGGAACATGGGCCTGAGCACGGAAGTATGCATGGCAGTTAACTAGGTGAAAGGTGGAGGTGGAGATGGGGTCAAGGGACCATATATATCTTAAGAAGAGAGGTCATGGTGTGGGAAGCCCCATGGCAGGAGGGAATGTGGGAGGAAGCCAACATGAGCAATGACTCCAGGAGTTTTGACTCTGAGTCCCAAAGTAACATGCATTAACAAAGTGAGCTTGGTTAAATTATTTAGCATATCTGCATCAAATCTTCTGCATCTGAACAATGAAAAAAAATCCTACTTTAGGGCAGTACTGTCCAATAGAAACTTCTGTAATGAGGGAAATGTTCTTTATCTGCGCTGTTCAGCACAGTAGCCACTGACCACCTGTGGCCATTGAGCCCATGAAATCTGTCTACTGAGCCTGAGAAACTGGTTTTTACTTTTTATTTAATTTCAATTAATAGAAATTTTAAATAGCCACTGATGACCAGTGGCTGCTGTACTGCATAGTGTTGCTTCAGAACATGGTTCAGGGATGAAATAAAACTCATCCTTATACCTGAAGCATCTGGTACAGAACAGTGCTCCATCCACCTTGGTCCCCCCACCCATGGTGAGATCCTGGTCTCAGAAGCCAGGTCTCTGTATCCGATGCTAATTTAAAATTGCTGCTTAAACAAAAATGTGTTTGGTTCCAATGTGGCTGCTGACAGTAATCCCCACTGGTAGTAAAGACTATCCTGGCACTGTTCCAGCAGCATAATTGACTTGGCCAGTTGAAGACAAAATTCAAATGGCAACCACTAAACAGTATGAAATATCTCAATTTTAACCAAAACTGGGGGCAAGAACTGTCTCCAAGGCTGCAGAAGCAGGGCTCAGCAGATGACCCAAAAGACAAGAAGAAAAGCCCTGTTTAAAGAATAACAATCAGTGGCTGAAAGCTATTAAGTTCGCTCTTCTAGTTCAAAGGGATTTGAAATGGCAATTTGTCAGGCAACTGTTGTCACTTTAGATGCCCCTAGTTGCTTTCTTTGAAGCCCTTGATTGACTACAGGAGGCTATGCCAGATTCTTCTAAGGACAGGATTTCCACAGTTGAACACATTTATGTCACAGTAATTATGAGTCTTCCCAAATTTAATCAACAAAAGGCAAAAGAGTAAAGAGTGCAAGTTTGAGAAAATATGCATGTGCTCTGCAGAGTCCAGGGGATGGCCGGGGTGACCATGCACAGACTCAGACCGTTCACAAACTCAGACAACCAGCTAGATAGTTTCAGGTACTCACTTGTGTTGATCAGATGCTACAGAAAGTTTCTTTGTAGGTGAGGGAAAGAGGGACAGCCAGCCACACACTGAGGATGTATTCCTCAGTTCTGCTTGTTCCAGCCAACAGGGAAACAGACTTCAAGTTGACATGAGTAATTTCTGGGAGAAAACAGGCAACTGAGAAAGAAGCAACCTAACAGTATTATCAGTCTAGCTAGCAGAGGTAGGAATTTAGAAGGATATTGTTGCCAATTGTTTCTGAAAGTAGGTGCAAAGGAAGTGTGCGCCTGTGAAACGGTGGGGCTATGAGTGGAAATAGGCACAAAGCGAAATGAGCAAGTGCAAAAAGGAACAGTGGCTACCGCACTCCTGACTCAGACTTCCTTCTGGAAATCTGCAGAACTGAGAGAGAATGGGATTAGCCCTCGGAAGCATTGTCACATTAGAAAGAACTATTTGCAAGTTAATTTGCTACTGTTGGGGCTCTCAGTAACCTACTCATCAGCAGTGGGAAGTGTGCCCAAGAGTGTGCATGGTGAGAACTGCCAGGGTGATGGTCCAGCCTAAGCATCACAAGGAAGGTCACACCAGAAGGATTGAGGCTCAAGGGATGCAAGCTGTCCTCAGAGCCCAACCTCTTTCTAAACATCTACAAGCTCTGTAACTCAGGCAACAGCAGTGTCCTAGATAGAAAGAGGGAGAGTGATACAGACAAAAGAGATGGGATCTCAGGGGCCCTGAGGAGAGGGCCAGCAAGGTGGACTCCTGCCCAGCAGCTGTGTGCCAGATGTCCCCGCTATGCAGCCTTGGGGACACATTCATGGCAAATAACTAAAGAGAAACTCTGGCAGGAAAAAAAAAAAAACTTAGCATATCTGCGTATGAAATGTGGGGACAGGGCCAGGAGCAAGGTCAGAAAAAGAAACTCACCAAAGGCAAAAGAAACTCACCAAAGGCAAGGATGAACAGACGCAAAGTAGGTGAAGCAAGGAGGGTTCTGGAAAGCTGGGATGGGAGAAAATCATGCATCTAGATGCCTTACAGGTGTATACTCCCAGGTGCTGGGAGCTAAGCCACAACATTTGCAGTGAGAAAGCACAAGAGCCCACAGTAGGAGGCTCAGAGGTCAACACTCCCACCCCAGCCCCCAGCTTTCGGCCCTCGGTCTGTAATGTGTGCATGCTGTCTGCATAAGGACTGTGCCCAAAAGCATGATGCCACACAGGTCATATGAGTGACCTGAGGACTGCTGAGCAGTGCATCTCAGGTGTCTGAACAGCATTCACTCTCCCTGAACAAACCAAGAAGAAATTAACCCCAACATGAGATTCTACCTAAATTACTCAAGCGAAAGAAAATAAATGGCTATATACATAGGCAGTAGAAATCACGTGACCTCAACATTTAATCCAATTAGCAGACTGTAAAGATATTTAGAAGAAGAAACGTAAGACTTCCATGTCGACAAGCTAATTGGTCTTTGTTCTGGAAAAAATGTGTCTTCCAAATAAGAAAAGGTGATGGGAAAATATTTTTCCTGGAGTTTCCATCATCACTTTCTTAGGCAAGAAAGTTCCCAAGAACCTGAATTAGTGAGGCCAGGGGTAGCCTTGCACAGAATTTTGAAGGTGAGTATGAGATGCTAACATTCTCACAAATGAGCGTGTCTCCTGAGACATTTGCACGTGGCACCTGGTTAAGAAAGAAAGTAGTAGCTTTGCTCAAATTGAAAAAATGTAAACCTCACAGGCTCATGAAGAAGGTATATTCTATAATTATTATTATTATTATTATTTTGATTGTGATAAAATACACATACAAATAAACACATAAAATACACATAAAATTTACCATCTTAGCCATTTTTAGTGTGCCATTCACTGGCAGTAAGTACATTCACATTGTTGGGAAAATATCACCCCTATTCATCTCCAGAGCTCTTTTCGTCTTGTAAAACTGAAACTTCAGAACCATCAAACAACAAAACCCCATTCCTTCCTCCTCCCAGACTCTGAAAACCACCATTTTGCTTTCTGTCTCTATGAATTCAACGACTCTAGATGCTTCAAGTAAGTGATTTCATATAGTATTTGTCGTTTTGTGACTGCCTTACTTCATTTAGCATAATGTCCTCAAGGTTCATCCATGTTGTAGCAGGTGTCAGAACTTCCTTTGTAAGGCTGAATAATAATCCATTGATGTAGATATCACATGTTTATCCATTCATCTGTCCATGGGCACTTAGTTTGCTTCCACTTCTTGGCTATTGTGAATAATGCTGCTATGATCATTAGTGTGTAAATACCTCTTCAAGACTCTTCTTTCAACACTTTTGGGTATAAACCCAGAAGTGGAATTGCTGGATCATATGGTAATCTTATTTTTAATTTTTTGAGGACACTTTATACTGTTTTCCATAGCAGCTGCCCATTTGACCTTCCCATCAGCAATGTCCAAGGGTTCCAATTTCTCTGCAACTTCCCCAACATTTGTCATTTTCTAGTTTATTTCATTTAATTTGGCTTTTTTGTTTGTTTGTTTTAAATAGCTGCCATCCTAATGAATGTGAAGTGATATGAAGGCAATATCTTTAATCATATGAAATTTCCAGAATTTACTCCTTCATTCATTGATTTATTCATTCCTATACTCAGCTACATATTTATTTTAGGATCCTATCTATTGCTTTTAACCCTTCAACCAGTTACTAATTCAAAAAGTACACAGATTTTGTGCATCGAGATACATTGCAGATGAAGAAGAGAGAAAATAAAAAGTAAATAAATAATACAGTATCTGATGGAGATAAGAACTATTAAGTAATAGGTTAGGATAGCATCACAGAGAGGGAGAAAATTAGGAGATGTTTTAAATTAGGAGGTCAGGATAGACCTCCCTGATTAGGAGCCTATCTTGGAAACAACCCAAGGAAAATGGTTCCAGGAGAGGGAACAGCAAATGCAAAACCTACAAGGAGGAAAAAATGCTAGGTGCCTTGAATTTCTGGAGTTAATAATGATTTTTACCAGGATTTTCTTGTTTAAGGCAATTGTGTTCACAAGGATTTTGGATCATAACCAATGAAGGGCCTTATGCTTATGTATTCACATCTGTTTATACGTATATGTAAGTGTATGTGCACATGTATACATACGTGTCTTTCCCTTAATGTGAGCTGCTTGGTCTGTTTTAGCCAGTGTACTCTTGTGGGCAAGCTAGAGTTCCTGCCTATGCTGGAGAGCATGATGGCATAATGTGGCCTGGGTGCGAGCTGGATTGTCTGGGTTGAATTCTGGCTCTGCTGAATGCTGGCTCTATGGTCATGGGAAAATTGCTTTTTTTTTCTCTGTGCCTCAATTTCCTCATCTGTAAAATGGGGACAATAGTAGTACCTCCGTCATAAGGTTATCATCCTGTTTAAATGAGTGAATATATGCAAAAGGCTTAGAACAATGCCAAACATAGTAAGCACAGTGCAAGATTTAACTATTTTTTATATGCTCATCATGCTACCAAGACAATTACATGCAAGGATATGGGGATTAAAGACTTTAATGGCAGTTTATTTTTATGCTGCTTGAATTTCCACAACCTCACCCCTAAGTGATCTTCTAGATTTTACCACTCCAACCACAGAGAGGTTACTACAACCTGGGAAACCTTTATGTTTCTTGGGAAAATCTTTTGTATATTGAGTCTTCCCAATTGTCTCTTCCTTATTTGGCTTCTATCCCTGATGGCCACACCAAACAAAGCTGCTCCTACTTGGACAGGAGAGTATTTCAAATACTTCAAGATGGCTGGCAAGGCCTCTGAATCATGTCTTCTTTGGGTTAAATACCCTATACCCTTTCTCAGTACTTCTTAACATGGTTTTGCATATCTTCCATTTCCTGGTCAATGTTCCTGAAATGTGCTCCTACTGATGTCCATAAGTGTAATTCTGTAGGTGTGATCTGAGCAAGGCAAACTTATGACCTTCTTCATTTAAGACCCAATAGTTTTGGTAAGGTCATCAAATATTGAAGCCAAATGTGTGGCCGCCATGTCTCATGATTCCTCCTAGAGATCTTATGGTAACTAGTACCATCAAGAATTCTTCACAAACATAGTTTCTGGGTCAACTCACCACCATTTTTTTTTAACTTACAGTCATCACATTTGAGTCTCCAATGTAAAAATGTAAAAAAAAAAAATGTATTCATCACTTAAAGTGAAACAAAACAAAAAATCCCTGCCATTTGTCTGCAGCAGTTTACCAGTGTTTTGAATCCTATTTTGTTAGACAATGTCATCAATAACCTATTGCATTATTAGATAATCTGAGAGATACATCACAGGAATTTTCACCCAGGTTAGTAATAAAACACATAAATCAGTGAGGCAGTGTTCAGAGCCATGAGTTACACTGTTGGGAGTCCTGCATATGGGTTGATGGTGCTCCCTTAGTATATATGGTGAATATATACTAAGCCTGTCAGCTCATTACTGATCCAAATGTCCTGCATATGGGTTGATGGTGCTCCCTTAGTATATATGGTGAATATATACTAAGCCTGTCAGCTCATTACTGATCCAAATGACTGTCACAAGGTTCTCCCTACATTTCCCCTTTTTGTCCAAATTGCATCTTTGAACATCCTGTCTAATATCTGACTGTAGTCTAGCAGGCCACAGGGACTTCTTGGCCATTTATTTGTCAGGTGAAAATGTCTCCTTCAGCTGTGGACCAAGGAGGATTATTGAACTCTTGCTAACAGCAGAGTACAACAGGACCAGGCCATTCCACTGTACAAGGTAACTTACATAAGTACCACAAGCTGTCCATGACTATAGAGCTGTAGTTCTCTGACTCAGTGGGATCAGAATCTGCTGGAGGGCTCATTGACATACAGATTGCAAGGCCTCTGCCCCAGAGTGTCTGACTCAGCAGGCCCGAGGCAGGGCCTGAGAATATCTATTTCTAACAAGTTGCCAGGTAATGCGGATGTTGTGGGTCTGGAGTCCACACCTTGAGAACCACTGCCTTAGGTGAATTTCTTTTTTTCTTTTCCTTTTTTTCCCCCCCTGACACGCTTAGGATGGAAAGGAGTAAAGGTATGGAATAAAGTCAGTCTCAAGTTCTGCTCATACCTTTGAGACTATTCAAATAGGAAAATCTCTCTAGCAGAGAACTGAATATTTATTAACACCATCTTTAGATTTTATTGAAAAGGACTATGATTTGTTGTCTATTTTTTTATTAGAATTGTGATTTTTAAAATTTATTTTTTATTTACCCCCTCATAAATAAAGCTTATTGATTAATTTAGGTTCTGGCAAGAAAAGAGGGGTCTTCTCTGATCTTTGGCCAAAAATTTCCTTAAAATATAATGACCGCTGTATGGTTTAATCCAGTATTCCTTTAAAGAAACAGAAATAAGAGTTAGTGTGAAATTGCTATTTCTCAGTAAACTCATGCTAGCTTCTTGTGATCAGATTCCTTTTAAAAGGGAAGCAGAATGAGTAATCTGTTCCAGAATCTTGCCGGCAACAGACATTTTAGGTGTCTGCTCCCCTAAGCAATGTTCACTCTGAAGCAAAATAAAATTTTAAGACTTCTCTTTCCTCCAAACTATCAACTTTACACCATCATTTCTGAGCAATGGGTTTCTGTCTTTGGTCATGCTTTTGCTTTTGTCCTGTCCTCAGACCCCTTGTTTGTCTGGCACGCATGGTTCTCTGCTCTTTCAGGACTGCAGATCCACCCACCCTCACAAGAATCTTCTTTGTATTCTAGTCCATGTCACAGTGGCAGGAAGCATTTTATTGTCAGGGAATCTCCATGGGCTCTCTGGCTCATTTCTCCACCTTCTCAAGGAGTGTCACACTCTTCAGAGCAAGCAGCCACAAAGGGTCATATCTCCCCAACTATCTCCGTGGCTAACAATCACAGACCCAAAGATGGGAAGACCTGCTGGGAGGTCTTCTGACTGAGGTCTACTTGGCAATGACAGTCTTGGTGAAATGAACGGCAGTCTCCCAGTTGGTTCTACTGGGTGAGATCCCAAAGTAAAAAGATGCTCTGTGAGCATGGATGTTGCTTCCCCAGAAGCCCTCCTCCTCTTTCCAGTTAGACCCATGCTCGTCCCTGAATGCACACAGATTCTGCACCTTCTCCCACGAGCAGTCTTATCCCAGAAATCTGCAGGCAGACATCCTGCTTTCATTTGGGTCTCTCTCTCTCTCTCAGTGAGATCTTTCCTGAATGTTCTATCTAAAATTGCAACTGCCCCTCCCAATTTTCCCAATCCCCCTTCTCTGCTTCATTTTTCCTCCTTAGCATGTGTCACCATGGAAAAAGCTATTGATTCTACTGTTTTATCTTATTTATTGTCTGTCTTCTCACAGGGATTATTTTTATTTATTCCACTGTTGTGTCCTGAACATTTTTTTAAAGATTTTTATTTATTTATTTATTTAGAGATAGTGGGGAGAGGGGCAAAAGGAGAGAAGAGAGAGAATCTCAAGCAGACTCCACAGTGAGCATGGAGCCCAACGTGGGGCTGGATCTCAAGACCCTGAGATCATGACCTCAGCCGAAATCAAGAGTTGGATGCTTAACAAACTGAGCCACCCAGATGCCCTGTGTCCTGAATATTTAGAAAATGCCTGAGGGCACAGAGGGTACTTCTCAGTGGATATTGAATGAATAAATGAATGAACAAATGAATGAATGAATGAATGAATGAATTTCCTCTGAAAGGAAATGTGGGAATGATAAGCATGGTAAACCTAACAGCAAATTTGTTCTCATGCACAGATTTTTAGCTAAGAGGTAACATGTAATTTAGGGATGGAACTTGGCTATCATAAAAGTCTCCATGACTGTGCCCTTCATCAAAAGACACTGGGTACCCCTGGAGTTACCACGACTCCAGTTTGAGGGCATTTAGTTTAGCTAGCCTCAAAAGACCTTCTAGCTATCGAATTTCCTGAGTCTATAGGCACCCAGATGAGGGCGATGCGGTATGAGCTGGCCTTCAGAGAGGCAGATGCCACTCTTACCCCTCCCTCACCAGCCTATGTAAACTAGAATCAGATCTTTCCCACTGAATACAAAGAGACTTCTTAAAATTCTGGTCAGGATTCACACAACAAATGTGGTCTGTCCCTACAGCGTCAGACCGTCAGTAAGAATGTAATTCTGTTAGCCCTGCTAGTTATCAGGAATTATTATATGACAAGCTCTTGCTAAGTGCTCTCAGCTATCATCTCATTTAATTGGTTGGGTAGTATAACATCCATTTTAAAGATTAAGACACTGAGGTTCCAGGCAGTTACATCACTTTCCCAAGGATGTGCAGTTAACAAGTTAGTGGAAGGACTGGAGTCAGGTTAGTCTGATCTCACAGTCTGTGTGGTGTAAGCTCTCGGTCCAGATTTCAGCTCACCCATCTTAGAGGACAAGTCACTTTTGAGTTATTACTAAAAACATGGTTCTGCTGTGCTTCTGGGCTTGCACATGGGGCTAGTTTCAGGAAGGTCCACCAGGCCTGTGTGATCTACACTGAGGCATCTGGTCCTTTCAGGAGCCCATCTATAGGCCCGCAATGGAAATTACTGGGGTCCAAGGAGAACGTCTTCCCTTCTTCTCCATCAAGACTTGGGACCTACATTTTTCACACTGAATATGGTCAATGGGCCCAAAGGCACATCTGTGTTTCTACGCAGCCTCCCCTCCATGTACACAAATAAAATAAGCGATCCCAAGTAGACACCTGTATATACAGTCACCTTCTTTGACCAGACAGATATTTATTTGCTGTTGTATAAATGAGGGAAATTTGCACTCAGCCCTGAAAATCTGGCTACCCTGGTCCATCCTTCCTCCTCCCCAGTGATTTCTTCACCGAGAATGGCCACAGTCCGTGACACGGCACTGTACTCTGCTTAAAGCCCGGCTCACGGTCCTGGGAAGATCTGTTTTGCACCTGTACTCGGGCCTCGTAAGGTACTCAGGCTGTCAGGGAAATACTGTGCCTCAGTGCTAAATCAAGTCCTACACGACAGGGAGGAAGTGCTTTTAAAGGCAGGTGTTCTAATCCTGTCACACATTGTTTTATGGGATGGCCCTTTAAAATAGACCCTGTGTAATGGGGCTTACTTTAAAGAGGTGGGCCTATCTCACTGGACTGAAAGTGGAAAAGATGTAAAAACAAGGCAAGGACATAAACCAGGAATGTCAAGTTCTACTCCCCCTCACCATATCTTTACCTCACACACAGAAAGAAACACCAATGGAGAAATGTTCATATTCTCCCTCGGCAAAATGTAAATGTTTGATTTGTGGGCTGTCATTAAAATGTTAGCAGAATATCCTAAGGGCACTGCAGAACATTTCAGAACATTTCAAAACACAATTTCAGAATTACTAGAAAGCAAGTTATTTTTCTTAACTGGTGATATTTTAAAATGAAAACATTTTAATCAATTCCCATTTTAAATGCTTGACTTCTAAAACCAGTAGAAGTGATAGCATTTTTTTAAGTATCTTTATTTATTTTTTTAAAGGCCGACTGCCACATACAGTGCTTCATTTGGACGTGTCTGGAGTCTTGGAAGCTTGTCTACCCTGCATTCTCCTACACATGGGCCTTGAGAGCTTTTTTGGAGGTTCTAGCAGGCAAGCACTGCTATTCGTATGCCTTCACCAAAGAACAGTCCTCCTCTATCAGGGAAGGTGGTCCTCTTCAACACAGCACACAGCTTTGGGAGGGACACACATGAAGGAGCAGTGAAGGAGGAAGGGAACACCCGCCTAGCCAGCCAGATCAGCCAAATCAACCCCGGCGATCAGTGGGGTGACAGATGTCACAGTCAGATCGCCCTCACATCCTAAAAGTATCTTAAAAAAAAAACACTGTGTTTACAAACAGCATTCACATACCATGTCATCAGTAATTCTGGGAATGATTGAGGGGCTGAGATGGGAAGAATGTACTGCTGGATGATTCCTGAACCCTTGAAGCAAAATAAATATAAAAGCAAGACAGAACATGACATCAAGATTTGGGTCTAAGTCCTGTCCCTTCTGGGGACATTGTCCACCACGTGGTTGCATGCCCTGTGTCATATAGACACTCTCATGCCGTTGTTAAGTGACTCAGCGTCTTGAGATGGCTCATACTATTTCTGGAACTCTGCATGGGAATTAAATACTTATTCCTTGGGTTCATCTGTAGCTTACTCCACTCATTAAAAGATCATTTCCTTCTACTTAGCGTGTGGATCCCTATTTTAGAAACACATGTTATGAACTTCTTCCTAACTTTCCAATCTCCTTCTTGCAAATTCTCCACTGCTGTCAATCACTTGTTTAATTCATGCATTTGCACTTTTTCTTTCACTAGCTTGTTTTATTCGGTTTTGGACACACATCCACTCACCATGTTTCTGCCCACATCACCATCGTTACCCTCTGAGCCATGCTCTTGCCCATTCAGTACTGGATTTTTCCATGCTCTAAGGAGTCTGCCAGGGCTTGCCCACAGAAGTGTCCACAAGCAAGCCTGGGGTAAGGTGGACATGGGAGTGACTTTGCTTATTTATCACTGGGGTAAATAAGTATGACTCACCAGATGACACTACAGGACTGGGTCACACTGCCTCTCACTCAAGATCTTCATCTTCTTAGGTACATCTGTCCTCTGAGCTGTGACAGAGGGGAGCAGGGACCACATAATGAAGCCAGTGAGACCAGGGTTCCCTATCTGTGGCCAGCCACTGGATTATAAAGTAAGGACACCTGTGTATCAGGGAGATTTCCCTGGAGAAATATGGATGATGTGTTGAAAGGGCACAGGCTGGCATCAAAGAAACCACTGGAGAGCCTAGATTTAATGACAGTTGTCTGTGCTGCCATCTGCTTTTTAACTCAATACTATGTTTCTGAGATTTATTCATAATGTTAATGCAGCTGCCATCCATCCCTTGATGCTAGTGGGTGATTTTTCCTTTTTCTGGGTATCTCATAGTTTATTTTTCCATTTTCCTTTCATGGTCATTTAAGTGGTTTCCTGTTTTGAGTCTGTATGTATGCACAGGCACAATCACAGTCAAAGCTGCTATGAATGTTGTTGTACAGGCAGAAAAGCAGGGGTTTCTCTGTGGGATTTATGTAAACAGTGGCATTGTTGGGTCATGGGTGTTCACATCCCTGACTTTCTGGGGAGATGCCAAATTGTTCAAGAAGTTGCCACAATCAACAGTCTGTTTGCAGATTGTCAAGGTTTTTCACTTTTTTAGTTCTGTGAGTGTGAAATGGTATTTCATCTGATTGATTTGTAGTTCTTTTATTCCTAATTAGGTTGAACATTTTTCATATGCTTACTGGCTTATTAACCATTTGAGTTTTCTCTTCTATAAAGTTCCTCCTTAGATGTTTTGTCCAGTCATCTGTTAGGTTTTCTTTTTTCTTTTCTTTTTTTTTTTGCTTTTGCTTTTTAGTTAACATTTTCAGCATACTTTATATATTCTATATACAAACTCTTAGTCTGTTATGTGTGCTGAAGGATCTTTTCCCACTCTGTCTCTTTATTCTCATTATTTCAATTTCTTCTTGATATTACTTCGTAGTTAAGCTATAATTGAATTTGTTTCTCTCTCCTTATAGTTGTGCCTCTTATGAGTTGCTTAAGAACTCCTATGTACTCCAAGGTCACAAAGATATCTCTTATATTATCTGTTAAAAATACTTGGTTTTACATTTCACATTTAAGTCTTTAATCCACCTTTTGTTTTTAGTATGGTGTGAGGTTGTTTTAACTTCATTTTTTTCCATGACTAATTATCCTGCACAATTTGTTGAAAGCCTTTTCTGTCAGCTCTGATCTGCAGAACCAGCTCTGCCTCAAATCAGGTTGCTAATATATGCATAGGTATGTTTCTGGGACCTCATTTAGAGCTGCGTTGTTTTGCTTTTGTTTTTGGTTTTTGTCTATCCTTGCACTGATACATTTTCTTAGTTACTGTAGCTTTAAACAGGAATTGTTTTCTGATGGGGCAGTTTTTCCCACATAAGGCTGTATAGTTGTTTTGTGTTTTTTATTAGATCTGCATGGATGTTAGAATCAGCTTTTCAAGTTCCTGTGGTCATTTTGAGTGGGACTGCATTGCACCAATAGTTCTTAAAGGACATGATTGCTTCTTCCCAATCTAAATTGATCTGCCAGTGAAGAAATTTTCCCTTGAAGACATATTTGAAGCCAAAGTGAATGGTTGGCCATGTGAGAACAGCCATGGCTCCAAGCTATGTAGAAAACTTTGTATATTTCAGATCCCAAATACTTATAGGTGATTGTACAACACCCTCAAGTCTTGCTGGTATCAACCTGAAGCAAGCCTTCAGCAGTGTCAATGCCTCGTGTTTTGTAGAAATAGAGAAACAGGGGCGGAGCAAGATGGCGGAGGAGTAGGAGACCTGGATTTCGTCTGGTCTCAAGAATTCAGCTGAATAGGGATCAAACCATTCTGAACAGCTACGAACTCAACAGGAGATCGAAGATGAGAGTAGCAACAACTCTATGAACAGAGAAGCGACCACTTACTGGAAGGTAGGACGTGTGGAGAAGTGAATCCGAGGCAATATTTGGGAAGATAGCGGGGGAGGGGGCCTCCGTCATCTGCTTATGGCAAGTGCTAAAGCTGCGGAGCACAAAGTTGGAACTTTTAGAAGTCGGTTCCGCTGAGGGACGTCACTCCACTGGCTAAGTGGGAGGTAGAAACCTCGTGGGACAGTGTGGACTCAGGACCCTCGTGGTCACAGAAAGACCGGGAGTGCCTGAGTGCAGCAGGGCTCCCAGATATTGGAGCGGGGAAGCCGGCTGCAGAGACGGAACTGAGGCTTGGGCTCTCAGCTCGGGGTGGCCATAAACTGTGATCCAGAGCCCAGTTGGGCCACTGCGCCTCCAGCAGGGACCCAACAAGCAGCAGAGCCGGGGAGACTCCCCTTCCTCCCCCAGGAGGAGCAGCATGGGAGTGCACCACAGGGATCTGCTGGGTTTGGAGACTCCACACGGGGTTGGGTGCCAGAGATAGAAATGCTCGGTCACAGGCCGGGTGAGCATGGAGTGCAGCCGGAGACCGGGGAGACGGGAGTGATTGACTGCTTTTCTCTGGGGGCGCACTGAGGAGCGGGGCCCCGAGTTCTCAGCTCCTCCGGGCAGAGAGTGGGAGGCCCCCATTTTCACCCTGGTCCTCCAAAGCTTTACCAAGAGCTTGCAAGGAATAAAAGCTCCTGAGAGCAAACCCGAGCAGCTTGCTTAGCCCAGACCGACAAGGGCGGGGCAACCACGGCAACAGGCCCCTCTCCCAGAAGATCAACACGAACAGCCAGCAAGCCAAGACCAAGTTTACTGATCAAGGAGAACGGGAGGACTCTAGTGGTAGGGGAATACTGCACATAGAATTCATGGCTTTTTTGCCATAATTCATTAGTTTTTCAAAGTTAATTTTTTTAGCTGTTTTTTGTTTTTTGTTTTTTGAATTTTTCTTTTTCCCTTTTTCAACCAACATCTTATCAATCCCTTTTTTAAAAAAACATTTTTTATTTTTTATTTTTAGAGTCATATGTTATCCCTTCATAGTAGTTACCCTTATTTTTGGCATGTATACATAAGTTCTTCTCTCTTTAAAATTTTGAGATACAGGTTCTTCTAACAGATCAAAATATACCCTAAATCACTAGTGTATGGCTTTGTTCTAGTCTCTTGCCTGATCACAGTCTCTCCCATTTTTTTCTTTCTTTTTTTTTAAATCTTCTTCTTTCTTCTTTCAAACAACTTCTTATCAATTCCGTTTATAAAACCTTTTATAATTTTCATCTTTACAGTCATCTTCCATCCTTTCATTGTATCAACCCATATTTTGTACATATATGTCTTTCTTCCTTTAAAATTTTAGGACACACTTTCTTCTAACAGACCAAAATACACCCAAAATCTACTGGGTGGCACTGATCTATGCATTAGCCTGATCATATTTGATCATATTCTGTTTTTTTGTTTTGTTTTGTTCTGTTTTTGTTTGTTTTTATCTTTTTCTTTTTCTTTTTCTTTTTTTCTCTTTCTATTTTCTTTCTTTCCCTTTCTTTTCCCCTGGTTTCAGGTCTTTTCTGATTTGTATAGAGTATATTTGCTGGGGACGTTGTTAACCTGTTAGCATTTTGTTCTCTCATTCATCTATTCTCCTCTGGACAAAATGACAAGACGAAAGAAATCACCTCAGCAAAAAGAACAAGAGGTAGTACCGTCTGCCAGGGACCTACTCAATACGGACATCAGTACAATGTCAGACCTAGAGTTCAGAATCATGATTTTAAAGATACTAGCTGGGCTTGAAAAAAGTGTGGAAGTTATTAGAGAAACCCTTTCTGGAGAAATAAAAGAACTAAAATCTAACCAAGTCGAAAACAAAATGGCTCTTAATGAGGTGCAATAAAAAATGGGGGAACTAACTGCTAGGATAAATGAGTCAGAAGCGAGAATCAGTGATATAGAAGACCAAATGATGGAAAACAAAGAGGCTGAGAAAAAGAGAGATAAACAACTACAGGATCACGAGGGCAGAATTCGAGAGATAAGCAATACGATAAGATGAAACAACATTGGAATAATTGGGATCCCAGAAGAAGAAGAAAGAGAGAGAGGGGCAGAAGGTATATTGGAGCCAGTTATAGCAGAGAACTTCCCTAATGTGGGGAAGTAAACAGGCATCAAAATCCAGGAGGCAGAGAGAACCCCTCTCAAAATCAATAAAAATAGGTCAACACCCCGACATCTAATAGTAAAACTTACGAGACTCAGAGACAAAGAGAAAATCCTGAAAGCAGCTCGGGAGAAGAGATATGTAACCTACAATGGTAAAAACATTAGAATGGCAACAGACCTATCCACAGAGACGTGGTGGGCCAGAAAGGACTGACATGGTATCTTCAGAGCACTAAAAGAGAAAAATATGCAGCCAAGAATACATTATCCAGCTAGGCTGTCATTGAAAATAGAAAGAGAGGTAAAAAGCTTCCAGGACAAACAAAAACTAAAGGAATTTGCAAACACGAAACCAGCCCTCCAAGAAATATTGAAAGGGGTCCTCTAAGCAAAGAGAGAGCCTAAAAGCAGCATAGATCAGAAAGGAACACAGACAATATACAGTGACAGTCACCTTAGGGGCAATAAAATGGTACTAAATTCATATCTTTCAATAGTTACCCTGAATGTAAATGGACTAAATGCCCCAATCAAAAGACACAGGCTATCAGATTGGATTAAAAAACAAGACCCATCAATATGCTGTCTGCAAGAGACTCATTTTAGACCCAAAGACACCCCCAGATTGAAAGTGAGGGGGTGGAAAACAATTTACAATGCTAATGGACACCAAAAGAAAGCTGGGGTGGCAATTCTTATACCAGACAAATTAGATTTTAAAACAAAGACTGTAATAAGAGATGAAGAAGGACACTATATCTTACGTAAAGGGTCTATCCAACTAGAAGTTCTGACAATTGTAAATATCTGCCCCTAACATGGGAGCAGCCAATTATATAAGGCAATTAATAACAAAAGCAAAGAAACACATTGATAACAATACAATAATAATGGGGGACTTTAACACCCCCTGACTGAAATGGACAGATCATCTAAGTAAAGATCAACTAGGAAATAAAGACTTTAAATGAAACACTGGACCAAATGGACTTCACAGACATATTTAGAACATTCCATCCCAAAGCAATGGAATACACATTCTTCTCTAGTGCCCATGGAACATTCTCCAGAATTGATCACATCCTAGGTCACAAATCAGGTCTCAACCACTACCAAAAGTTGGGATTATTCCCTGAATATTTTCAGACCACAATGCTTTGAAACTAGAACTCAATCACAAGAGGAAAGTTGGAAAGAACTCAAATACATGGAGGCTAAAGCGGATCCTACTAAGGAATGGATGGGTCAACCAGGAAATTAAAGAAGAATTAAAAAAATTAAAATTAATTTTAATTTTAATTAAAAAAAATTAATTAAAAAAATAGCCCGGAAATGGACCCTCAACTCTATGGTCAACTTATTTTTGACAAAGCAGGAAAGAATGTCCAATGGCAAAAAGACAGTCTCTTCAACAAATGGTGTTGGGAAAATTGGACAGCCACATGCAGAAGAATGAAACTGGACCATTTCCTTACACCTCACACAAAAATAGACTCCAAATGGTTGAAAGACCTAAACGTGAGACAGGAGTCCATCCAAATCCTAAAGGAGAACACAGGTAGCAACCTTTTCGACCTTAGCCACAGCAACTTCTTCCTAGAAACATCGCCAAAGGCACGGGAAGCCAGGGCAAAAATGAACTATTGGGATATCATCAAGATAAAAAGCTTTTGCACAGCAAAAGAAACAGTCCACAAAACCAAAAGACAACCGACAGAATGGGAGAAAATATTTGCAAACGACATATCAGATAAAGGGCTAGTATCCAAAATCTATAAAGAACTTATCAAACTCAACACCCAAAGAACAAATAATCCAATCAAGAAATGGGCAGAAGACATGAACAGACATTTCTCCAAAGAAGACATCCAAATGGCCAACAGGCACATGAAAAAGTGCTCAACATCACTCGGCATCAGGGAAATCCAAATCAAAACCTCAATGAGATACCACCTCACACCCGTCAGAATGGCTAAAATTAACAAGTCAGGGAACGACAGATGTTGGCGGGGATGTGGAGAAAGGGGAACCCTCCTACACTGTTGGTGGGAATGCAAGCTGGTGCAACCCCTCTGGAAAACAGTATGGAGGTTCCTCAAACAGTTGAAATTAGAGCTACCGTTCGATCCAGCAATTGCACTACTGGGTATTTACCACAAAGATACAAATGTAGGGACCCGAAGGGGTACGTGTACCCCAATGTTTATAGCAGCAATGTCCACAATAGCCAAACTGTGGAAAGAGCCAAGATGTCCATCGACAGATGAATGGATAAAGAAGAAGTGGTATATATACACAATGGAATATTATGCAGCCATCAAAAGGAATGAGATCTTGCCATTTGCAACGACGTGGATGGAACTGGAGGGTGTTATGCTGAGTGAAATAAGTCAATCAGAGAAAGACATGTATCACATGACCTCACTGATATGAGGAATTCTTAATCTCAGGAAACAAAATGAGTGTTACTGGAGTGGTTGGGGGTGGGAGGGATGGGATGGCTGGGTGATAGACTTTGGGGAGGGTATGTGCTACGGTGAGCGCTGTGAATTGTGCAAGACTGTTGAATCACAGATCTGTACTTCTGAAACAAATAACGCAACATATTTTAAGAAAAAAGGAAAAGAAGAAGATAACAGGAGAGGAAGAAAAGGGGAGTATGTCAGAGGGGGAGACGAACCATGAGAGATGATGGACTCTGAAAAACAAACTGAGGGTTCTAGAGGGTAGGGGGGTGGGGGGATGGGTCACCCTGGTCATGGGTATTAAAGAGGGCACGTTCTGCATGGAGCACTGGGTGTTATGAACAAACAATCAATCATGGAACACTGCATCAAAAACTAATGATGTAATATATGGTGATTAACATAACAATAAAAAAATTTGAAAAAAAAAAGAAAAAAAGAAAGGAGTCCATCAAAATCCTAAAGGAGAACACAGGTAGCAACACTTCGACCTCAGCCGCAGCAAATTCTTACTAGAAACATCACCACAGGCAAGGGAAGCAAGGTCAAAAATGAACTATTGGGATTTCATCAAGATTAAAAGCTTTGCACAGCAAAAGAAACAGTCCACAAAACCAAAAGACAACCGGCAGAATGGGAGAAAATATTTGCAAATGACATAGCAGATAAAGGGCTAGTATCCAAAATCTATAAAGAACGTATCAAATTCAACACCCAAAGAACAAATAATCCAATCAAGAAATGGGCAGAAGACATGAACAGACATTTTTCCAAAGAACACATCCAAATGGCCAACAGACACATGAAAACGTGCTCAACATCGCTCAACATCAGGGAAATCCAAATCAAAACCTCAATGAGATACTACCTCACACCAGTCAAAAAGGCTAGAATTAACAAGTCAGGAAACGACAGATGTTGGCGGGGTTGTGGAGAAAGCAGAACCCTCCTACACTGTTGGTGGGAATGCAAGCTGGTGCAACCACTCTGGAAAACAGTATGGAGGTTCCTCAAACAGTTGAAAATAGAGCTACCATACGATCCAGCAATTGTACTACTGGGTATTTACCCCAAATATAGAAATGTAGGGATTCGAAGGGGTACGTGCACCCCGATGTTTATAGCAGCAATGTCCACAATAACCAAACTGTG
>NW_027397091.1:19203307-19260864 GCF_003265705.2 Callorhinus ursinus
GGTGAGCGCTGTGAATTGTGCAAGACTGTTGAATCACAGATCTGTACTTCTGAAACAAATAACGCAACATATTTTAAGAAAAAAGTAAAAGAAGAAGGTAACAGGAGAGGAAGAAAAGGGGAGTATGTCGGAGGGGGAGACGAACCATGAGAGATGATGGACTCTGAAAAACAAACTGAGGGTTCTAGAGGGGAGGGGGTAGAGGGATGGGTTAGCCTGGTGATGGGTATTGAGGAGGGCACGTTCTGCATGGAGCACTGGGTGTTATGAACAAACAATGAATCATGGAACACTGCACCAAAAACTAATGATGTAATATATGGTGATTAACATAACAATAAAAAATTAAAAAAAAATTAAAAAAGTCTATTACCTATCAAACAACAAGTTCTGTGGCTTTTATTTCTTGACATAATGAGTGTTGGCTTATTACCAAGTATCACTTGACTCAAATGAAAAATAATGTTCTTAGTTCTCAATATCCCTGGTGAAGCAAAGGTTATTGGTGGAATTGCAAATCCATTTGTGCATAGGAGTCTGAATCAATCCTTGGATTTACACATATATGGACTATCATTTGTCAAATATAAGAGGATTTTCTTGTTATTTATCTAGAAATTATCAATATATTTATAGTTGTTTATAGTGGTGGAACCAAAAATTATTTGGTTCAGTTACAATTATGTGAGATTTTTATTTCATTTAAAAATTTTTTTTCTATTTCTTTTTTCTTTTTTTCTTTCTAACCTATCAGCCAAGGCAAAACGTCTGACATAGTCCAGAACATTGCTCTCTAGAGTCTGAACAGCTGAAGTGACTTTGTAGTTGGGCCTGCAAAGTGTTCCATGGATTTGTATGGAATTGCCTGGTCATGTGGTCTTGGCAGAGGGGTTAATATATGGTTACTCCATTGCTTTTAGTCTCCTTCCATTTGCCACTTCAGGGGTGCAGTGAGTGGCATACCACAGAAATTCTGAGAACCACTTTACTTACCTATTTAAGTGACTCTTATTGACATCATCAGAAAAAATCAGGAATATGAGCAACACCCAACAAACACACCATAGTTTGGTCCATACTTTGTTTTGGACATTATACAGGAGGTTTCTTGTACTTTTGAACTTTGAGCAAGCATTATATGGCATTTATAAAAGCTAGCTTTTTAAGTACTACAGTGAAATCATATGAAAAGATTTGTACTTGATTTTTATAATTTTCAGTGGGCTAAAAGCAAAAGCAAACAAACAAAAAGCATCAGGCAAGAGAGTCCGGCCAGTTGTATTAGAAGAAAATTCAGTTTGCCAACTTTTAATAGGTTAATAATTAGTTAGAGGTTCTCTCATATCCACAACACAAATCATTACCGGTTGAAAGCTTAAAGCTTCAGGCGGGCGCTTGGGTGGCTCGTTGGGTTAAGCGTCATTAAGCATCTGCGATAGGCTCGGGTTGTGATCCCGGAGTCCTGGGAACGAGTCCTGCATCAGGCTCCCTGCTCAGTGGGGAGCCTGCTTCTCCCTCTGCCTTTGCCGCTCCCCCTGCTTATGCTCTCTCTCTACCTCTGTCAGATAAATAAAATCTTAAAAAAAAAAAAAAAAGCTTAAAGCTTCTATGAAACTTTAGTGTGGATGGGAAAAGGATTTTGAAAAGATTTTCGCTTTTCCTCTTTTGCCCCCTCGTGTAAACCCCCCCCCCCCCCCCCACTAGCGCTGGGTCCTACCCATGAAACAGGAGTTTCAAGGGTTTCTGGGCCTCTTTTCTTTTTGTATTTCTTTACCTCCAAAACGGAGGCAAAATAGCTCCAAAATACTTAAACACTGTATTTCCACTGTGTTGCTGATATTCTTTTTCTCCTCTTTTTAATCATGCACCTAAATATTTGCATTTTCTAAATTTGGAATCAGAATATGAGGACGAGGGAAGCATTCTCTTGGAAAGGAACCCAACCCCAGCTCAAAATGTATGCAATGAGAGGTTCTCACAAACCAATTACTCTCTTTAGATTCAGAGAGCTGAGTTGACTAGCAACTAGCATTTTCTAGTTAGCCCGAGAATTTCCCAGAGGGAGCCAATCTGCTAAAACTTACTGGAGCCAGTATGCCACCTAATGGTCTTTCTACGCATTGCAGCTCACTAGGAAAAGGTGGGGTGGGGGGCAGGAAGAAACCTTGGAAATTTTCTTTAGCAAATGCACTCTACTTGCATCAGGTTATATTCTCATAGAATATTAAAATTTGCTGTTTACTGTAAATATTCATCGACTTTTTTAAAAAAATGAAACATTGTATATGGCCTTCAAACCCTGTCCTTTATTAGGCCATCTATCTAATGTGTCAAGAAATACTAAGTGGATCTGGTTTGCTGTTCATTTTTATTTTTCTTCTTTAGTTACTAGTAAATATTTGAAAGATGTATATCAAAGGCAAAGGGGCATCACTCGATAGTGTTCCTAACCCTCAAAGTAAATTCCTGAGTTTGGTCGGGGAATCTGGGATCAGCCTTCTAAATGTGGGAGCTGCACACAATAGTTTCATCCAGCATGAACCACACGTTAATTGAGCTCAAAGTTAATACCATCACTCTTGGGACAGATCGTGTGGGTCCTAGCAAGATACCCTGAGTAAGACACAAGGTCGCTTCTGTGATTTTCCTGCCCGAAAGGAAAGGCATTGGAGAAATCCAAATTGAGTCACATTCTACAAAGTAGCTAGCCTTTATTCATTGAAAACATCAAGGTCAAGAGACACAAAGATAGGCTGAGGGACGCTACCACATTTAAGGTGTCTAAAGAAACATGAAAAGTGGACCCAAGTATGATTAGATCCTGGAATGGGGGAAATAGCTTAGAAGGACATTGTTTCAACAGGTGATGATTTTTGAAAGTGGATTCTGGACTGCATTATAGCATGGTATCCTTGGCAAATTTTCTTACTTTGATAGTAACATTGTGGTTATGTAGGAAAATTTTTTGGTCATAGGAAATATGCACCTTAAGAAAACCTGTAAGAATGGAATCAACATACGGGCCCAGAACAGGGAAGTGAGTTTGCTTGTAGGTGGTTCTCCTCCACCACTGGACAGGGAATCCTGGGTCTGCAGTTCGTTCTCCTTGCCCTAGTCTAGGGCTGCCTGGCCTGGGGCTTGAAGCCCTTGTGCCTTGACTTCTTTATCTGGTAAGAGGAAACAAATTTTCTTCAACTTGTTCTATTTAACTTCTCTCCCATGGATGCCCTGGAGATCAAATTAGACCACAGTCTCAGAGTTGGTTAAGAATGTGTTAGGCCCCTGCCTGCAATAAGGGGTACAGAACCCCCTCTGCTGGTGAGGGTGTGAGTAGCCAGTAGAGAGAACATGTCCATGTGTCTTCACGGAATGAAGTCTGATGAAGGGAAAGACCTGGTTATCAGTCATTTCCATTGTGTATGCTGACAACTTAGTCCCCGTGCATTTGCATTTCCCTCCACAGTATCTCATCAGACTTGCACAAGACTTTGTGAAACACAGGGATGAGCTGTTATAAACTCTATTTTAATAATGGGGACAGTAGAGCTCACATATGAATAGTGATGTCTCAGTTTTGTTTTATGAGTTAGTCCTGAGCAGAGTCGGTGTGAGTTCACAGGCCAGTGGTCTCATGGGCGTTCACTGCTCCTTGGTTTGTGGCAAGATACCCACTTAGCACAATCACTGTGGTACTGAGGAAAGGCCCTGTCTTTGAAATGTTCCAGAAGCTGATTGCCATCTCAACTTCAGTCTGAGCAAGTTGTTTTACCTCTCCAAGCCTCAGTTTTTAGGCTTGACCACATAAACATGTCCATCAATGATACATATCATTGGTTAGTGTATTTATCATTATAACATACTATAACTTTCTGGAAGTATAATGTAGATGTGGAAAAGTGCCTTATACCAAGTACCTTCACAAATGGAGCACATTCGTATAACCACCACTAGGTCATGAAAATGAATCTGCCAGCACCCAAAAGCCCCTTCTCGGGTGCTTTTAATTCCGTAAATGGCATTCCTGTGTTTGTGTCCTTTTACAGTTTGCTCTTTTCTCTTTCTTTTCAAGATTATATTTATTTATTTATTTGAGAGAGAGAGAGAGAGAGAGCGTGCGCAGAGGGGGGAGGGGCAAAGGGACAAGCAGACTCTGCTGAGGGGGGAGCCCAACCTGGGGTTGGGTCCCAGGACCCTGAGATCATGACCTGATCTGAAGGCAGATGCTTAACTGACTGAGCCACCCAGGCACCTTCCTTTTTTCAATGAGCATTACATTTTGAGCTTCAATTGCTTGATTGAATTTCGTGTAAACTGAGAATAACGATTTTCTATGGAACATTTTTAGCAATTTATCATTTGATGAAATAAGATCATGCCCAGAGGAGAAAAGGAGTGAGGGAGAGAAGAAATGGGGGAGAGGCGGTGGCAGGGGGCATGGATATCCCAAGGCATTTCCCCCCATGCCAACACAGTGAGTGACCAAACTCAGGAATGACCTGACCCGTGATCACCTCCACCTTGATGGTTCTTCATCCCTGTACTTTGTTCATGTGACAGGGAATGTTCTGGAATATCCACGCACATGGGTGTTCTCCAGCAGGTCATTTCTAGTAACCGAAACCACCAAGGGGAAACAGTCATTCCCTGTCTTTTCATCACAACTCATTTTCAGATTCCAGGGGATACTCACCAAACATTTTATTATATTTATTTTCTGTTCTGGATAATTTGTCCCTGTTGCTTTTTCAGACAAAGTGGAAGAGGTAAAATTTCTGCCAGTGGTCCTAGCCACTCATGCTGGAGGGCAGTGGGGGATAGAGATTTGAACCCCCTGCCATATGTCACAGTGGATATAAGACCCTCATTAAGACATGCCACCTAAAGCTCCATCTAAAGCAAACAACATTGGATATTCTTGGTCATCACTTGATTTTGCTCCTGTCTGAAAGCTCAGCTGTGATGATCCCAGTTTCATCCATCCTTTCTTTGGCAGCTTAAAGTCTTGTGTGAGCCCAGAGAGGCAATCCAGACCCAAGGAATGTGTTTGGTCTGTTGTCCCCTCACCAAGCACACAGACTTCTGTCTGCCTATTCCTGGGTTCCTCTTCCCCTTCCTCTCCTTCTTGGAATGGGTGCTAGAAAAAAATCCAGGGTCCTTGGAGCCAGAACAGATAAGGATCAAATCATGGGGATCCTAGTAGCTGGATGACCTTGAGATGTTATTACAGAAACAGAGAAGTAATTTCTTCACCTGCCCCCATCTTGTATGAGAATTCAATGAAACAGAGAACAGAAAATCCAGATCCTAGCACCTGACCCATGCTAGTTACTAAGAGAGTTATTTCCTTTCTTATCTTTAAAATTTCACCTGCCTTCCCCTCCTTCTCTCCCTCTTTTCTTTCTTTCTTCTTTCTCTATTCTAAAGCAGAGGATTATGTCACTAAATCTAGGTGGTAGGTTGATGGATATGTGCTATATATTAACCATGTTTGGAATATTTCATAATTAAAAAATAAAATATGAAAATAATACCCACTGGGGGAAAAATGTCTAAAGGCCCACACCCAACAAATTGAGGCAGAATCTCTGAAGCTGGGACCATTTACATTTTTTCAGAAGCTCACAGATGATTCCATTATGTATCTGAAGTTGTAGATCATTGGTCAGTCCCTCTATCACAACTGCTAACTTTTGAGGAGAGTGATTCTCTTTGGTCCAGGTTGGGTTAGAGAACTGTGCCCAGGTCAGCTTGTGCAGCAGAAACAGGCATGTGCCAGAGGAATCATTGGGGCAGATCTTTGAAGATCCCCATGGTAGCAAAGGTAGAAGATGTCCACCCATTTGTCTGGGTCAGAGAAAAGGCGAGAATTTACCCTAAAGAACACAAAAACAATACAAGTTCAGTTTTTTATCCACTAGACCCTCAAGTGCAGGTATGGGGACCAGAAATCTGGAAAAATGTGGGTAAAATTCCATTCTGAATGTCCTGTGAATGAATGGAGGTTTGGAGATCAGTTTTAGAGCCGAAGTCTCCTGTGTTCTGCTCCAGCATATACTTAAATTCCCCAGTCAGGCCCACAAATCCCCAGACCTCAGCCTGGTCATGTGACACATGCTGGGGCCCAAAATAAAACTTGTTACCGTTTCTGGACTCCCAGAGTCAGAAGATGTGAGAGACACTGGAGGCTAACTCAGAGAGTGAGAGGAGAGGCAGCATTTTATTTACTGTATAATGGACTTCCAGAGAAAAAGGAACATCAGTTCCATGTGAGTTCAGGAAAAAATATTGGTGTTAAAGGCAGACTTGATTTGAGCAAAATCATGTAGAGTAGTCTGTTGCATACAGCCCCACTATTGCCTTCACAGGAGTTGTTATAGGAAAGCAACCAAGTTCAGAAATGACAGGTACAGGTGACAAAGAATGGGGGAATTTTAAGCACAATCTTAGAGATGGAGAATGATGATTGTAATGTGTGGTTGTCTCAGTTCAAACCAACTAGAACATTGTTGTAGAACATTGTTAACAAAAATATAAGCGTCATTAAAACACAGAAGTTGTTCACAATGGTTTCTGGTTTTTATTCATGGATCTGGACATTTTGAGAACCAATTTGTTTGCCTTTGCATGGTATTTGTGAGAGTGGTGACCACATTCAAACAGAGCAGTTAGAAAAGCTATGTATAGGGGAGCCTGGGTGGCTCAGTCAGTTAAGTGTCCAACTCTTGATTTTGGCTCAGGTCTTGATCTCAGGGTTGTGAGATTAAGCCCCATGTTGGGCTCCATGCTGGGCTTGGAGTCTGCTTGAGATTCTCTCTCTCCTTCTCCCTCTGTCCCTCCCACCCTCCAATCCCCCCAAAAAGCTGTGTATGTCTGTGTGTTTTCATATGTATGGTTTTGGGGGCAGGCACCACATTTTTCCAAGGGCCTTACCTTTCTCTTCAACAGAAAAGTGATAAAAATAAGTCACCAATCCTTTGTTTCTGCTATTATCAGTCCCCAGGTAATTGGCCCCCCAGTACTCTCAGCTGGAGGCCAGCAGGTAACTTCAGGTGTGCTCCAAGAACTAAAGAATGTCTGATCCTAGTAGCTGTCAGGTCAATTTCCTGGTGGCCCTCCCTGTACGTGATATCTTCTCCTCCAGACAAAGCCAAACCCTGCCAGTTATCCCTTTCTAAGCCAAATCTGCCAATGTGGAGAACTTGATCATTTCAGGACTTCCTTTCTTTACCACTCCCAGATTGAACTTTCCTGTGTTCCTATTCCCATAAGATCCTTCTCTGTTTTTTTCACCTATTTCAACAACATTTAAATCTGTCAGCATTTGACCATGCCCCATGCTAGTGTGTGGTATTTGGATTTTCAAATGTAGAGGGGAAGTTTGACTAAAAAGTAAATAAATAAATTCCCTACTGCCTCTCCAGCTGGATTTGTGTAATTGTGTCAGACAAAATTGAGTGTGTATTTAAGTGCAAAGTGTGTATGTGTGTTGAGAGATGGTTTCCGTACACACAGAAAATAAGGATTGAACTCTTTATGGTCTGATAAGTGAGAAATTAGCAGAACCAACTATCTGAGGAGTCAGCACCCCATACGTTACTGCAAGAAACTAGAATTAAGAAGAAGTGACCATGTGTGAGGAAATCTTCATTTGAAAGAGCAGATTTGCCCTAACTCCGTTCACTGAGAAGGCCTTAAGGCAATGGATTTCCCATAGTATTAGACAAATCTAGCAGCCAGATCTCAGATACTAACCAATGTTCTCCACTAAAAGGAATCCAGAATATTTGGAGGAATCATTGGGTGAAAGAAAGTTCAAAATGAGCCTGAAACATGAGCTAGCAAGTAAAGAAGTACTCAAAGAATGATGGGGGTATGCTGTGTTGGTCTACTCTGACCGCTGTAACAAATTACCACAGATTGTATAGCTAAAACAATAGAACTTTATTTTCCCACAGTTCTGGATGCTAGGAAGTCCAAGATGAAAGTGCCAACAGAGCTGGTTTCCAGTAAGGTCTCTTTCCTTGGGTTGCAGATGATCACCTTCTTGGTACACCCTCACATGGCCTTTTCTCTGTGCTTGCATGGAGAGAGAGATAGAGCACATTCTGGGGTCTCTCCCTCCTCTTATAAGGACACTAGTCCTCTCAGATTAGGGCTCCACCCTCACAAGTTCATTTAACTGTAATTATCCCCTTAAAGGTCTTGTGTCCAAATAGAGTCACAATGGGGCTTAGAGCTTCACCATATGAATTTTGGGAAGGATGTAGTTCAGTCCATAACACATGCCAGAAGTACACAGGAATCAGGATGAAGGGGTTCCCACTGGCCAAATATTGTACAGTTTGACTATGAAAATTAATATTGACAGCAACGAAGTATAACTTTGAATAAAATAAGAATCCACACTCCCATGCTGACATAACTAAATTAATGAATAAATTTTTAAGAAACTGAGGGAGAAGAGAGAGCTCTTCTTTGCAATAAAAAAGCTGTTAATAAATGTATAAAGAATGATGGAATTAGACAATCACAACCCGCATTTAGCAATCTTCTCAGTAATACCTAATACAGGCAAAAATTGTCAATGGTTGATAAAAGTAGTGAGTAACATTTTGAGGAGTAGAATATTCACATGATCTCAAAATATCTCCCCTAATATATGTATATCTTACAAAGGGAAAAATAGTCTTTGGCAGGGGAGAAACACGTTAAGCCAGTGATCAGAACTCACTGATATTGGGAAAAATTGCATCATGTGCCTCCTGATATGATGTACTGAGAACAAGACATCATTTCTGGGATATCCTTATCAAAATATGCACAATTTGATTCTCCTCATGAGGAAACATCAGACAAACCTAAACTGAGCGACATTTTACAAAACTTGCCTGGATAATTCCAAAATGACAAGATCATGAAAGACAAAGACAAGACTGAAAAACCATTCCAGATTTTAAAAAGTCAAGAGACACGACAACTGCATACAATGTGTGATGTTGGATTGGATTCTGGAGCAGTGAACACACACAAATGTGCATGTACACATGCACACACACAGATACTATATAAAGGATATTACCACAGCTGATGAAATTTGAATGTGGACTGTGGGGTAGATAACAGTGTTATATAAATACTCAATATCCTAATTTCAATCATTATATTGTGGTTATGTAAGAAAACGCCATTGGTCTTAGAAAATATATCTTATACTATTTAGGGAGTAAAAGGAAACAATGCCTGTAACTTACTCTCAAATGACCTAGAAAAAATGTAACATAAATGGAACCAAATATGAACTATTAGTGAACTTGACTAAAGAGTATGTGAGAGTTCTTTGCACTATTCTTGCAACATTTCATAAATTTGAAATTATATCCATTTATAAGAAACTTGAGTCCCAAGGAGTGGAATGACTTAGAATCACATAGCTGAAAAGTGGCAGATGGGGGCTGGAACTGAGATGACATGCCTCTGGGTTTCTCAGCCTCACTCCTTGCTCAGGTGAAACGAGCGTGCCAAAATCTGATATCTGGTTCTGTGTCTGCCTCACTTCTACCACCCAGTAACTCCTAGGCCAGTCTGAAATACTCTATCCTTTCCACTTTGGGAATCAAAACACTAAACAAAAATAAATTCTTTTTATTGCAAACCTACTTGCTTCATGGGAATCACACTGACCTAAGAACTCCTTGATGCAGCCTCAACCACCAATTCCTCCTGAAATGAGTTCAGTGATGGCCCACCTTCCACGAAATCCCACTTCATAGTGGTCGGTCTATACCACAACTTCATGAATATTGTCATTCTGATCTGATTTCATACTGAAATAAATTTTCAGAGAAGTAAAATTTTAATGTGCAGAATCTCATCAGGAGGGATGGGGGTTTCCTTCAACTCAGGTGTTGTAGTCAAACAACCCATTCCACATCCAATGTGTAACAAGCATCATCTCCCTAAAATGAAATGAAGCCAGGAAGTTAAGATAGCGAAACACTAGTGGTTGATGTCATCATACAATATGAGAGGGATTTTGTAAGGCTTTTGTCAAAAATTTTGCTTATCAAAGGCAACCATTCCACCATTATTGCTTTACACTTTTAGTTGCGTGGGTCTTAAATGTCTCCTTTAAACTACTATCCCTAGACAACCCCCTCACAAATCTCATTAGCCAGGACATATCTCAGTTAATAAATTCATGATGAGTTAATATCAAACCAGTAAGGAGGGAGTAACAGCTAGTTGAAAATAAGTATGAAAGATGGAGAAATGACAGAAAAGAAAACTGATCTTTGATCAAGGAGGTGGGAAGACTTGATAAACCAATTCCCTGGATTTTAAAAATTCATTTAGGCCAGGATTGGGATGGGTTGAAACAAATATATGTGTTCTCGGGCGTGTATATTTGTCAAAATTCAACTAGTGATCCACTTAGGATTTGTGTTTTTTATTCTATGTAAATTTTACCTCAAAGGAGAAGGAAGAAGAAGAAAAGGGAAAGGGAGAAGAGGAAAGAGGAGGGAGGAGGAGGAAAAATGTGAGGAAGAAAGAGAATTGTGAACAGATAGGCTCCATATGCATGATATACATGCTGAAATGTTTAAGGGTGTCTGCAAATTACTTTGAACCATACCAAAAACATGATGGATTAATGGAGGAACAGATATGTGATACAGCAAACAAATCTAACAAAATGTTAATTATAGATTGTATGTGATGGGTAGATCTATATATTATAACTATATTTTTATAACTCTAATACTTAATATTACAATTTTAAAATTATGTTTAAAATTTCCATCTTAAGGAAAATAGAGGTGTTCTACTAAGATAAAATACCAAAAGTTTATAGCTTTAGGATATTCCAGCATCAAACAATATGTGCCATTTGTCTAGAAGCAATCTGTCCACACAGTTCTCTTTTCCTAACACCAAATCTTTCTTTCTCTGTTTAGTTGTATAATGAAATTCTAAGTCAAACCTATATATTTTATGGTATTTTGACCCTAATTGGAACCAGGTGAAGTCATGTCTGTTCATCCAATAAACTTCATTTCTAGTATAAATAACACCCCATTAAAATGCCTGTGCCAACAACAAGATGACCTGTCTTCTTTGTTCCAGCTAGATCCCTCATGCCTAGAACAAAACCTGGAACCCAGTAGATGCTGGGTAAATACTTCTTGGGAAGATGAATTGAAACTTAAAAAATAAATGAAAGTATTAAAATGTGATTCTTGGTAGTACCTGCATGACATTTATTAAACCAGAGTGAAATAACAATCATAAGTTTCTCTGGTTGAAGTGTCAAGACCAATGATTGGAACTTAACACTGAGCCTTTAAAAGTTCATTATAAAAATCATGTTGGTAGCTACGCTATTGTGCACAAGGCAACTCCTGTGGCTCACTGCCATGAGACGGGTCTGGATCTAAGTTTTCATACAGTTACTCATGGTCTGATCTTGTGTAAGCTGATTAACCTCTCTGTGCAGCAGTTTCCTCATCTACATAATAGAAACAGGCGAAACCACTTTAAAGAGTGTTTTAAAGATCCATGAGTTATTTCTGAGAAGAAGAGGAGTTCAAAACCAATAGCTCTTCTTATGCAATGAACATATATCAGAGTTCGGACCAATGGAGGCGACTACATGGTCCCAAAGATGAGCCTGGGTGAATTATTCAGATGGACATTTATAATTAGAGGGCTTTGGGAAAGGGCCTGCATGGTGTGCTCAGCCAACACTGGTAGCCGAATTGCAAGAGCTCCAGGCAATGGCCATACACCTCAGCCAGCTTGTCATCACATTATCATCATCAGGAGCCTCCGCCATGCAGTGTGGAGGGGCTGCTGGTTATCATCACACCTTGGCACAGCTCCACCACATTCTTAGAAATCAGTATTTCAAATATCAGATTCACAAATGAACAATCATCAGTAGGACAGTTTAAGTTAATCTGTGGCATTTTCCATCTTCCGTTCATTTCTGCTTTCTTTTTCTTTCCATACTCCTTGTCTTGAGGACAAGACTCATTAATGGAGAATACTGGTTTTCCAAAGCACAAATCCTGGAGCAATGGTGCCATGAACTCTACAGAAGTGATCTTCAAACTGGGATATTCATACTCCTGGAGGAATGTGAACACTTTCCCAGAGGTATTCAGGCAAAGGTTGTGTAAGAAAATCTCTTTGTGTCTTAACTCCCAGCACAGTATTTCCCGACCTTGATCTATATTCTCATTTCAATAGCATGCATATCCCATTCTTCAGGAATGCAGGCCCCTCCCCCATCCTTAATCAATCTGTGCTGCACTTCTCTAGGGTGAAAAACTCTCCAGGGCATCCTGCAGAAGGGGAGTGCTCCTTAATGATTAACACAGCCCTTAAAAAAGTCAGGGAGGATTCCTGTCTTGGACTAGCTTCTCTTAAAGTGAAACATGTCATTAAAACACACACATTTAGACCTGAGTTGGGATATTCTGAATTACATGTGACAGATGAATATAATACACTGAGGGAAGTGATCTGATGGTACAGATATTTAAGGACAAGTGGGTCATAATATCATTTGTGTTGCTAAACTTAACAGTTCCAAATGAAAAGCCCTTTTCCCACAGAGACTGGTTGTATTATTTGCTCTGGTCCTTTCAATTACTGCTTCAGGTGCCACATTTCTTATAAAGACTGGCAACCCGGGAAAGGTCTACTTCTGCTCTTTACTACCGATGTTAGAAAGTGCTTGATGCAGTCATCATAACTACAAAGCCTATTAATTTGCCACTCTAATTTGATTGACAAAAGAGGTAGACTAGTTGTTGTTGCACATGTAATTTTATTTTTAGACTGAGTGGTTTGTGCTAATTAGACACAGAACAAAACAAACTCCAAGTCCCTTGAGAGAATGATTTGTTTTATTTCACTTGGTTCCTGCCCCCATGCTTGGCCCTCAATATGCTGTTGTTAATGGAATGAATTAGTGAATGACTATATTACCAAATAGCAGTGTGCCTGAGTCACCATCACACAACCCGGCTCTAAAAAGGGTAACTGAAATATTCTTCCAGCTCAGTCTCATTTGGCTTAACATAAGACCCCCCACTTTTACTACCAGCTTAGTGCTCCCTGCTCATTTTTGTTGCATATAATGTGTTCTGTTTCTGCTAAATAGGCATTATTGACCTATTGTTTCATTTCCACTGGCCAGAGGGTTGCTGGAAAAGGTACAAGCTCTTCATTTCTTGCTGCTACATCATCTCTTAGTTGAAATGTCTTAGAGATCAGTTGGGAGTAACTGCCCATAAAGAACACTGCCCATGTGAGGCACAAACCACAGTCCAGACAAGAACTGGGAGGGGATGGTGAAGGATGGGGTGGGTTGAAATAGCAGTTTTTCAAGATCTATTGGGCCACAGCACTCTGCTGGGTTCATCTTGGGGTTTTTGAAATAACCAGGACATTTGTTTTGTTTTGTGCTTTTCTAAACAAGCCCTCATACAGCAGTGGGAAAAGCATGGATTTCAAAGTCCTTAAACCTCTATCCGAAAATCACCCCGGACTTACTAGTGAACTAATGGAGTGGTTAGAAGGTGAGAAATGGATCTAGAATTCCAGCTCAACCATTTAAATTCCTTTGTGAGCTTGAGTGTGTTCCTAAACCTTTCCAGTCCCTGGTTTCCTCATCTGTAAAGTGGAGGTAAATGGCACAGGCTCTCAAAAGACTTGGTTGTTACTACTAAATTTAATACTAGCACATTTGAATATTATTATTAGTTTTAACAATAGTTTTAATGATACTAGTTTTAATAATTTAAAAAAATGTAAGAGAGAAAATGCAGTCAACACCCTGAACCAGTCCTGAAAAGTGAATATTGAAAGCATATTTTATTATTTTGCATTTTTCAAATCAAATGGAAGTTTCCTCCAACTCTAACCTCTTCTGCTCTCTTTTCTGTCCTTTGGAGGCCATTAATCTCCTATTTTCAGATTGATTTAAAAAAGCAAGCCACAGCACTGGTGCCTGCCCTCGTTCCTCAGCTGAAGTGATTTCAGTTTCCTCTAAAATATTAAATTTTTCCCTTGCTCGTATTTACTATGCACAGATGCAGAAGGAGAATTACTCAAGTTTTGCAATAAAAATAAGTTTGGCTTTGCAAGCACCTGCTTTCCGCCGTTTAATAATGCCGAGCTCCCTTCTTCTGTGTGCTTCTGTTTACTCTTCTGCAAATTATTTTTGTTCTCAGTTGACAAAGATAAATGATGGGATTAATATATATTGAAGAAGTCTCTGTGAACAGTATGCTGGCCCAGAGGAAGGGTGGGTATTATTTCCCTCAGGTAAGGCAACACAGCAAACTGGATTAAGAGTAATTTGCTGTGGGGTTTATAGATGATCACGATCCATTAGTTGTACACCATTTATGAAAATTGCTTTTTCTTAAATAAAAATTAGAATGACTTTCATTACCTTGTCAGGACTGAGCCATGCCAATGGCGTTTCCCCCAAGGAAAAACAAAACACCAACGACAAGGTTTAGATTTTTTATTTAACCTCAGAGCAATCTTCAAACTGTTGAAAGTAACAGAGGGTGGAAAAAATATGTGGTAAGGAACTTTTGTTAATAAGGTTCAGGGATACTCTTGTACAGTTAGAGTTGAAAGCTGTAAAACAAATTACTTGTAAGGCAAATGAGTGGAGTGAATCCAATGTTGTATCTTTTGATGATTGTTTTTTAAAAATTTATACAAATCTATGTGATTTAAGTAGAGATTTTGCAAAATAATATCAAGGCTTTCCATGTCATGGTGTTTTTATTCAATATTACAGAATCTTTTTGAGTAAGAAAAGTAATATTTTCAACCAATTGATTCAAATTTTATCTAAACCTCCCCTTATTTTGGCATCCCCCAGAATCCAGCCCAGCAACTCACACAACTGCTATGATGTGTAATAAACCCTTATTTACATTCTTGGTTGTTTTATGATAGAACATTTTCCCCTTGTTAGAAATGCACTCCTTTATTGTTGTGCCTAAAATAATTGTTAAGACATTTTGAAATTTGAACAGTTTTTTTTAAAATGCTTTAATAATGATAATAAAAGGTATGAAAAGTGCTCATTATTTATGACTAAGTTTGGAATTTTTTTTTACCTTTCCTATTTTGGTGTGTGAGCAAAATAATTTTACTCTTTTGTTTTATATTTCCAATTTGCATCTTGGGGTGGGAGTTGCTATCAGGCCAACATCTTCAAAGAGAAACAAAAAGAATATTGGGACCGGCCATGCTCCCACATTGTGCTCACACCAACTTCAGTCTTGCCAAGATCAAAAGCAGTTGTGGATTTGGTAGAAGATTATGTCATGGGTGATTGCAAAGTCATGGATTCCCTACAAGAGAATTGGGGTGTGGATCACATGCATGATTCAGTAAAGAGAAAGGAACACTTGTGTGTTTGGGGCATTTGGGTAAGGTTAGAATAACACACATTTCTGCCTCAAGTTAACCAACTGCACACTGGACTTCTCTTGAAGGTGGAGAGGTTATCAACAAGATACATTTTAAAAATAGAGACTCTAAAGCTTTCACCAAATCTGACACGTTGGGCCAGGGTTGATCTAGTATGACCTTAATAGTTCTATTGAGCAGACAGTACTGGTTTGCAAGAGCGCCCTTAGGAATGGTGATGGGGTCTCCCTCGTGTTCCCACCTCTCTCCATTTATCCAGATCATGGACACATGAACCCCAAAGTCACCAACACTTGCCCTGTCACTTGGGCCTGAGTGAGCACAGATAATATAGATACTGGATGAGGGACTCAATCAACAAGGGGAACTTGATAGAAGGATTAGGCAGATTATAAATCCTACAAAAATTGGCTTTATTGATTCAGTAATTTTTACTGAATCCAAGTGAACAAAGTTTTGGCCAAAGCCTTAAGAATATCACAACAAAGGAAATTTCACATGGGCCTACATGTAATCAGTCTTCTCAAACCCAAATGTCCACAGCTGAATTTTCCAAGGCTGTGCTAGGAGGTCTGGTCAATGTCCAAGCGAGTCAGAAATCTTCCTGCTCACTGAAGGCCAATTGCTGACTGATAATGGAACTCATGAACAGGGGCGCCTGAGTGGCTCAGTCATTAAGTGTCTGTCTTCGGCTCAGGTCATGATCCCAGAGTCCTGGGATTGAGCCCTGCATTGGGCTCTCTGATCAGCGGGAAGCCTGCTTCTCCCTCTCACACTCTTCCTGCTTGTGTTCTCTCTCTCTGGCTGTCTCTCTCTGTCAAATAAATAAATAAATAAATAAATAAATAAATAAATAAATAAAATCTTTAAAAAAGGAAAAAAGAAAAAAAGAACTCATGAACAACCAGGCAGTGCTGTGTTGTCACATACCCACACTTATCCCTTCCCCTTGCAAAAGGGAGGTCGTTCAGTGCTGCATATATACAACATCTAAGGAGAGACTGGCATGAAAGAACAAGGCCTTGCTTAGTGCAGAAATATTGAGTGGTTTTCTCTACTGGCCTCTCACAGGGAAAAAAGATAGGAATTAGAACCTTAAACCAATTCAGGGTGTTCCACCCAAGAAACTGGGAATCCCTTGGTGTGCTGACCGGGGGAAGGAGCATTCTGAACAGGGAATAGGAGGTTCATAGAGGACATCAGTTCCCCTGAAGCCCTAGAGTTGCTAAGATTGTCACTCAGTAGCTGACATGGAGTTAGAAATATGGGTTTCCTGGGAGTGCCTTTATTGTCACTACTACTCCTTTCAATATTGGGGTTAAATTTCATGGTGAAACTTGCCTCCAAGAACCCTATAAATATTGGTTGAGGGAATGAGCGATTAATCCTGCCATCTTGCGCAGTTGGGATTCAAATCAATGGAGGGACAAAATCTGGGTGACAAGCATCAAAAGGGGCCCTGTCAAAAAACAAACAAACAAACAAACAAAAACAACCCACACCTCTGAGAGGGTGGGAGAATAATGCGGCACAAACCATGGGAGGCCATGGTTGTAAGTACAGGGGGAGGAACCAGTTTTTAAAATCCCTTTGCCAGGACACATCAGGAAGTAGAGTTTGAATATTTTATAGCGCAAATCATCTTCAGTACTGTCTTCAATTATTTTGTGTAAAATAAAAATGCATACCAACAGGTGTTCTGAATCAAACTACATGCACAAAAAATAATTTTGCTCAAGACAGAGAAATCCAGTTGCCACTACATTCTCATTTTTTTTCTATTTTAATTTCTGTACCTATCATCTACTTTTCTGTGTCTTACTTAAAAGAGTATATCATTAAAAAGTAAAGTATGTTGGGGCACCTGGGTGGCTCAGTCGGTTAAGCATCTGCCTTTGGCTCAGGTCATGATCTCAGGGTCCTGGGATTGAGCCCCGTGTCGAGCTCCATGCTGAGTAAGGATCCTGCTTCTCCCTCTCTTCCCAGTTCGTGCTCTCTCTTGCTATCTCTCTTTCTCTCAAATAAATAAATAAAATCTTTTAAAAACTGTATTGAGCCTGGCTTATGGTAATTAACATATATTAAACCTTATGGTACTTAATTTTTTTAAGTGCTTTCATATGTTGAAATCCATGACTATTGTCTTAAATATCCTAGGTTCACCCTTCTGGTAACAGAACTCTCTTCATCCTTTAGCGGAGGGCTTGTGGTTTCACTGGGGCTGGCTCACCTACCAGGGCTTAGCACCCTGGCCATGGTCAGCCCATGTTCAGGAATCTTCTGCTGGAAAGAAATTTGTTCTTCTGGGTAATGAAGCAGGAAAATCAAATCTCAGGCTACGGGCATTCATCCTTCCTATAATGTGGAAAAAAACTGTCTAATGAATCCAATAGGGTAAAAGTAGAGATGAACGATGGGGGAAGAGAATGGCATCCTTGAGCTGTTGGATCCTTCTATGCCTGAGTTCCCCATTTATGTGAACCAAAAAATCCCCTTTCTGCTTCAGCAAATTTAAATTGAGTTTCTCTTTCAACTGAAAGAGTCCTAATTAAGGCATAGTTTGACGGCCATTTATTAAGCCTACTTACGCACCACACGCATACCCCTAGATGTTTGGTATAAAACATTTTATTTACATTATCTTAAAGTGGGTGCTTTTATTATTATTATTATTAACAATCCTTTGAAAATCAGCCCCCTGAGACTCCAGGAAATAATTCTCCCCACTTTATAGAGG
Organism: Callorhinus ursinus; assembly: GCF_003265705.2. Classification (NCBI taxonomy): domain Eukaryota; kingdom Metazoa; phylum Chordata; class Mammalia; order Carnivora; family Otariidae; genus Callorhinus; species Callorhinus ursinus. The sequence continues at coordinate 19,221,510 of NW_027397091.1, forward strand.
AGGAAATTGAGGCTCAGTGTGATTTAGCAACTTGCCCAGTGTCACACAGCTCAGACTCCTAGTCCAATGCCTTTATGCTCCTGAGCCCTGTAGACATATAAGACACACTAGGGCTTTGAAGGAGCTCTCAATCTCTTTCTATACCAACAAACTTATGTATAGTAGAGACCTTACCACCATTTACAATTAAGTGCTTGGTTGGCTGGCAGAGAATATGAGAGGAAGGGATTGACCAGGCTGTGACAGCTGGGAAGGTTGGACAAGGCTTGGCTTTTCATCAGGCCTGGAAGAGTGGCTGGGCCCAGAAAAGCAACGCCCAGAGGAGGAGCTCTCAGAAAGAGGAAGGCAGAGGTGAAGGCTGGAAATGAGCAGCTGGGGCTCCTAACACCACTAGAGGTGGAACTCAAAGCAATCTACGTCCTCTGAGCTTCAACTTTCTTAGTGACACAGCTGGAAAGATACAATCTCCCTCTACTTCCCTCTACTCCTCCCTCCCCTCTATCTCCTCTTCTCCCTTCTCTCTGTCCTCCAGTGTCCTAGTGCTTCTGGACACTGAGGATTCACAGCTCCAACAGTGGACACTGGATTTCCAATCAGTGCAGTTAGTTCCCAGTCCTGTCTCCACTTACAAATATATGTGACCTGTATCAAGCTGTTTAACCTCTTTTAACTCAGTTTCCCTGTCTGTAAAATGGACAAGATTCCCTCCTCAAAGACTTTTCAAATGAGGATTAAAATTGTCCACCACATCAACTTTTGGCCTGTCCAGCTCACATTCTGCTTTTTGCTTTGAATAAGGTCTCCAGCACAGTCTAATTCCCTAGCCCCAGTCTCAACCCTTGCATTCCTTCCACTGATGAAAACTGCCTCCCATCACCAGGTTGTTCTTCCTTGTGTGTGACCCCAGATCTTTTCTTCTGCTGTGTAATTATACCTCCTCCCTCTGGTCTTACTAAAGATGGAGTCTGGCTGATGGATAATCATGGCTACATTGAAGATACTTTCTGACTGTATCTTTTTTGTTGTTGTTCCATTCCAATCTTAGAATTTTTCAATCCTATTCTATATTACATTATCTCCAATATTAGGTTATATTGAACCATAACTTTGTCATTATCATTTTGGATTTTATTAAAATCTTGCAACCTTCATGAGTGCATTAAATGTTCTATGCTTTTGTAAGCTTTCGGTATAATTCTACTGTGTTATGTGACTATGCTAACTGACTTAGCATTGAAGTCTGCATGCTTGGGAAGGAAGAAAGAGCACTAAACTGTGAGCAAGAGTCCTGCTCACAATTTTTGCCTCCACAATCATTGCTGTGAGAATTTAACAAGTAAACTCAGCTTCTTGGGCTTCTGTGCCATTACATGTAAAATGAGGACATGGACCAGCTCAGAGTCACCCAGGTGTGAATTACACCACAGACTGAAGGGTCAGCCCCAGGAGACTCTATTCAGTAGGTCTGCATGGGGTCCATCTGGACTGGGTGTGATTTAAAGACACACAGCTAAGACCTCAAAAAATTTAGGAGGGTGAGGATCAATGTTAATTTCTATAGATGAGGTTGATGTAAAGTGTGCTTCATAGTGTAGGCAAGATTTCAGTAGTAGAAATGAGGTGAGATTCTTTGGGGCAGAAATAAGGAAAATGGACAATATATGAGGATGGGAAAGTGAAATTTCACAGAAGGAGTTTGAGGGGGGTTGACCAGCTAATTCCTTATTTTTCTGGAGTAGAGGATTTCCAGGGAGTAAGGCTTAATTAATTGGAAGGCTTAACTGATCGGGCAGCTTATTGTTTGAGTTTTATAATTCTTTGGTAAAGGTGGATGGCATCACCTTACCCATTTCTAACTTCGATGGCTTTCTACATAGTCTCATTCAATTTCTGTGCTCTCCTTGCCCAAATTTCTTCTTATCTTATTATCCTGGGGATGTTTTATAAGCCACCTGAAAAAAAATCTCATGGACCAGATATAATTTAAAGATGTGCAGCTTAGGGCTTGGGAAATTTAGAGAGAGTTTGAGAATTGGGGTCAACTTTGTGGTTCAGGGATGAGGTGACTTAAGTTGACCCTTGAACAGACAGCAAGATTACAATAGATAGAAACTCATTTTAACTTGCTTGTCCTACCTTTGCACTACCCATGAGCCCTATGGGTCATGGAGAATTGCATTAACCTCTGAATTGAGTCTCCACAAGCAGAAGAGCACTGAGCACCTGGCTACACAACACAAACACTGGCTGTCACCTGGCTTCAGATGCAGGAATATCAACCCAGGTGAAACACGTTCTCCATTTGGAGTGATGGAAATGGTTTATACTTCCATCAGGGTGGTGGTTCCAGAGTGGATACATTTGTCAAAACTCATCAAACTATTCCTTTAAGGGTGCCTGGATGGCTTAGTCAGTTAAGCATCTGGTTTTTTATTTTGACTCAGGTCATGAGCTCAAGGTCTTGGGATTGAGCCCCATGTGGGGCTCCACACTTAGTGTGGAATCAGCTTGGCCCTCTCCCTCTGTTACTTCCCCTGTTCTCTCTCTCTCTCTCTTTCTCTGTCTAAAATAAATAAATAAAACCTTTTTAAAAAACTATTCCTTTAGATCGGGTATAACTGGTTGCAGGTGAATTATGCCTCAGTGTAGCTGACTTTGAAAGTGAGTACACAGTTTTGGTCCCTCACATGTCTGTCCTCACTCAAGTTAGAGGTAACATGTTGGCGACTCTTAGAAGTTAAGTGAGGTGGTAGAAGAAGGAGGGTCTCTTTCTATGACTGAATTTGGAAGCTGAGAAGCATTAATAAGATACAAATGAAAATGTTTTAGGGTTCTGAATTTGAGGAGGGGCTACTGAAAGATGCTGCTCTTGTGTAGCCAGCAGGGAAGCAGCAGGACACCAGGTCAAGAAGGTGGTGGTGCTGCCTCACCAGTCTAGGGTGAGGCGAAGGATCCGTGGTGTGGAAAGTGGGAGAAGGTTGCATAAAGCTGAGGGGAGAAAAGGAGACTGATGGCTTACAAGAGGTCACCCTCATGGCTGGCAGAGGAAGCAGAGATCGTACGGATGGTACATTTTGGAAAATGGTCTAGAAGTCAGTGCTTCCTAAGGCACCCAAGATATGGGTTGCCCCATGGCACTGATGCCTACTGCCAGTGCTTCCTAACCATTCTTGAGCATGAGCATCGCCTGAGGAGCTTTTACCAAATGCAAATGCTGGGATCCTTCCCATTCAGCTGGTCTGGAGGGGAGATGCCAACACCAACCCTCACCCTGTGTTCATAAAATCAGGGTGGGGAGAAGCTAAGTGGAAGGGGCAGAGGTCCAAAGAGCTTAAGTCACTGACCCAGAGGTTACACAGTTTAACTGGCCCCTGAGCCCAGACTGGCACCCATGACGTGGGTTCCTCACCCAGCTGCTGCACGGTGGGCTCCCTCTACTTCCTTTCTCTCCCTTTCCCTGCTGTTGACAACTCAGACACCTAGGGGCTCAGTGTCAACCCTCTAACCTTGGGGGTTCCTCAGACACATGCTGGAATTTCAACCCTTCAAAGTTAAGATCAAGGTTCTGGGCCTGGGTTGTCATATCAGCTGCAGGGAGTTGGCTTCCCCAATGCAGTGCAACTGGGTCTCCCCCAGACCTGCTGAGACACCCGAAACGCCACAGGGAAATGTACACGCTTCATTTTCCCAGACAGACTGTCAATTAAACTGTGAGACTGCAAAATTAAAAGAAAAACAAGCTTCCATTTTCTGTCCCTCCCAACCCATCCTAAACAGTGCTGCAAAGTGAATCTTCCAAACTCACTCTTAAGTGCCTTTTTGCTGACTCTCCATTGCCTCCAGGACAAAATCCAAACTCTTGGCCAAATGTCAATTGCTGTCCTTTGAGCCATAATGCTGGGTTGTCACTGCACAGGGATACATTTCACAAACCTTTGGTACCTTCCCGACTGGTCTCTTATTTCCCCAGGATCCCATGCCTTTTCTCACACCGTTTCTCAGGATTTAGAAAACTTAATCCCTAGCCAGTGATTCTCAGACCTTCTTCATTCAACGGCCCTTAGGAAAGACTACTGTTTCCACCAAACACCATGCTCTTGATAGCACTTCCTGATCCAATTCCTATGTGATTGTCAGCTTCTGCCCCAGGGCCTCTGCATTTGCTTTTCTATTCAATCTTCCTAGCTCTTTCTCCTAACCAGCTCCTTCTAAAAGTCTCACTCCCCAACCCAACCAGTGACACTGTTACATCAGCCTATTTTATCTTCTTCCAGTGCACAGGACCATCTGAAATCATCTTGACTTTTTGTCTATTTGTGTGTTATCTACCTTGCCCTACTTAAATGTAGGCTCCATGGGATGCAGAACTTCTGTATTGCTCACAGCTGTACTTCTAGTGCCAATATAAGCACAGAGTAGAGTTTCATCCAACGTTAGTGCCATGAACGAACACAGGAATGCAGTTATTCTCGGCCACAGTATGCCAGACACACCTCCTGTCCTAGGCATGGCTTCCTGAGCTTATAGTCCAGCCGACCTTCTGCCTCTGCGCACTGTCTGGGCTAATGTGTCTGTCATCTCCACAGGCGAACCCTTCTTTTCACCAGTTGGATGGCAGGTGTTTTCAGAGATAGATAGACATCTGACTTCACAGGTGAACAGCAAGCACTCAGGAGATAAGGCAAGCTGATATGACCCCCTTCCCATGGTCCAAAAGGCCAAACCATGGTCTAGGAGGTAAAAGACAACCCCTATCTTTCCCCCATGTGAGGATGGACTATCTTGAAAACAAAACAAAACAAAAACCTGTCATGTTTGTAATAACGTAGAGTCACAAAACTTTAATTAATCTGCAAAATAAATCGTAATCTCTGGCACAGTTCAGAAAACTATGACCCATGGGCCAAATCCAGCCAGCCACCTGCTTTCTTATAGCTCAGGAGCTAAGAGTGGTCTTTAAGTTTTTAAATGGTAACATTTTAAAGGACTATATAAGCTCTGAGATAATATTCTTGAATTTTCCCTCTTGTCTAAAATATTTACTGTTGTATTTTTTTTAAATTTTTTTATTGTTATGTTAATCACCATACATTACATCATTAGTTCTTGATGTAGTGTTCCATGATTCATTGTTTGTGCATAACACCCAGTGATCCACGCAGAACGTGCCCTCCTTTACTGTTGTATTTTTAATGAGAGTTTGCCAACATCTGATGTAGAGGATATTTTAATTATCTTCCGAAAACCTTACAAAACAACAAATGGATGTTATGCTGTTGTTCAGAAGATCAAAAGTGCACAGGATGAAGTGAACATGTATATAACGTATTTTTGCCAGTAGAGAGACTGTTAATATCATAGAAGACTCTGGTCGAGAAATAGACTGTCTACTATATGACATGGACAAGTTGGTCATGGTCAGGAAGTGAGCTCACCAGTCAGAACATGACCAGCTAGGAGTGTAAAACTGTGTAAGGAATTTGCTATGGAAATATGTAATCAGTGATGAATATGAATTCATGGATGAAAATGCCAACTTGACCTTGTTTCAACCCATTTTTATCCATCAGCATTAACACTGACCCTTTGCAGTTTTGCTTTTAAGTGTGGCATCCACATTACAATTCTTTCCATTAGTGCATGATACATATTTGTTCTTAATGGTTACATAGACTGTCCTCAAACAGACCGAAAACTCAACTTTTCCTTCCTAGCTTGCCCAGTGTTGTTCTGCAGAGCCGACATACCTACACATGTCCACTTGGGGGCTCCATAGAACAATGTCTGTATTCCAAAGTAGTTAAAAAAAAAAAATCAACAGCATCTCAATTGCTACTTCAGGCCAAATGTAACACATGTCTACATCACCTGCTCAAATTTATAATTTTTGTAAATATGATAATAAAAATTACTTGATAATTTCATTACTGAAATAAAAAAAAAGGTGAGATTTTTTTCCAGATTTTTTCCAGCTAGAGAAGCCAATCCAGGAGTAAAACTTACTAAACATTGTCCCTATTCAGGTAAGGGGACTGCACTGATGGCCACCTGAGTTGAATCAGTGGGCTGTACAGGGGTCACCCCACCACCTTGCTATCTCTGAAGGGACCCCCTCGTGAGCATTGGGCACCAGGAACCAGGCATTCAATCCTAGACTCTCACTGTCAAAAATTCAATGTCTAAGCCAAATGGATTCTAGGTCTGAAGAAAGAAAACATTCTAAGTGGCCCTAATTTCACAGGAAGTAACATGCAAATGGTATCCTATTGATAAGAGAACTATTCATAGGGGGGATTAGTTAGCCCGGTGATGGGTATTAAGGAGGGCACGTACTGCATGGAGCACTGGGTATACAAAAATAATGGTTCGTGGATCACCACATCAAAAACTAATGATGTATTGTATGGTGACTAACATAACATAATAAAATTAAAAAAAAAGAGAGAGAGAGAGAACTATTCATGTCATCAGGACCTCTTTATGGCCTGGAAAACATTGAGTAATGATTATGACCCTAATTTTTTACAGCTCTTTATCACATTTATGGACTTTCATGTGTATATCTCATTTTATCTCCTAAAATACACATGGACTAGTATTTGATTGAAATGACTATCCCAGAATTAAATGACTCACTTTCATAATATCTGGTCCAATACTTACTCTTCCTTGACTATGCTTTAAGAGGGTTGAGTTAATTTACTTTAAACATCTGTATGCCTTCCTTTCAACAACATGGTCTTTCTGAAATATACAAACATAAGCATGTGGTGCAAACAGATACATCAGAGCTGCTTTGAGACATCAATCATTCAGTACCTAAGTTTGTAAAAACCTTTCCCTGATGCACCTGGTTCTGAGAAGTTACCCAAGAGCTAAGGTGGAGCACTTTCATTGGGGTACTGATGCATTTTTCTAAAATAGAAACAAATATCCCCTACTCCATTGAAACTATATCCTACTATTAAAGGTACGTATACTCTGTCATGGTCCTATATTTTTCCTCCCCAGTTTGAACAAATGTTACCAGTTTCAGGGCTTCTGGAATTATTACCAGCTAATAATTTCACCAGCCTTCTAGGTTTAGAAAACAATACTTGAAGTAAGCCGTTTCTGATCTCTTGCTAATCCGAGATAATTGCTTTCGGGTTTCATGGGGAATCTGAAATTCTCAATGCCGGATTCACTGAATGGGTCTACTGGAAAAGGGCTTTAGGGGGAACTTTCTCCCCCTCTTAACAACCCAGGCTTTAGCAGAGGTTCTATCACAAAAGAAGCCTTTACTTTGATGGCTGCCAACTACTAACTCCCTGTAAAAATCAGATACACCTATTGAGGGACTCTACAATATTCTTTCATAAATTCCCAACTTCCTTCCTTCCTCCTTCCCTCCCTTTGTTTCCTTCCTATCTTTCTTTTTTTCCTGTTATTTTGTTTGTCTGTTTGTTTCAAATGTTTAATAGATTTCTGGTAAGCCCCTAGGAAGTGGCCATCAAGGATAGCTCCCTGCTGTTTGGAGGATTTGGAGTAGGTTTGAGTGGTAGAGGGCACCCCTGGACTTGGCTTCTTGGTTCCTAGGAAAGAACATCAGGATTATGTTGGTCCCACTGAGACTGCTGGACCTCAGGTAAATCCTCAGACGCTCTGACAGTTTGAGTTGAATTTTCTAACTTTCACTTGGCAGTTGGTTCTGATAATTTAAACTTAGACTTCATAACCTTAGAACAAACCCCACTTGCTGACCAGTCGCCCATAAATTATGCTTTCAGGAATAAGGAAGAAGGGCCAGAATTCTAAAGTACAAGGCTCATTGTGGAAAGCATAGCATCACCCAGGACCATGGGTTTTTTTGAAAAGATAAACCCACGGGGCTGCCTGTGTGGCTCAGTCAGTTAAGCATCTGACCCTTGATTTTGGCTCAGGTGATGATTTCAGGTCCTAATCTGGGGGTCATGATCTCCGGGCCATGAGATCAGGCTCCGCACTCAGCATGGAGTCTGCTTGAGATTCTCTGTCTCTGCCCCATCCCTAAATAAATAAACAAACAAACAAACAAACAAACAAATAAATATCTTTAAAAGACAAACCCACCTGTTCCATGGGTCCTGGAATTCTCCTGGACACAGATGGCTTCACACTCAGGAATGGTTTCTCACACCTCTATGTTGTAGGAGAATTAAATGTCATTGCCAAGGATTCTGTTGACCAAGTCATCCTGTATGCTTCATTTTCCTGGGGACATTCAGATCCATAACTAGTTCCCAATCTTCTTTAGGCTTCAGAGTGTTTCCACCTACATGAATTTATTCACATTTGCCTGCTCACTCCCTGAGCATTGTGAAGGCTCAGGTGTCTGCTTGCCCCCAGGTTGGCTATAAATTAACCTGGAATTAGCTTTGGGTCTTTGGAGGTCTTCTCATGAAACTTCAGGGACAACTAAGAAAGCCAAAGGTCACCAAAATGGCAGGACTTCCTTTGCAGCCTGGTGGGTTAGATACACCCCAAAGCAGAAAATTCATTTTGAGGAATAGCAACCATGACAGAGAATGTATTATATGATTTTGCTTCTTCTATCTTTGTAAGAAATACATAAGGAGGGAACAATCATTGATGCCCACTTTTCAGAGAAGGAGCTAAATTTTGCAGAATTCAGGTAAATTTCCCAAGGTCACAGCAGGTCATTGAAGTAGAGTCCACATAAGGTCCCTATTCTGATCTGAAATTTTAGGAAGGCAGGGACACCAATGCTCACCAGGACTTACTAGGAGTTGTATATTTTCACTGTTGTGTGCCTAGAAATACCACCAGGAACAGCTTGTTGACCCAGCAAAGCTAAGCTCATTACAAGTACCACAGTAGAGGAAGATGGCACCCGACAGCAGGGTCTCAAAAGGGGGGACGTCGATAAATGGAACTTATTAGGTTTTGGAGCTGGAGTGGTTTTTGGCAGGTGGGGAGCGATTGGGATTGGGCATTTTTTACGTTAGCAGCTATATATTGGTGGATACATGAAGGCGGGAGGGCATGAAATGGACTTTGAAAAGCCAGAGTAGGTCTTGATAAGTAAGCTGTGTAGTTGGTTCAGATACTTATTTTCTCGGAGCCAAAAGTTCCTGGAGCACACATGTGAGTTACTTTTGCTTGTTCTCCATATTAACAGAGCAAGTTGGTTCCAGGTCCCAGCAGTAAGGACACAATGCTGGCTACAAGCAGGTGAAATTCCTGCTCTCAAGGAGTTGTGTCCCCTCTGAAGTAGCCACTATCCTTATCAGACAGGTGAGAAAAGAAAGTCTCAGGAAGGTGAATAATAGTACAGTTCACAGGTGGATGAGGACTGGGCCTGCTTGAATCCGGGCTTACATTTTGGCTGAGCTCCTAACCTCCGGAACATTTGTGCTAGGTGGGGACATTCCTCCACTTCAGGCTGCTGATATACCCAGGGTCAGCAAGGGTCACCAGGGGGAGAAGAAAATGCTTTGGGGAGAATTTTTTCAGAGATCATTCCAGAAAAGTCATGTATCATAGAATAACCTGAGGAGACCTGTCACCTGGCTTCTTTCTCAAGTCTTTAAACCTGTAGGAATTTTGATGGACTATATTAATTTATAGATCACTGAATTTTAATCTTTTAAATCACAAAATATCTGGGGCTCCTGGGTGGCTCAGTCCATTAAGCATCTAAATAAAATCTTTTAAAAAGACTATTAAAATAGATAAATAAACTATAAAATATCTGGAGTCGGGGTGTAAGTGGGGCTTGTTGAACAATAAAGAGCATTTGTTTTATATCAAACTATAGGTCACTAAGAGCCCATTGCTTTATCTTTAGTACTCAGAAGTGAACCCTCAGTGGCCCTCCTGATTTGTCTCAGCACCCCAAGTGTATGGTAAGAGTGGAATATCACAGAATGGAGCCTGAAAGTTGAGGTGCTAATAAAAAACAACCAGGAATAGGTGAAAAATCTAATTTAAAAAATGGAGCGGCAGGACTTGGGTTTTTTAAACAAAGACATATTTTTTATCCCTAGGCATGGTGTCATTTTTACTTTTAAGTCATTTTTTTTTTCATATTTTGGCTTTATACTAAAGTCCTTAAGGCAGCAGTAGGAAGAGCTTGGATAGTTTCGGCCACCAGGGGGCGTATTAGACCCGCAAATTGATAGAATCCCAGTGGCCTGTTTGGTCCAGCATTGCACACTAAATAAAGATGTAGGTGAGTGTGATTAGATGTGACCGCTGGGGGACAAAAAGGGAAGAGGGAACTCTGAGATCCTTTTGCTCAGTTTCGCCCTGGCCAGGTCGTGGCTTCTTTCCCCTTCCCTTTACTGTGGCAGAGGCTGAGGAGTGGGGCGTTCTCTTGAAACTTGTGAACCCTCCTCTACCAAAAGGGGGCAATGCTTTAAAAGAAAAATGGCCCAGGGCTGTGATTTGTGCCAAGCTGCTCAAGGCTTCAGGGAATCCAGTCTTCCCAAGGCTCAGCCCCTTCAGGATAATTCAAGGAAGACTGAAGTCGGGGGACAAGATAGAAAGTTACCTATTTTGCTGCCTGTTTTCTGAGTCCAGCAGGGAGGCAATCTTAGATCAGAAAAATAACTGGGGCACCTGGGTGGCTCAGTAGGTTAAGTGTCTGCCTTTGTGTCAGGTCATGATCTCAGGGTCCTGGGATCCAGCCCTGCATCGAGCTCCCTGCTCAGCGCTGAGTCTGCTTCTCCCTCTGCCTGCGCCCCCCCACTTGTGCGCTCTCTCTCTCTCTCTCTCAAATAAATAAATAAAATCTTAAAAAAAAAGAAAAAGAAAGAAAGAAAAGTAACTGCCCTGTGTCTGGTGGCACAGGGGCCAAATCTAGTCCCACTGACTTCAGTAGGACCACAGCTAGAATAAGGTGGGGACTTGTCATGGCAGGGGTTGAGAGGGATCCCAGAACTAATACCTGCCTTGTGACAAGCGGCTGGGGCTCTGCAAACCACAGTTTGGTTTGGCCAGCTGCTCTCTGGTGGGCCTGCCTGGAGGGGGCTCAGGGAAGGGGAGCAGTGCTTCTTCACCCCAGGAGCGGCAGCTGAGTCCCCTTGTCTTACAGCACTTCCAGGACCAGTCATGTTGTGCCCCAGGAGCCTCCAGCACGGAGCCCAGGCCTGTGGGGCTCAGCCACCAAACTCCCTGGGGATGATCATTATGACGGCTTCCTGTTCAACCCCACACCCAAGGAACCCACTGCTTCTGCTGTCACTGCCTTTGTGATATATTAGGGTCCCCTTTGTCTCTTCAGTTCTGAGATAATGGTAACAATTCATTTTTTTTTTTTTTAGAGAGAGAGAGAGAGAGAGCGGGGGTGGGGAGGGGCAGAGGGAAAGGGAGAGAGAGACTCTCAAACAGATTCAACCTGAGTGCAGAGCCCAACACAGGTCTTGATCTCACAACCCTGACATCAAGACCTGAGCCGAAATCAAGAGTAGGTTGCTCAGCTGACTGAGCCACCTAGGTGCCCCATGGTAATATGGTAACAATTCTTGATATGAAATCCTCTATGTTGTAATAACTGTAGTAGTTTCTTTCTCTGACTGATAGGTATTCCAGCTGTATCCCAATAGATCATCAGTATTGCAGATTATTTGGGCTTCAGGTATGAATTGGAAGAAATGTAAAAAAGGCAGCCCCAGGGCAGGAAGTGGTGTAGCAGAGTTCTGTTATAGTTAGAAGGTCAAAAACCTTCAGGACCAGAGGCAACTTTGGGCAGATTGGACTTCAACCACCAAGAGTGACCCTGCCTCCTTCCACAGGCCAGGCAGAGGGTGCTGATTCGTATGGCCACAGTCTTCTCTTTCTGGGCCTCTTCTTCCTCAGTTTTAATTGGCTGTCTTGCCCCTAGTAAAGCCTCCCTAGCAGATCATCTGTGGGTCACACTCACATCACATATAAAACTTTAACACATCATAGAGAAACCTGCATTTTAAAAATTACCTCCGTGGCTGAAATCCTAAACACTGACAGCACCAAATGCTGGCAAGGATATGGAGCAACAGGAATTCTCATCCATTGCTGGTGGAAATGCAAAATGGTAGAGCTGCCTTGGAAGGGAGTTTGGCAGTTTCTTACAAAACTAAATATACTCTCTCACCATATGATCCAGCAAACTGTGCTCCTTGGCATTTACCCAGCGACTTGAAAAATTATGTCCACACAAAAACCTGTCCATGCATGTTTATAGCAGCTTAATTCACAATTACCAAAAATTAGAGGTGACCAAGATGTCCTTTAATGGATGGATAAACAGACTGTGATATATCAGTATATTGAACTTAGAACACTAAGCACAGTGTGTTCACAGATTCCTTCAAAGAAACAGAATCAATAGGAGATAGATAAACAGAAAAAGACACTTAAGATTGGAATTGGCTCAGGTGGCTATGGAGGCCAAAAAGTCCCACACCCTGCCATCTGCAAGCACGAGAAGCAGGAAAACCAGTGGTGTAAATCACTCTGAGGTCAGACGTCTGAAAACGTACAGTCTACTGGTGTAAGAGGACCAGAAAAGTTGGACATCCTGGCTCAAGAAGAGGAAGATTGGCCCTTCTTTTATTGTTTTGTTCCATTGAGGCCCCCAACCAAGTGGATGATGCCACTCATATTGGTGAGGGTAAATCTCTTCACTCAGTCACTGAATCAAATGCTAATGGCTTCCAGAACCACCCTCACAGACACACCCAGAAATAATGTCTTGCCAGTTATCTGGATACCCTTTAAGCCAGTCAAGTTGACACATAAAATTGACCATCACAGTGGCCCTAGGTAAATGCTTAATCTATGGTAATGACCCTGAGAGCATGAATGTCTCACTTTACAGCTATTGCTTGTGTCTAACACTGCAGTCATTCTTATTCCACGCACAAACAAAATGCAGGAAACTTCCTGCTTCAATCCAGAGGAAACTTCTAACTAAAAATGGTCTGTGGTGGGGACAAGGCCACCCCTGATATTCTATCAGGGCCTCAGAGCAAGGCAGCCTCGGGAAAGCCCTATCTCAGCAAACGCTGTCTCAGAAATACAACATGGTCACAAAGGCAGTGTCAACTTTTCCAGTAGCCATGTTTCTTAAAAAAAGGAAACAGATGAAATTAATTTATAATATCTTATATGTAACTCAGTATACCCCAAATATTATCATTTCAACATGTAATCAACCCCCCAAATTATTAATATTTTACATTCTTACATTCTTGTTCTCATACCAATTCTTGGAAATCTAGTATGTCTTTTAGAATTAGAGTCATCTTAATTAGGATGACAAAGTCTCATCTGAAACACTTAATTTAGATTTCATAAAGTTTAGTCAAAAAGGTAGATTCATTTACCCAAGTTGTTCTAAAAATGCTTAAGTGTTTCCTAATAACTGAACCAAGCATCCATTCTTAAACTTAAATTTAGAAATAACTAAAATTAGACAATCATACTACCTCCATCACACCACATTTCAACTGCTCCAAGCCATATATGGCTAACGGCCCATGTAGTAGGCAGTGCAGTCTTTGCCATGTAGATTCAAGGGCCCTCAAAACCTTCAGTGTGGATACCATTGATATTCATTTCTGAATGATGGACAACAATCCACGCTGGAAATACATTTAACTTGAGACGAAATTGTCAAACATTCACTTACTCAATCTACCAATTGTTCAATAATTTATTATTCATTAATACAATGTTTACTAAAAACCAATTTTATGCCCAGCATTGTACTTCAGAGAGGACACCGGGATGTGTCTTTCAAAATGAGAAGGAGAATGCCAACCCAATAATGACAGAGGAGTATGGCTGAAATAGGACATCCTTCAGGTTGACCCTGATGAGTGTCTGGGTCACCAATCTGGGGTGTCATCACTACATAAGGTAACCCCCACCCAGGAACATCTATGAGGAAAACCACCCTCTCGTGGGTATTGGCATTTCTCAACCTGACCCCTGGCTGACAGCAAACACCCAACCAGCATTCCACATGGCAGCACTCCAATGACTCAGAGTCTGCAGAGGTGTCTGGGCCAGCCTGAAAGGAAGTCATCTTCCTCAGGGAAAAGTAGTGCAGGTTCACAAGCCCCATCCATGTACCACACACACACACACACACACACACACACTCCCCTCTTCATGAGTCATTGTAGGGGAAAAGCACATCCTTAAAATCTGTAGAACAGAACAAAGAACAATCAAGGAGTTTGGTGGTGAACTCAGTCTCATTATGCTTGTGGTCCTGTGGCATTCATTCATTCATTTTTCATTTGTACGTTCATTCATTTGACAAATGTTCACTGAGCCAGCAATTGCAAGGCAGTGCTGATAATATTCCTGTGAAGAAAATGTAGACCCTGCCCTCCAGAAAATCAAAATCTACTGGGGGGAGAAGAATTAGCAGGACACATTAGACACCACCTGGGGAACTCGAGTAGAAATAGAGAAACTTGGCAGAGGGTTGGAAAGTGTTGCATAGAAGAGGGAGCCAGAGAAATTCTCTTGAATACTCTCAGGCTAACACAGGCTTGTCCCTAGGATGGGGTGGTTTGGGTAACACTCCTACCCTGAGCAGGGGCAGGAGTTTGACTGTTGTTCAGTGCAGCTAAAAATTAAGGGGCCCGTAGGAGATGGCAGAGAGGGGCTATCAGATCTTCAAGGATTCTGTATACCTGCTAAGGACTTTGGACTTTTAATTAGGAGATTTAATGTGTTTTAGACATTAAGACAATAGGGGTGGTAGTTATCAATACTAACTACACAATAGAATCAGGGCAGTGAGGGGGTGTATGGGAACTCTGTTTTCTGTTCTTTTTTTTTCTATAAACCTAAAACTGATCTGAAAAGTCTATAGAATCTATAGTCTATACATCTAAAAGTCTATAGTCTACTAATTATAAGAAAACCACTCTAGACCAATGGCCTTGAAAATATGGTCCAGACACCTCTGGAATCCTAAAGGTTGTTTCAGGAAAGCCATGAGGTCAAAACTATTTTCATGATCTTGTGCTCCTAAGACATTATTTACTTTTTTCCCCTGATGCTTCTCGCACACGTGTATAGCGGCATTTGCCAGAGGCTATGTGACAGGTGCCATCATAACAGATCGAATGCAGAAGTGGACAAGAGAATTCAGTTGTCTTTTTTTACTCTAGTTTTTAAACAAAAGGCAAGGATGTAAAGCAGCATCGCTGTTTTTACTCAACTTTTTCTGTCTTGTAACACAAAATATGTTTCAGAAAAATATTCGTTTTAGGTTACACTAATGAGTTTATCATTGTTATTTAAATGAGTTAATAAATAAATATTTTTAAATGTTTCATTTTTGATTTCTAATGCATTAAATTATCAGTAGATGTGACCCACATAAATCAAAGCTCTTGAAGTCCTCAATACTTTTTGGAGGTGTAAAGGGATCCTGCGAACACAAAGTTTGAGAAACTCTGGTATAGACTCTACTACTAAAAGATAGAGAGTAGGCTTAGAAATTAGCCAATGATAAAATTGACAGGAGGGGTTGATTTTTCCTTTTCCTTTTTTTTTTTTTTCTCATTTACAGAAGTTTGGGCCTGAATGGAATCCTAACATCCAAGCAGGCCCAGTCCTGCTTGGCAGGGTGTATTTCCAGTCTCCTGGACACGCCCTCCTCCTTCCTTATCAATTCTCATCAACCAGCTTGGAGTTGGCATAAAATGCTGACCCCTTAATTCTAAGTCTTAGTTTATATGCCTGTCCTTTGTACCAGCTGAATTAATGACAAAAAGAGAGAGGGGAGGGTTTCTTTGAAAGTGAAGACCATTAAGATCTCTTTGGAAGGCTGATAATAATTCTCCCTTCTTATCACCTAGATTAATTTTCCTAAGACGTTTGCCAATCCATTAATGCCTATTTCTCTCTTTCTTACAGTTTAATAAGAGATCAGTTTGAGCCATATTAAATTACCATTTTTATAGGTTGAAGAAACATAGCTGGATATTTATTGGCCATTTCACATGATGTAATCTAATAATTTCCATAGCATTAATTGCCACTTTGTGTCTTATTTAACTCCACTGAGAAATGTGTTTCACAAGCTTGGATGTAAACAGAATAGCTGCCAAAATAAACAAACAAACAAACAAAACTGCTATTCTGGCAGTGGCAATATGTCTTCAAATCCATAGTAGCCTTTGTTTTATGGCCTTGTTTTTGGGACCTAGCTGAATGGTGTGTGGCTGGGTATAGTTGAGCTTGAGAGCAAACCGAGGTCTACTGATTCTCAAGTCTGCACTCTTGGACCATGGTGGCCACACATTGGATTGACCAACAATCTCTATTACCTGGCACATTTCCATATTCCAATGTAATGTTACTCTCTATTTCTTTTCTTTTTAAGATTTATTTATTTAGAGAGAGAGTGTGTGCACACGTGCGTGAGTGGGTGGAGGGGCAGAGAGAGAGGGAGAGAGAGAATCTCAAGCAAACTCCCTGCTGAGCACGGAGCCTGATGGCAGGCCTCCAACCCATGACCCTGAGATTATGACCTGAGCCGAAATCAAGAGTCAGACCCTCAATCGACTGAGCCACCCAGGAGCCCTTACCCTCTATTTCTAATTCAATTCATTGCAGGATCCTTACAGCCCTGTCTGAATCATCTAGGGAAATTTAGATTACATCTGCTATGACTCCTGAAATCAATGTATCATATTGCACATTGATAATCTGCATTATCTTATTCAAATATTAAATTAAAAACACCATCTCATTCTGATATCAGACTGGTGCATATCTGCACACTCGCCTTCCTTTGCTACAGGTTTTATCATCTGAAAAAGGTGGATGATGGTAAGTAATATCTACCTGGAATGTGTACTGGTTAACAGCAATTATTTAAGAGAAGTTTTGGCTCAGTGCTAGGCACATGGTTGGCTCTCAATAACTATTATTTTTTCCCTTTCCCACCCCAAACATACTCATGTATACACTCATGTATATGCACAAACTCACCCACATGCACACACTTGTATACAAAACACCCTTGCACACAGATGCACACACACAACACTGACACACAGTCACTGTGTACTCACTGTGCTTATACACATGAATGCTTGGAAATGCTGGGACTGAAGACAAATGAAGGTGGTAGCCTCTTATACTACTAGGCATACATAAGTGCTTTAAAGATGGCACTGTGGAATAAAAGAAACATGTATCCAGAAACCAAAACCCTGGTTCTTATTCCACTGGGTTGCTATTCAGTGTATTATGTTCATTGACAAATCCTTAATCTACTGGGCCAAACTTCCTCACCTGCAAAATGAAGGCGTAGATGATGATTGCAGCCTCTTGTGACTGGAAAATGTTTCTTTGACAAACATGAGCAAAGGCTTTGACATCTGGAAGGCACAAGTTCAAACTCCAACTTCATCCCTTGGTAATTCATTCATTTGGAAGCCCTGCTTCCTCCTGGGTTCATTGGAGGACTGCCAGCCTTGTGGGTCATTTTGAGGATTAAATGAAATTCAGAAACACACCTAGCCACTCTTAGGCTCCCACAGAAGGACAGATGACGCTCAGCAGGTGACCAGATCCTGTCTCTGTCCCAGAACAGAGGACTCACTGTCTTCCCTGACAGTGAAGCAGAAAATCTTCCCTGCCTCCTCTGAATGAACGTAACACTATGTTCAAACATCATGTAAGGAAAAAAAAAAAAAAAGAAGGAAACCCCTCACACCCACTCTGGTACACCTTGGTGTTTGCCATTATTAGAACAGCAAACTGAATACTATTGATTCAGAGGGTTTGTGGTTTACCGACTTGGTGCAGTTAAGTTTCTCTTCCTACCCCTGTGACTCATGAATACACATCAAATCCTAAATAGTTTGTTTACTGTTTGAACAGATTTTTGCTTCTTGTCCCATTTCCTTTTGGACAGATAACCCAGGATGCTTCCTTTAGCCACAAAAGCAAATGCAAAACAAAAAATACTGTTTTAGGAATAAAAGAAGATGTAAGACCATGGATTTTATTGGGGGTAAGGGGAGGTTTCAGTAGAAAGATTCCTTTGAAAAAAATCTCAGTCCCATATGTCTCAACAAAATAATGCTCCTTTATAACCCAAAAGTGTCCTGGATTGGGTAAGAAATTATACAGTAAGCTTACTTAGAAACCAAACATATAACTTAGATGGGTTTGAGGCAAGAACCAGAAGAGTAGCAGCTGGGGTAGAACTTGACTTCCACATGGGGATAGAGAGGATTGATCATTAACCCTTCCTAAATTGCGTGACTTTTAAAACCTTGCTACTTGAGGTGGGGTCCTGGACCAGCAGCACCAAATGACTTGAGTGATTGTTACTAAAGTAGAATCTCAGATCCCACCTGCTGAACCTATTGAACCCAAATCTGCATTTTACCAGGACCCCAGGTGATCCCTGTGTGCACTTAAGCTAGGGAGCTGTGCCTTGGCAAACCTTGCTTGTAGCTTCAAGACTACAAGACTTGAGATTTCACTGAGAGTTAGGGATAACTTTTCCAAAATCTTAGAGGATTTCAGAGTTGGAAAGACCTTCCCTCAAACCTTAGTTAATGCATGAATTCCTTCTGAAAGGCCTCACCTGGGGGGCCCCATTGTGTGCTGGGGAGCTCTCCCTCCTAGGGAGAGCTTTTCAAAAGTGCTTCCCTAAGGCAAGTTGGAACTTGCTTCCCTAGAGCTACCACTTACTGGCTCATTGTTTACATTACAGAACTACTTAGAGAAAAGATTACCTCCCTTTCCCTGTGAAGAATTTTTGCAACTCCCTAGACACTTCCCATAAATAAGATCCCATATCCAGTTCCTTTTGAAGTCTGTCTGGTAGGTTCTGAACCTCTCACTGGAAGAACAACATCCCTCAGTGCCCTGGACCCACACCTATGCTGGCAGGGCCACATGAAGCCACATCAGCAGGATGACATATGGGTCCCTTCACTTTTTTCTGATATACCAGCACATTATTAAATTACAGTTGTCTGTTTTATTTCCCAGGCAGTTCAGTGGAAAGCTGTGGCTAGTAGAACGCTGGGACAGGTCATTTCTGTATGTCATCAGCAAGCACTTGAAGACGGGCATCAATCTGACAGGCGGGGCTAGAGAGAAATCTCAGTCAACAGCGACAATAAATTTTCACGAAACAGTACTCAATTCTAGAGACACCAACTCAGCAGAAAATTTCCAGAATGTAGGCTCTGACTTCCAGTGAGACACAATTTACCTGGAAGAAGGAGTATAAACATCCAAATATCAGTACATCACTTAAACTTGCTTGGTTTCTTAGCAATACTTTTAAGGAACAGAGAAAGTAAGTCTAAATGATCTCAGCCAGCCAATACCTAATACCAAATCTAATACCTGCCACCTAGTGGATCCTTCCTGTGTGCTTGGTTCACTCTGCAGCTCCTAAGTGGCAGGATTAGGACTGGAGCCCAGAACTATCTGCTTCTCAGCTGTCTTCTTAACCATGGGATGACACTGCGTTCAGTTGGCTAAATTTTACCTAACATACAAGCCTGTACATCTGGGTGGAGGGTAGGGGCAAAACATGAAATCGTGACAAAAAATTATGACTAATTCCTTTTTACTCCATTAGAGTAGGGTGGACCCAAGATTTCAACAGTTGGTAATGATTTATTGGAATATTGTAGATTCAAATTCTTCTACAGCACAATAAGACTTATGTTAATAGTTACGATACTGAGTCATCCTGAAGAGAGTAGCTAATTGAGATGGCAGAGAAATATGTAAAATATTTTACAAATATTTCCTTTACTTATGGTTAATGTAAGTTATTCTTTATTATTTCATGGTAATGCACTGTAAATGAAGTCCTTTTTGTAGGACCTCATTGGTAAGGCTTACCTGGCTTTAAATTCTGGCTCTGCCACTTTACTAGCTTGGTGAACTTGAGCAAATAACCTAACTTCTTTGAACCTCAGTTTGTCATCTGTAGAGTGGGCATAGTAACACCAATTCCCAAGTGGTGTTAAAGGTATGGAATGATAAACTGTGTTTAGAGCATAAGGCACCCAGGAATGCATTTAGCATGTAACAAGAAAATAAATAAAACTTAGGAGATAAAAATTTAAAGGTGAACAAATCTGGAAAAGATATTTCAAGACTGGTATATGCACAAATATATATTTTTATATCCTTTAAGCAAGAGAATATGGCCAAGTGTGGGATCTAGGGTTGGAACTGGAGGTGATTTATACTACTTCCTTTACTACAGATTCATCGAGAAGTTGAATTTAAAGTTTGGGACAGACTGTCAATAATCATTGGGGAGAAGCAGGTGCTCTGTGTTTAGAATATCATGGGCCAAAGCTTGAGAATGAATAAGAAAGAGCTGGGAAGAACAGTAAATATGTATTGAACTCTGAGTGACAATGACTGCAGGGCATTGATAGATAATGGGAAGTTGGCTTTTATGCCTTATAACAGGAGTTGACAAACATTTTCTATAAAGGACTAGATAGCAAATACATTAAGCTTTGTGGACCATACAGTCTCTGTCCTGACTACTCAACTCTGCTGTTGTAGTGAGAAAATAGCCACAGACAATCTTTGACTTAACAGGTATGGCTGTGTTCCAATAAAACTTTATTTACAAAAACAGGTGGTAAGTAGGATTTGGCCCCGGAGGTCTTAGTTTTCTGACTACATCAGATCTGATAGATTTAAGAAATAACTTGGAATCTCATCATCAAGAAATTTCCTAAATGCAAAGGATCCAAAGAAAACTATTAAAATCCTGAAATATAGTCCAAGAAAATTTATAGGAAGAGATAACTTTTGCCATGAAAAATAAACTCTCTTCCTATCTTAGAAATGGTTCCCAGGAGAATATCCTGGGTAGAGGAGTATTTTCTCTACTCTGGGTCTGAAAATATACCTTCAACAGAAAATTCAAATGTGCTAAATGTAATTTCATGCAACAAAAGGTGGCAGTTTGTAGAAATAAAAAGACTCAGGAACAAGAAGCTGCTGCTGAACAGAGAGGTTTATGTGTCAAGGGAGTGGAAGTCATGCCATACCCTCTATGTTGGCTTGGGCTGGCAATGGATTGCACATTCACCAGGAGCTGGGCTTCCCAAGGCAGAAGTACGCACAAGGAGACCTTCTTTCCCTCTGCAAAGGAGGAAGCTGGACGCATGAGGGAGTTCATGATTCCATGACTGGCTTATTGAGAATTTATTGGATGAGTTGCACACACAGACATTCTCTTATAGGATTCTAAGGGATTTGCTGGCAGGAACTTCTAACTAAAGGTCAAAAGGAGAAAATGGCTCACTTTCTAGAAAAGTCCGTAATTACTATTAGCAAACCAAACAGTGAACTGGGAAAACAGGCTTTTTGTTTTTGTTTTTTTTTCCTATGAGGTTCATGAGGGGAGGGTCAAGGACTACCTCACTCACCTTAGTGTCTCTATCATAAGGCACAGGGACACAAACAGTAAGTGCTCACTCGGTAATGTTTACTGCATGTAAGAAAGTTATTTTTCACTCTCCTCTGATATTTCTGTCCCTATGCAGAGCTGGCAAAAGGGCTGGGCTATTGGCTGTTGATTGAAAGGATAGATGAACATCACAAATCTGATTATTTCTGCTCCCTGCATTCTCAGGAAAGATGTGCTGTCTGATGGCAAATAATGCAGTCTTAGAGTCCTGAGTTCACTTGCCACCAAATGAGGGGAAGAGGAGAAAGGGACCTAGCTGGCTTCCAGCACTTGGAACCCTTCTACACAAAGTCAGTGCGAAAACTTCCCATGAGGTCCTGCTCCTTCAGAAGAGGGTGCATAGTCTCATATCTGCCCAGAAATCTCAGAAGTTTCAGAAATAAAATTTGTAGGAACTGGTTGACCCCCTGCATTGTCCTGTCCACTCTCAAGGATAAATAGAAGGTCTGTATTCAAGATGGGGAAAAATAGAAAGCTCAATTTCCAAAGTTCAGAGCTAGTTCTTGATTCCATTAGTTGACATTTACTCTTCAAAGTAGTTTATTCTAGTTTTAATCTATTTTTAACTAGAGTTAAAATATGCCTTGGGTATTAAAAGATATCTAAACTTCGAGCTTTTGATCTCCATTTAAACATTTGCTTCCCAAAAAATGAACAAACAAAAAAATGTCTGCTTCCCACAAATATGATACAATTGTTATGACATAGAATCAAGGTATTTCTTTGTTCTACTGTGAAATTTGTTAAATTTGTATTTCTTCACTGAATCATCCCTTATGTTTCACTAGATGTTTATCCTATGAGGGGAAAATTTTTATAAAGGCAAAATATTCACTATTTCCTTTTTTACAGTATATTTTTCTATATCATTTAACTTTAAAATTTTTTACTTAAGGAAGTATAAGCTACTTCATTCTGTGTTCATAATTATCTTATTTTCCAAAAAGAATCAGAGGATTTAAAAACTACTACCGAAACTGATTTGTACCTATATAACGTATTTTCTGTATATTTTGACTATGAATAAATTTGAAAGTAGTAATTTAAAACTAGGTTAACCTAAACAAAAACTACAACATAAGAACAAATCTACAGTCAAATTAGTAGTCAAATAACCAACAGCAAGTGGAAAATTGGTCAACATATTATTTCTTCTATAACCTGATTCAAAATGTGACAATTAAAAATGTAAATCTCTCTTTTCAGTGTTAGAGAAGCATCGATGAATGTTTCTATGAGTAAGAAAATATTCATTAAAATAGTGGCCACCTATTGGTATTGATCGTATTCTTTTAACCATCAACTCTTTTAAGAAAGATCTGGGCCAGATGGAATCCAAGGGCAATGGAAAATAGAACGCAAAATATCATCCACCTGTGATGGCCCACACGAAGTGGGAAAACCACAGTTCCAATGCCTTCTACCTACGAATCTAGAAAGCAAGTAATAAATCATTTTTTCATTGGAGAAAAATGGTCTCAAATACATTGACTGGACGAAAAGTACCTTCTTTGATAATCACAGTTTGGTCTTCTCTCTCTCTCTCCTTTCATCCCTCTCTTCTTCTCCCGCTCCCTCCTTCTCTCTCTCTCTCTCTTTTTTTATCTCTCTCTCTCTTTAATGGGGCTGGCCTTGTAGAGCTCTAGTTCTTTTTCCAATGAAAAATGGATAATAGTTAAAATCGCCTATCTTCCCAGCTCTCCCTTTGTTCTTTTCTGTTGTCCGTTTTCATCCCCAGAATTCTAAAACTGTTCACTTTGTGTATACTTGTCCATGGTAATAACAAATCCACAGATAAATTCATAACTCTATGGATTTAAAGACACCTTGCAAAACAGAGTAAGTGAGCCAAGGATGAACTTCACTGTAAGGCTAAGGCTTGGGCTTATGCCAGGAATCTACCTGCTCTACTTTTAGAACCTAGTAAACCAAACTCCCAAAAATAAGTTCCAATCATATCAGTAGGAAGAACATTATATTGAGGATCAGAAGTCCTCCCTCTGAATCCACATCTATCACACTAAACTTTGTAAAACTAGACAAGTTAGACAAAATTAACATAACATTCCTAGGTCAGTTCTAACATGAATGTTCTATGATTCTAAGTCTTATTCCTAACTGAGGTATAGATGATAAAATGTTCCATCAATTCAGGAGACTATGTGAATTCCTTTTTAAAGTGGTGAAGTCTGCTTTATTAACTATGAGTCTCATTCATTTCTTCCATCACCTACTTTGATAGTTGAATTTGTTTGTAACTTGAGACAACATTTTTCACACAAGGTTCTTTGCCTTAGGGAGCTAGAGGTAAAATGTATGTCCTATAATGTGAGAGGCAGTTCTCTGGGGTTTTGTCTCTTTAGCCAGACAGCAATCTCTAGATTGATTATCCCTTTTGCTCAAAATACATCTGTGCTATTTGCAAATACCTGACATCACATTTCAGATGGTTGTTTTTAGAAGGATGTCTATAGCACATGAAACACATCTCTATTTTTATAAAGTCAGGGTGGAAAAGAAAATGTGGAAAATGATGATCTACAAATATACTCATTTCTGAATTGTATTTATTTACAGCTCTCATGCCCACATCTATATTATAAAAATAACAATACTTTTCTTCACGGTTTTGATGTATTGAATGAACTAATGCATGTGCAATGCATGTGAAAGACTTGAAAATGTAAAATACCACTCAGAAATTCCTAGTTGTTATCATGTAATAATCTCAGTACTGATGACCGTGGCCTGCTCTCTCTCTGCACTTTTTTTATGCCTGTGGGGCAGGAGAAAGCTATTTGCAGTGTATGTACAGAATGTATTTACAAATTTAGAAACTAAACTTACTTTATGATATCAGGCAGTAGACCACTCTTTGAAATAGGTAAGAGATGTATTAAAATCTGAGTCATAATCTACATTTTAACAAGATTTCCAGGTGATTCATCTGCACACTCACATTTGAGAAGCACCAATGTTAGTGCTGGTTGAGAGAGCCAAGGCTACCCCTACCTGGAGTGTGGACTTCTGATTGGTGCCTTTCAAAAAGTTATTTACAAATTATATATATATATATTTTTACCAATGGAGGTTCAGGGTTAGCAATTTATACCCAGCCCAGACTTTCCAATGCATATCCTCATCAATGACATATTTAGAAGAAAAAGTACAGAAGCAAGAGTCAGATTCTAGAATGATACTTCTCATTAAGCATCTGCTTAATGATGCTTCTATTCTGTCACTTCCTGTATTTCTTCAGAAGGACTTCAGAAAACTCCTCATTAGGGATTGGAAATTTGATGTAAGACTCTTTAAGATTTCCTAGGTGAGACCCCTAGAACCCTACCACTGAAGGTTAGACTTGGGGGAAATATTTCATCACCTCTCATGTACTTCTAAATGTATCAGCAGTGACCATAAGAAATCTAGGTGTGTATTGGTAGTTTTGATCTTTACCCTAGGTCAGTTTGTAAACATTTAAGTGCCTGGATCTGGATGCACACTAAAGGCATGGTTAGCTTTTAAAAGACTCCAACCAGAAATCTACACTCCAGCTAGGGTAGCTTTGGTTCTCTCAACCAGCACTAACATTGGTGCTTTTCAAATTTGAATGTGCAGGTGAATTACCTGGAAATATTGTTAAAATGTAGGTGATGACTCTAGGTCAGAGACCAGGCCTGAAATTTTGCATTTCTATCATGTCTCAAGAGACTTGTGATGTTACGGATCTCAGGGCTACAATTTGAGGTGCAGGTTGCAGGTACATTATTTATCATAGGGATATCATAAGTAAGGTTTCATTGGGGAAGTAAGTGGTGTTCAGTGAACACCTTCTAGTGTTTCTTGCTGGCGTATAAGCATCTGGCAAGCCCTTGAGTCAAATTCCCCTAATGGATCTGGAATTTGTTTCTGTGGAGAGCTGAGTTTGGCCACAGAATGCAGGATTCCTGCACAACACAGGAAGATGTGGAAAGGAAACCTCCTTAGTGAGATATATCTATTATTATTATTGATAATCTAACAATAACAATAACTTCAGCTTGTTGAGACTTACCAAGTGCTAAGCAAATATTAACTTGCTTTACTCAATATCTGAGACACAGATCTTTTCTCCTTTCTCATTCCTCTATTGTCCCACAGTAATAGACCACTCTGTCTTAGCTGGCACATGGCCACCAGCCTCCCGTATAGGAAGGTTGGTCATGTGATTGTGTCTTGGCTGAGGGAATGAAAGTGCAAGGGATGGTACAACTTCTAGGTTGTGACTTTTCAGGAAAGGTGGCCACAGTCCCTTTGACCTCCTCTCCTTGACACAGGCTAGAATTTAGACAGTCTAGAGGGAATTTCCAACGCATGGAAGCTGCATATTGAGAATGGAATATACTGGGACCCAAGAGGATTGGGGGGGAGCAGACAAAAAACACTTTTGTTATATATTTAATAATTATAAATGTTTTAAAAGGTAAACATTTTATTTGCTCTTGTTTGGGCCTTACAATGACTATGAGGGTTAGAGAGATATGTCCCAACTTCACAGATGAAGTTACTGAAGCTTGGAAAAGTTGAATAGTTAAGCTAAGAAAAACCTGGACTTGAACTTGGTGCTTTGCCTATAAATCCTGTTTACTTTCTATTTCCTTGTACTAACCTGAGTTTATGAAGACTTGGAAAGCACCCTACAGAAGAAAGTTTGGTCTAGGTTTGAAAAGCAAGCCAGAGTTCCATGACTATAATATTAAAATGCAAGGAGAAAGAAACTCTTTCACTTGTACGTTCAGGGTTAGACAAACCAGCACTCAGGAAGGCTTCCACTCAAGGATGTCTTATATTTTCATTAAAGGAACAAAACAAAACATTATACAGTCAAATGCTATACTCCAAACAAAACATGATAAATGCCAAATTTGAAGAAAGATGTGGATCTACAAACCTAAGAAGCTTAACAAACTTTAGGTTGTATAAACCCAAAGAGACCCACTAGACATACTATAATCAAACTCTAGAAAGCCAAAGGCAAAGAAAGAATCTTGAAAACAATAAAAGAAATGCAACTTGTTATGTACAAGTGATCCTCAGTAAGATTATCAGGATACTTCTCAGCAGAAACCCTGGAAGCCAAAAGATAGTGGAATGATATTTTTAAAATATTAAACGACAAAAACAACAACAAAAAACTGTCAAACATGGATTCTATATCTGGTAAAACTGTCCTTCAAAAATTAGAGAAAGTCAAGACATTTCCAGATAAACAAAAGCTAAGAGATTACTACTAGACCTGCCCTACAATATCAGCTAAAGATAGTATTTTAAGTGGAAACGAAAGGACACTAGACAGTAACTGAAAGCCATGTGAAAAAATAAATATCTCCTACTGGATACATATACAAATACAAGACAAATACATGGACAAATATGAAAACCAGTATTATTATAATTTTGGCTTATAACTTCACTTTTAGATTCCTATAAGAAATAAAGACAAATGCACAAAAAATTATAAATCTATGTTAATATGTATATAATATATATATAAAGATGTGACATCAATATTTGTGATAAAGTTTGTGATATCAATAACATAAAGGACATTAGTGTAAAGAAGGAGAGTTTTTGTTTGTTTGAAATTAAGTTGGTATAAATGTAGAGATTTTTATTTTTTTAATTTTTTAAAGATTTTATTTATTTATGTATTTGACGTGAGCGAGAGAGAGCACAAGCGGGGAGAGCGGCAGGCAGAGGGAGAGGGAGAAGTAGACTCCACATTGAGGAGGGACTTGATCACAGGACCCTGAGATAATGACCTGAGCCAAAGGCAGCCGTTCAACCAACTGAGCCACCCAAGTGCCCCTAAATTTATAGATTTTTAAAACCTTAGGATGTTATATGTAATCCCCATGGCAAACAAAGAAAACATATATAGAATATACACAAAAACAAATGAGAAGGAAATCAATATATGCCAGTACACAAAACCAATGAAACACAAAGGAAAACAGTAATATAGGAAATGAGGAACAAAAAAGCTATAAGACATATCCCGCCCCACCCAAAAAAAAAGGAGGAAAGAAGTCCTTCCTTATCAGTAATTACTTTAAATGTAAGTGGATTTAACTCCCCAGAAGACTGACCAAGTCATAGAATAACAGAATGGATTTGAAAAAAAACAAAACAAAACAAGGGGCAGAGCAGGACGGCGGAGGAGTAGGAGACCTGAATTTCCTCTGGTCCCAGGAGTTCAGCTGGATAGGGATCAAACCAAACTGAACACCTACGAACTCAACAGGAGATCGAAGAAAACAACAGCAACAACTCTCTGAACAGAAAAGTGACCACTTTCTGGAAGGTAGGATGTGCGGAGAAGTGAATCTGAGGTGATATTCGAGAGGATAGACGGCGGGGGAGGGGGCCTCCGTCAGCCACTTCTGGCAAGTGATAGAGCAGTGGAGCACAAAATCGGAACTTTTAGAAGTCGTCTCCGCTGAGAGACGTCACTCCAGTGGCTAAGCGGGGGGTGGAAACCTCTCTGGGGCAGTGTGGTCTCAGGACGCTCAGGGTCACAAAAAGACCGGGGGTGCCTGAGTGAGGCAGAGCTCCCAGGTATCGGAGCAGGGAAGCCAGCTGCAAAGAGTGAGAAGAAGAGTGGGCTCTCAGCTCGGGGTCTCAGCTTGGGGTTGCCAAAAACCGTGATCTGCGGCACAGTTGGGCCACTGGTCCTCCAGCAGGGACCCAAAAAGCAGCAGATCTGGGGAGACTCCCCTTCCTCCCCTGGGAGGAGCAGCACAGGAGTGCACCGCAGGGATCTGCTGGGTTTGGAGACTCCACACCGAGTTGGGTGCCAGAGAAAATCACTCAGTCACAGGCTGGGTGAGCACAGAGTACAGCCGGAGACCGGGGAGATGGGAGTGATTGACTGCTTTTCTCTGGGGGTGCACTGAGGAGCGGGGCCCCGAGTTCTTGACTCCTCTGGGGCAGAGATTGGGAGGCCACCATTTTCACTCTCGTCCTCCAAAGCTGTACCGAAAACTTGCAAGGGAACAAAAGCTCCTGAGAGCAAACCTGAGCAGATTACTTAGCCCGGACCGAAAAGGGCAGAGCAATTCCACCTCCGGCAAAGACATTTGGGAACCACGACAACAGGCCCCTGCCTCAGAAGATCAGCAAGAATAGCCAGCCAAAACCAAGTTTACCAATCAATGAAAATGGCAGAATGTCAGCGCTAGGGTAATACTGCACATAGAATTCATGGCTTTTTTACCATGATTCTTTAGTCTTTCAAAGTTAATTTTTTTAACTTTTTTTTGAATTTTTCTTTTTCCTCTTTTCAACCAACATCTTATCAATCCCTTCTTTAAAAACACATTTTTATTTTTCATTTTTAAGACTCATATTCTATCCCTTCATAGTAGTTACTCTTATTTTTGCATATATATATATATGTTGTTCTCTCTAAAATTTTGAGATACAGTTTTTTTCTAACAGATGAAAATACACCCTAAATCTCTAGTGTATGGCTTTGTTCTAGTCTCCTGCCTGATCACATTCTCTCCCCTGATTTTTTCTTTCTTTTTTTTTAAATCCTCTTCATTCTTTTTTCAAACAACTTCTTATCAATTCCTTTGATAAAATTTTTTATAGTTTTCATCTTTACAGTCATATTCCATCCCTTCATCATATCAACTCTTCTTTTGTACATATATAAGTCTTTCTTTCTTTAAAATTTTGGAAGGCACTTTCTTCTAACAGAACAAAATACACCCAAAATCAATGTGTGGCACTGATCTATGCACCAGTCCATTCATATTTGATCATATTCTGTTTTTTTGTTTTGTTCTGTTTTTGTTTGTTTTTGTCTTTTTCTTTTTTTTTTTTTTCCTCTTTCCTCTTTCTTTCTTACCCCTTCTTTTCCCCTGGTTTCAGGGCTTTTCTGATTTGTTTAGAGTATATTTTCTGGGGACGTTGTTGACCTGTTAGCATTTTGTTCTCTCATTCATCTATTCTCCTCTGGACAAAATGACAAGATGGAAAAAATCACCTCAACAAAAAGAACAGGAGGTAGTACCGTCTGCCAGGGACTTACTCAATATGGACATTAGTACGATGTCAGACCTAGAGTTCAGAATAATGATTTTAAAGATACTAGCTGGTCTTGAAAAAAGCATGGAAGTTATTAGAGACACCCTTCCTGGAGAAATAAAAGAACTAAAATCTAACCAAGTTGAAATCAAAAAGGCTATTAATGAGGTGCAATCAAAAATGTGGGCACTAACTGCTAGGATAAATGAGGCAGAAGAGACAATAGGTGATATGTAAGACCCAATGATGGAAAATAAAGAAGCTGAGAAAAAGAGAGATAAACAACTACAGGATCACGAGGGCAGAATTCGAGAGATAAGCAATACCATAAGACGAAAGAACATTAGAATAATTGGGATCCCAGAAGAAGAAGAAAGAGAGAGAGGGGCAGAAGGTATATTGGAGCAAAATATAACAGAGAACTTTCCTATGTGGGAAGGAAACAGGCATCAAAATCCAGGAGGCACAGAGAACCCCTCTCAAAATCAATAAAAATAGGTCAACACCCCAATATCTAATAGTAAAATTTACAAGTCTCAGAGACAAAGAGAAAAATCCTGAAAGCAGCTCAGGAGAAGAGATATATAACCTATAATGGTAGAAACATTAGACTGGCAACGAACCTATCCACAGAGACCTGGCAGGCCAGAAAGGACTGGCATGATATCTTCAGAGCACTAAACGAGAAAAATAGGCAGCCAAGAATACTATATCCAGCTAGGCTGTCATTGAAAATAGAAGGAGAGATAAAAAGCTTCCAGGACAAACAAAAACTAAAGGAATTTGCAAACACGAAACCAGCCTTCCAAGAAATATTGAAAGGTGTCCTCTAAGCAAAGAGAGAGCCTAAAAGCAACATAGATCAGAAAGGAACACAGACAATATACAGGAACAGTCATCTTACAGGCAATACAATGGCACTAAATTCATATCTTCCAATAGTTACCCTGAATGTAAATGGGCTAAATGCCCCAATCAAAAGACACAGGCTATCAGATTGGATTAAAAAACAAGACCCATTGATATGCTGTCTGCAAGAGACACATTTTAGATGCAAAGACACCCTCAGATTGAAAGTGAGGGGGTGGAAAACCATTTACCATGCTAATGGACACCAAAAGAAAGTTGGGGTGGCAATTCTTATATCAGACAAATTAGATTTTAAACCAAAGACTGTAATAAGAGATGAGGAGGACACTATATCCTACTTAAAGGGTCTATCCAACAAGAATACCTAACAATTGTAACTATCTATGCCCCTACCATGGGAGCAGCCAATTTTATAAGGCAATTAATAACAAAAGCAAAGAAACACATTGACAACAATACAATAATAGTGGGGGACTTTAATAACCCTCTGACTGAAATGGATGGATCACATAAGCAAAAGATCAACAAGAAAATAAAGACTTTAAATGACACACTGGACCAAATGGACTTCACAGACATATTCAGAACATTCCATCCCAAAGCAATGGAATACACATTCTTCTCTAGTACCCATGGAACATTCTCCAGAATTGATCACATCCTAGGTCACAAATCAGGTTTCAACTGGTACCAAAAGTTTGGGATCATTCCCTGCATATTTTCAGACCAAAATGCTTTGAAACTAGAGCTCAATCACAAGAGGAAAGTCAGAAAGAACTCAAATACATGGAGGCTAAAGAGCATCCTACTAAAGAATGAATGGGTCAACCAGGAAATTAAAGAAGAATTTTAAAAAATTCATAGACACCAATGAAAGTGAAAACACAACTATTCAAAATCTTAGGGATGTAGCAAAGGTGGTCCTAAGGGGAAAGTATATAACAATACAAGCCTTTCTCAAGAAACAAGAAAGGTCTTAAATACACAACCTAACACTACACTAAAGAAGCTAGAGAAAAAACACCAAATAAAGCCTTAACCCTGCAGGAGAAGAGAAATAATAAAGATCAGAACAGATTCACAGAAACAGAAACCAAAAGAACTGTAGAACAGAACAACAAAACTAGGAGCTGGTTCTTTGAAAGAATTAACAAGATTGATAAACCCCTGGCCAAACTTATCAAAAAGAAAAGTGAAATAACCCAAATCAACAAAATCATGAATGAAAGAGAAGAGATCACAATCAACACCAAAGAAATACAAACAATTATTAAAACATATTATGTGCAATTTCATGCCAGCAAATTAGATAACTTGGAAGAAATGGATGCATTCCTAGAGATGTATCAACTACCAAAACTGAACCAGGAAGAAATAGAAAACCTGAACAGACCTATAACCACTAAGGAAATTGAAGCAGTCATCAAAAATCTCCCAAGAAACAAAAGCCCAGGGCCAGATGGTTTCCAGGGGAATTCTACCAAACATTTCAAGAAGAATTAATACCTATTCTCCTGAAAGTGTTCCAAAAAATAGAAATAGAAGGAAAACTTCCACAGTTGTCTTATGAGGCCACTGTTACCTTGATCCCCAAACCAGACAAAGAACCCATGAAAAAGGAAAATTACAGACCAATACCTTGATGAACATGGATGCAAAAATTCTCACCAAAATACTAGCCAATAGGATCCAACAGTACATTAAAAAGATTATTCACCACGACCAAGTAGAATTTATCCCTGGGCTGCCAGACTGGTTGAATATCTGCAAATCAATCAACGTGATACAATAGATTACCAAAAGAAAGAACAAGAATCATACCATCCTCTCAATAGATGCAGAAAAAGCATTTGACAAAGTACAGCATCCATTCTTGATCAAAACTCTTCAGAGTATAGGGACAGAGTGTACATGCCTCAACATCATAAAAGCCATCTATGAAAAATCTACAGCGAATATCATTGACAATGGGGATAACCTGAGAGCTTTCCCCCTAAGGTCAAGAATGCAACAGGGATGTTCACTCTCACCAGTGCTATTCAACATAGTATTAGAAGTCTTAGCCACAGCAATCAGACAACAAAAAAAATCAAAGACACCCAAATCGGCAAAGAGGAAGTCAAACTGTCACTCTTTGCAGATGATAGGATACTGTATGTGGAAAACCCAATAGACTCCGCTCCAAAACTGCTAGAACTCATACAGGAATTCAGTAAAGTGGCAGAATATAAAATCAATGAACAGAAATCAGTGGCATTCCTATACACCAACAACAAGACAGAAGAAAGAGAAATTAAGGAGTCGATCCCATTTACAATTGCATCCAAAACCATAAGATACCTAGGAATAAATCTAACCAAAGAGGCAAAGGATCTGTACTCAGGAAACTATAAAATACTCCTGAAAGAAATTGAGGAAGACAGAAAAAAATGGGAAAACGTTCCATGCTCATGAATTCAAAGAACAAATATTGTGAAGATGTCAATGCTACCTAGAGCAATCTACACATTCAATGCAATCCCCATCAAAATACCAACCACTTTTTTCAAAGAAATGGAACAAATAATCCTAAAATTTGTATGGAACCATAAAAGACCCCAAATAGCCAGAGGAATGTTGAAAAAGAAAAGCAAAGGTGGCAGCATCACAATTCCGGACTTCCAGCTCTATTACAAAGCTGTCATCATCAAGACAGTATGGTACTGGCACAAAAACAGACACATAGATCAATGGAATAGAATCGAGAGCCCAGAAATGGACCCTCTATTCTATGGTCAACTAATCTTCGACAGAGCAGGAAAGAATGTCCAATGGAAAAAAGACAGTCTCTTCAACAAATGGTGTTGGGACAATTGGACAGCCACGTGCAGAAGAATGAAACTGGACCCTTTCCTTACACCACATACAAAAATAGACTCCAAATGGTTGAAAGACCTAAGCGTGAGACAAGAGTCCATCAAAATCCTAAAGGAGAACTCAGGCAGCAACCTCTTTGACCTCAGCCGCAGCAACTTCTTCCTAAAAACATCGCCAAAGGCAAGGGAAGCAAGGGCGAAAATGAACTATTGTGATTTCATCAAGATAAAAAGCTTTTGCACAGCAAAAGAAACAGTCCACAAACCAAAAGACCACTGACAGAATGGGAGAAAATATTTGCAAATGACATATCAGATAAAGGGCTATTATCCAAAATCTATGAAGAACTTATCAAACTCAATACCCAAAGAACCAATAATCCAATCAAGAAATGGGCAGAATCATGAACAGATATTTTTCCAAGGAAGACATCCAAATGGCCAACAGACACATGAAAAGGTGTTCAACATCGCTGGGCATCAGGGAAATCAAAATCAAACCTCAGTGAGATACCACCTCACACCAGTCAGAATGGCTAAAATTAACAAGTGAGGAAACGATAGGTGTTGACGGGGATGTAGAGAAAGGGGAACCCTCCTACACAGTTGGTGGGAATGCAAGCTGGTGCAACCACTCTGGAAAACAGTATGGAAGTTCCTCAAAAAGTTGAAAATAGCGCTACCATACGATCCAGCAATTGCACTACTGGGTATTTACTCCAAATATACAAATGTAGGGATCCAAAGTGGTTTGTGCACCCCGATGTTTATAGCAGCAATGTCCACAATAGCCAAACTTTGGAAAGACCCAAGATGTCCATCGATGGAAGAATGGATAAAGAAGTTGTGGTATATATACACAATGTAATATTATGCAGTCATCAAAAAGAATGAGATCTTGGCATTTGCAATGACGTGGAATGAACTGGAGGGTGTTATGCTGAGTGAAATAAGTCAATCAGAGAAAAACATGTATCATATGACCTCACTGATATGAAGAATTCTTAATCTCAGGAAACAAACTGAGCATTGCTGGAGTGGGGGTGGGGTGGGAAGGATGGGGTGGCTGGGTGATAGACATTGGGCCGGGTATGTGCTATGGTGATCGCTGTAAATTGTGCAAGACTGTTGAATCACAGATCTGTATCTCTGAAACAAATAATGCAATATATGTTAAGAAAAAAACAAAGAAATAGCAGGAGGGGAAGAATGAAGGGGGAAAATTGGAGTGGTAGATGAACCATGAGAGACAATCGACTCTGAAAAACAAACTGAGGGTTCTAAAGGGGAGTGGCTTGGGGGGATTGGTTAGCCTGGTGATGGGTATTAAAGACCTCACGTTCTGTGTGGAGCACTGGGTGTTATACACAAACGATGAATTGTGGAACACTACATCAAAAACTAATGATGTAATATATGGTGATTAACATAAAAATAAAAAAAATTAAAGAAAATAAAACAGAACAAAACAGTATCCAACTGCATGTTATCTACCTAATGGCACACCTACCTATCTACCTACCTACCAACACACACTGGTTGAAAATGGGAAGGATGGGAAAAGATGGTCCATGTAGATAATAACCAAAAGAAAGCAGGAGTTGGTATACAAACATCAGGCAAGATAAACTTTAAGTGGACAAAAAAATCAATAAACAAGCAAACAAACAAAAAACCTAGAATGGGAGACAAAGAAGGACTTTATATAATGATAAAAGGGTCAATTTTAAAGAAGATATAACAATTATAAATATACATGCACCAAACATCAGAGCTCCAAAACATATGAAGTAAACAAAATTGAAAGGAAAAATAGCTCTATAATAACAGTAGGAGATTTTCATACCACACTTTCAATAATGGATGAAACAACCAGACAGGAAAGGACTTGAACTACCCTAGAGACCAAATGGGCCTAATACACATTTACAGAACACTTTATCCAACAACAGAAAAATATTTATTTTTCTCTAATTCACATTGAAAGTTATCCAGGATAAACTATATGTTAGGCCATAAAACAAATTTTAGAAGATTGAAAGAGTTTGAAACTACATAATATGTCTTTTTGATAATAGTGGAATGGAATCAGAAATCAGTAATAGAAGTAAAACTGGAAAATTCATAAATATGTGGAAATTAAACAGTACACTCTTAAATGATCAATGGTCCAATAAGAAACACAAGAGAAATTAGAAAATATCTTGAGATAAATGAAAATGGGAACACAACATATCAGATTTAAGAGATGCTGCAAAAGCAATGCTAAAAGGCAAATCTATGGTTGTGAATGCTTACATTATAAAAGAAGAAAGATCCAAGGGGCGCCTGGTTGGCTCAGTCCTTAAGTATCTGCCTTCGGCTCAGGTCATAATCCCAGAGTCCTGGGATCGAGCCCCACATCGGTCTCCCTGCTTGGCAGGAAGACTGCTTCTCCCTCTCCCCCTCCCCCTGCTTGTGTTCCCTCTCTCACTGTGTCTCTGTCAAATAAATAAATAAAATCTTAAAAAAAAGAAGAAAGATCCAAAATCAAAAACTTAACTTTATACCTTAAGGAACTAGAAAAAGAAGAAGCTAAACCTAAAGGAAAGAGAAGGAAAAAAATAATAAAGATTAGATCAATGGTAAATAAAATAGAGAAGAAAAACACAGTAGGTAATATCAACGAAACCAAGAACTAGGTATTCAACAAGATCAACAAATATGAGAAAATTTTAGCTAAACTGACTAAAAAGAAAAAGTGAGAATACCCAAATAACTAAAATTGGAAATGAAAGTGGGCACATTACTACTTGATTTTTCAGAAGTAAAAGTATTATGAGAAAATACTATGAAAAATTGTATGCCAACAAATTAGTTCATCTAGATGTGATGGGAAAAGTCCTAGAAACAAATAATCTAGTAAGACTGAATCATGAAGAAATAGATAATTAATAAGGAATACAATTAATTTATTATATAGTAAAGAAATTAAGTAATTAATTATAATTAATAAAAAATTAAATCAATAATCAAAAACCTTCCAACAAAGAAAGCCCTGAATAAGATGGCTTCTACCTGATGAATTCAATGAAACATTTAATAATTAAACACTGATCCATATCAAACACTTTCAAAAACATTGAAGAGGACACTTCCTAACTCACTATGTGAGACTAGTACTACCTAATGCCAAATCCAAAGACACTAAGTGAAAACTACAGACTAATATCTCTTATAAATATCAATGCAAGAATTCTCAACAAAATACTACTACTGAATTCAAAAGCATATTAAAAGGATCATACACCATGACCAAGTGGAATTTATTCCTTAAATTCAAGGATGGTTCAACACATGAAAATCAATCAGTGTAATGCATTACATTTACAGAATAAAGGAGGAAAACATAGAATTAACTCAATTGATGCAGAAAAAACTATATGACAAAATTCAACACCTATGCACAAATAAAAGCACTTAACAAGGGGCGCCTGGGTGGCTCAGTCGGTTAAGCGTCTGCCTTCGGCTCGGGTCATGGTCCTGGGGTCCTGGGATCGAGTCCCGCATCGGGCTCCCTGCTCCTTGGGGAGCCTGCTTCTTCCTCTCCTCCCCACTTGTTCTCTCTCACTATCTCTGTCTTTCTCTCTCAAATAAATAAAATCGAAAAAAAAAATTAAAAAAAAAAAAGGCACTTAACAAGCCATGGGTAGATGGAAATTACCTAATGCAATAAAGACTATATATAAAAACCTCACATTTAACATCATATACAATGGCGAAAGACTAAAAGCATTTCCTCTAAGACTGAGAACAAGACAAGTATGTCTGTTTCATCATTTGTATTCAATATATAGTGGAAGTTCTAGCCCAAAGCAGATAAAGAAGTACAAGTCATCCAAATCAGACAGGAAGAAATGAAATTATCTCTATTAACAGATGATATGATCTTATATGTAGAAAAACTTAAGGGGTCCACAAAAAAATAACTGTTAGAAATTTTAACTAAATTCAGCAAAGTTGCAAGATATAAAACCAACATATAAGGGGTGGAGCAAGATGGCGGAGGAGTAGAAGACCTAGATTTCGTCTGGTCTCAGGAATTCAGCTGAATAGGGATCAAACCATTCTGAACACCTATGAACTCAACAGGAGATCGAACAGGAGAGTAGCAACAACTCTCTGAACAGAGAAGCGACCACTTACTGGAAGGTAGGGCGTGCGGAGAAGTGAATCCGAGGCGATATTCGGGAGGCTAGACGGGGGGGAGGGGCCTCCGCCGGCCGCTTCTGGCAAGTGATAGAGCCGCAGAGCACAAAATCGGACCTTTTAGAAGTTGGCTCGGCGGAAGGACGTCGCTGCAGTGGCTAAGCGGGGGGTGGAATCCTCCCGGGACAGTGTGGTCTCAGGACCCTTGGGGTCACAAAGAGACCGGGGGTGCCTGAGGGCGCCAGAGCTCCCAGGTATCAGAGCGGGGAAGCCGGCTGCAGAGACGGAGCAGAGTCGCGGGCTCTCAGCTCGGGGTTGCCATAAACTGTGATCTGCGGCCCAGTCGGGGCACGGCTCCCCCAGCAGGGACCCAACAAGCAGCAGATCCGGGGAGACTCCCCTTCCTTCCCGGGGAGGAGCGGTGCGGGAACGCACTGCAGGGATCTGCTGGGTTTGGAGACTCCGTGCGGGGTCGGGTGCCAGAGATAGCAACGCTCGATCACAGGCCGGGTGAGCACGGAGTGTGGCCGGAGACCGGGGACACGGAAGTGACTGCTTTTCTCTGGGGGCACACTGAGGAGCGGGGCCCTGAGTTCTCAGCTCCTCCGAGTGGAGATTGGGAGGCCACCATTTCTGCCCTGGTCCTCCAAAGCTGTACCGAGAGCTTGCAGGGAACAAAAGCTCCTGAGAGCAAACCGGAGCAGCTTCCTTACCCGGGACCGACAAGGGCGGGGCAATTCCGCCTCCGGCAAAGACATTTGGAAACCACAACAACAGGCCCCTCCCCCAGAAGACCAGCACAAACAGCCAGCAAGCCAAGACCAAGTTGATCAATCAAGGAGAATGGGAGAACTCCAGCGCTAGGGGAATACTGCACATAGATTCATGGCTTTTTTTTTTTTCTTTTTACCATGATTCATTATTTCATCAAAGTTAATTTTTGTTGATTGTCTTTTTTTTATTTTTCTTTTTCCCTTTTTCAACCAACATCTTATAAATCCCTTTTTAAAAAAAAAATTTTATTTTTCATTTTTAGAGTCATATTTTATCCCTTCATAGTAATTACCCTTATTTTTGGCATATATATATAAGTTGTTCTCTCTTTAAAATTTTGAGGTACAGTTTCTTGTAACAGATCAAAATATACCCTAAATCACTAGTGTATGGCTTTGTTCTAGTCTCCTGCCTGATCACATTCTCTCCCTTTTTCTTTTTTTTTTTTTCTTAAATCTTCTTTCTTTTTTCAAACAACTTATCTTACCAAGTCCTTTTATAAAATCTTTTATAATTTTCATCTTTACAGTCATCTTCCATCCCTTCATTGTATCAACCCTTATTTTGTACATATATGTCTTTCTTCCTTTAAAATTTTAGGAGGCACTTTTTTCTAACAGACCAAAATACGCCCAAAATCTAGTGTGTGGCACTGATCTATGCACTAGCCTGATCATATTTGATCATATTCTGCTTTTTTTGTACTGTTTGTTTTTGTTTTTATCTTTTTTTCTTTTTTTTTTCTCTTTCTTTTTTCTTTCTTTCGCTTTCTTTTCCCCTGGTTTCAGGTCTTTTCTGATTGGTATACAGTATATTTGCTGGGGACGTTGTAAACCTGTTAGCATTTTGTTCTCTCATTCATCTATTCTCCTCTGGACAAAATGACAAGACGAAAGAAATCACCTCAGCAAAAAGAACAAGAGGTAGTACCGTCAGCCAGGGACCTACTCAATACGGACATTAGTAGGATGTCGGACCTAGAGTTCAGAATCATGACTTTAAAGATACTAGCTGGGCTTGAAAAAAGCATGGAAGTTATTAGAGAAACCCTTTCTGGAGAAATAAAAGAACTAAAATCTAACCAAATCGAAATCAAAAAGGCTATTGATGAGGTGCAATC
>NW_027397091.1:19265864-19286151 GCF_003265705.2 Callorhinus ursinus
AAAGAGGAAGTCAAACTCTCACTCTTTGCAGATGATATGATACTGTACGTGGAAAACCCAAAAGACTCCACCCCAAAACTGCTAGAACTCATACAGGAATTCAGTAAAGTAGCAGGATATAAAATCAATGCACAGAAATCAGTGGCATTCCTATACACCAACAACAAGACAGAAGAGAGACAAATCAAGGAGTCTATCCCATTTACAATTGCACCCAAAACCATTAGATACCTAGGAATAAATCTAACCAAAGAGGCAAAGGATCTGTACTCAGAAAACTATAAAATACTCATGAAAGAAATTGAAGAAGACACAAAGAAATGGAAAAACGTTCCATGCTCATGGATTGGGAGAATCAACATTGTGAAGATGTCAATGCTACCTAGAGCAATCTACACATTCAATGCAATCCCCATCAAAATACCATCCACTTTTTTCAAAGAAATGGAACAAATCATCCTAAAATTTGTATGGAACCAGAAGAGACCCAGAATAGCCAGAGGAATCTTGAAAAAGAAAAGCAAAGCTGGCGGCATCACAATTCCAGACTTCCAGCTCTCTTACAAAGCTGTCATCATCAAGACAGTATGGTACTCGCACAAAAAACAGACACATAGATCAATGGAACAGAATCGAGAGCCCAGAAATGGACCCTCAACTCTATGGTCAACTTATTTTTGACAAAGCAGGAAAGAAGGTCCAATGGCAAAAAGACAGTCTCTTCAACAAATGGTGTTGGGCACATTGGACAGCCACATGCAGAAGAATGAAACTGGACCCTTTCCTTACACCACACACAAAAATAGACTCCAAATGGCTGAAAGACCTAAACGTGAGACAGGAGTCCATCAAAATCCTAAAGGAGAACACAGGTAGCAACCTTTTCGACCTTAGCCGCAGCAACTTCTTCCTAGAAACATTGCCAAAGGCACGGGAAGCAAGGGCAAAAATGAACTATTGGGATTTCATCAAGATAAAAAGCTTTTGCCCAGCAAAAGAAACAGTCCACAAAACCAAAAGACAACCGACAGAATGGGAGAAAATATTTGCAAATGACATATCAGATAAAGGGCTAGTATCCAAAATCTATAAAGAACTTATCAAACTCAACACCCAAAGATCAAATAATCCAATCAAGAAATGGGCAGAAGACATGAACAGACATTTCTCCAAAGAAGACATCCAAATGGCCAACAGGCACATGAAAAATTGCTCAACATCGCTCGGCATCAGGGAAATCCAAATCAAAACCTCAATGAGATACCACCTCACACCCATCAGAATGGCTAAAATTAACAAGTCAGGGAACGACAGATGTTGGCAGGGATGTGGAGAAAGGGGAACCCTCCTACACTGTTGGTGGGAATGCAAGCTGGTGCAACCACTCTGGAAAACAGTATGGAGGTTCCTCAAACAGTTGAAATTAGAGCTACCGTTCGATCCAGCAATTGCACTACTGGGTATTTACCACAAAGATACAAATGTAGGGACCCGAAGGGGTACGTGTACCCCAATGTTTATACCAGCAATGTCCACAATAGCCAAACTGTGGAAAGAGCCAAGATGCCCATCGACAGATGAATGGATAAAGAAGAAGTGGTATATATACACAATGGAATATTATGCAGTCATCAAAAGGAATGAGATCTTGCCATTTGCAACGACGTGGATGGAACTGGAGGGTGTTATGCTGAGTGAAATAAGTCAATCAGAGAAAGACATGTATCACATGACCTCCCTGATATGAGGAATTCTTAATCTCAGGAAACAAACTGAGTGTTACTGGAGTGGTTGGGGGTGGCTGGGTGATAGACATTGGGGAGGGTATGTGCTACGGTGAGCACTGTGAATTGTGCAAGACTGTTGAATCACAGATCTGTACTTCTGAAACAAATAACGCAACATATTTTAAGAAAAAAGATAAAGAAGAAGATAACAGGAGAGGAAGAAAAGGGGAGTATGTCAGAGGGGGAGACGAACCATGAGAGATGATGGACTCTGAAAAACAAACTGAGTGTTCTAGAGGGGAGGGGGTAGGGGGTTGGCTTAGCTTGGTGATGGGTTTTGACGAGGGCACATTCTGCATGGAGCACTGGGTGTTATGAACAAATAATGAATCATGGAACACTGCACCAAAAACTTATGATGTAATATATGGTGATTAACATAACAATAAAAAAATTTAAAAAAAACCCAACATATAAAAATCAATCACAGTTCTATATACTAACAATGAACAATATGAAAGAGAAATTAAGAAAACAATACCACTTAGAACAGTATCAAAAAGAGTAAAGTACTTAGGTATAAACTTAACCAAGAAGGTGAAAGACTAGTACACTGAAAACTACAATGTTTTCAATTGTTAAAAGAAATTTTAAAAGACAAGAATAAATGGAAAGATATGCATGTTAATGGATTGGAAGACTTAATATTCTGAAGATATCAACACTGCCCAAAGGGATCTACAGATTCAATCCCATCCCTATCAAAATCCCATTGTTTTTTTTTTTCTTTTCAGAAATAGAAAAACCATTCTAAAATTTATATGAAATCTCAAGGGATCCTGAATATCCTAAACAAGCTTTAAAGAGAACAAAATTGGAGGATTCACCCTTCCTGATTTCAAACTTACTACAAAGCTAAAGTAGTCAAAACAGTGTGGAACTGGTAAAAATGCAGCCATAAAGAACAAATGAATAGAATAGAGACCCTAGAGGTAAACCCTTGCATACACAGTCAAATCATTTTTGACTAAGTTTCCAAGACTATTCAATGGGAGAAAGGACAGCTTTTTCAGCAAATGGTGGAAAATTGGATATCTACATTAAGAATGAAATTGGACCCTTACTTTAAACCATATACAAAAATTAGCTCAAAATGGATCAAAGACCTAAGTGCAATACCTGAGACTCCTAAATTCTTAGAAAAAAACATAGGAAATGAGCTTCATGACGTTGGATTTGGCAATGATTTCTTGGATATGAAACCAAAAGCCCTGGCAACAAAA
This sequence comes from Callorhinus ursinus, assembly GCF_003265705.2. Classification (NCBI taxonomy): domain Eukaryota; kingdom Metazoa; phylum Chordata; class Mammalia; order Carnivora; family Otariidae; genus Callorhinus; species Callorhinus ursinus. Next base: position 19,268,875 of record NW_027397091.1, read on the forward strand.
AGAAAAGTAGATAGATTGGACCTCATCAGGATAAAATTTTTAAAAATGTCATACCTTAAAGGACACTATCAACAGAGCAAAACGGCAGCCATAGAATGGGATAAAATATTTGCAAATCATATGTCTGATAAGGGATTAGTTTTCAGAATACATAACGAACTCCTATAACTCAACAAGAACAAAACAGGCAAAGAACTCAATTTAAAAATGGGCAAAAGGGGGGCCTGGCTAGCTCAATCCATAGAGCATGCAACTCTTGATCTCAGGGTCATGAGTTCAAGCCCCATGTTGTGTGCAGAGCTTCTTAAATTTTTTTAATTAAAAAAATAAATAAATAAAAATAAAAAATAAATATGGGCAAAGGACTTGAATAGACGTTTCTCCAAAGCAGGTTTATAGATGACCAACAAGTACGTGAAAAGATGTTCAATTTTCACTAATCACTGGGGACATGCAAATCAAAACCACAATGAGGTACCACTTCACACCCATCATGATTGCCATTACCAAAAAACAATGCAAAACAAAACAAACAAAAAGGAATAAAGATCTCAAATAAGCAACATAACTTTACAACTAAGGGAAGTAAAAAATTTTAAAAGTTAGTAGAAAAAAATAATAAGAAAAAACAAAGCAGAAAATAAGAAGTGTCTACAAAGATGTGGAGAAACTGGACCCCTTGTGCACTGCTGGTAAGAATGTAAAATGGTACCAGCACCAGGGAAAAACAGTATTAGCGGTTCCTCAAAAAATTAAACGTAGTAGTACTGTGATTTAGAAATTCCACTTCTGGGTATGTGTCCAAATTAATTGAAAGCAGGGACTCCAACAGATATTTGTGCACCCACATTCATAGCAGCCTTATTAAAAATAGCTAATAGGTGGAAACAACCCAAATGTCCATCAATGGGTGAATGGAATATTCTTGGGTACTGTGTAATATACTTCAGTCTTGAAAGGAAGGAAATTCTGGCACATGTTATAACATGGATGAATCTTGAAAACACTCTGCTAAGTGAAAAGATTTTCCCCTGTTGCAAATTTTTTAGAAAAGATTTATTTGTTTGTTTTAGAGAGAGAAAGAGTGCAAGAGTAGTGGGAGGGGCAAAGGGAGAGAGAGAGAGACTCTCAAGCAGACTCTCCGCTGAGTGCGGAGACCTATGCAGGGCTCTATCTCATGACCCTGAGATCATGGCCTGAGCCAAAATCAAGAGTAGGTCTCTCAACTGACTAAGCCACCCAGGTGCCCCTCCCCCTGTTGCAAATTTTAAATCATTTTCCAGGCTCCTGTAATTTCTAACTTTTCGAGAATAAATTTGAGATGAAAGGATCAGGCAAATCACACTTAGCTAGAAAGTCTGAAAGTTCTGGAAAGTTCTGAATGTATCAACTTTCTATTATTTTTTCCACGAGATAAACATATGGAGTAAATGTTAAAATAGTATGTGCTGTTTACTTTTATCAAGTTGCTCCTCTTCTTCCCTTTGCCTCTTGCCTCCCCTCTGTGTTCTTGTTGAGGGTTCCTTCCTCTACGATCTCAGCACCTGTGATTAGGATCAAGTGATTTCATGTACGTGAACCCCAGTAATATAAAAATAGATGGCACTAGACATCTAAGTGTGCTACTGTAAAGTAATAAAACTAATTCCTCAAGCCATTCATGAAATCCACATAATGACTTCATAATATACAGCATAACCATAATTCCTTGCAATTACATTTTTATACCCATCCTCTCACATACACATGTGATCTACAGAGAGAAGAAAGTTATATTTCCTTGAGGATAGTATGTGCAAGGCACATTAATATGTAATTCCCTGAGTTGTCTCATTGAGTCCTCCTAATAACACCATGTGATCCTGATTGTCATCCTCAGTTTGCAGATGAGGAGCTCAGAGAGGTGAAGCAATGGTCACACCTGCTTCTTCCACTGGACATGATCCTGGCCCTTTGGTCCCAGACACGATTACCATGGAGTAAACCATGGTAAACCCAAAATAATAAAATCCTGAGCTGAAGTGTACAGGTTTCCATGCTAGTTTTACTTTTCTAGGCTCTGTATTGATTTGTTTTTCCTTTCAGGATCTCCTGGTGGAGTTGTTCAGACTTCCTGCCTGGGGAGAAAAACAACCTTGGACTCCCTCCTCCATTCAAAGTGTCATTACAAATAATGTGCTCTCTAGGATTCAAGCTTCCTGAAAATTCACCTGCAGGGAACTTTCCAGAAAAAAAAAAAAAAAAAAGAGATCATATTTTGGAAACAGAGCTATGTAAAGTATGCCTACTTTTTGGAATGAATTCAACAAAAATCAGCCCTTGACTTCATTTTACAGCAGGAAACAGCCTGTTTGGTATTGGTTTTTCCGAAGCTCTGGCCCTTCTTTTGTCTACAGAGGGTCATAAAGGCAGGTGCAAGCAGGGAGTCAAAGAGCAGACAAAACTGACCTTTAAAGTTTTGTTTCAGGCCAGTGTGTATGACTCCCAAAAGCATACTGACTAACACAAATAACTTTCGACCTCTGCCCTCCTCACTTGTGTCTTGCCATTGTGGGTGAGGCATTCATCTTCTGCCATGACACATCTTTTTAAGGCGGAGAGACTGTTTTGAGTTATTATGATGATTGTGACCTTCTTCTGTGACCTGTTATTTTTCTCCACACAATGAACATACTGAGTAGATGCAGATTTAAAATAATATATATTGTTATTTACTCTTATGAAGTCTGTAACATCGCCTTCTCAGCTGACCTCCTGTGTCTTTACTGAGCTGGGTTTTAACTTTACATTTTGTTTAGTTCCTTAGAACCTAGATATGGGCTGGAGGTGGGATGAGGGAGATCAATACGTAATTGCTGGGACAGTCAGTATTTATGAGGTACTAACCACGTGCTCACTGCTGTCATAGGCACTGGAGGCAGGTGGAAAGAATGTGTGGCCTGGCAGTTGGCCTATGAGGATTTTGCTTCTGACAGAGAAAAGCCTTGCTCACACACAGATTCTTGCTTTGTCCACTCCAGCTTTGCTGTGGTAACAAAACACCCCTAAATCTCAATGGTTTACAGCACTGCTTGCAGTGGGCTGTGGTTCTGCTCCAGGTGCCCTCTCATTTCAAACCCAGGCTGAAGGAGCACCTCCCATTCAGGACATGCCATTCTCTTGACAAAGTGCAAGACAGCTGGAGGAAGCTCCATATTCTTCTCAAAACCTCTGCTTGAACACAGAATGCACTATGTCATTGCTTCATATCCCATTGGTCAAGCATGTCACATGCTGAGCTCAAAGTTATGGGGGACTGACGTGCTCACTACTGATGGGGGCCTGCACATCACAAGGAATAGTGCCATGTGGGAAAGGAGGCAGTAAAAAAGTGTGAGTGATATAATCTAATGCAACCAGAAAATTCTCATAATGTATGTGAACTGCAACAGATGGCATTGACGACAAACATTCTACAGGTAGAGACTCATAATGGCAGGTGAGAGCAAGGAGAAACTAGAATGGCAGGAGAAACTAGAAGACAGAGAAAACAGAGAAAGAGGGCAATGAAACTTGGATTTTCTTCTGTTAAGTGTAGTGTCATGAATGGAGGGATGAGGAAGAAGCTCATGTGGACATATCATTTTTTTGCTACCTAGCATCTATTCCCCTTTCCTAATATCACTTGATATTGCATTTGGAAAATACCTCTTTTTTATTTGTGGGACCATAAGAAAGAATGGTGGGAGCCTCTTGAGTCTTCTGCACTCACCCATTTCCTTTTACAGTTGAAAAATCAGCTGATCACCTACTCCTCACCCATTAGACTCTTTCTTAGGGCTTTAAATGATGAGTAGATTGCTTCTAGGACATGACAAGGCAGAATAGCTGAAGCTTACTCCCTGCACTGAGGCCACGCTGTCATACCCAGAAAGCTCCTGCCCTCCATTCCTGTCCTTTTTCCTGTCCTAGCCCCCACTCTTCCCATAAAGTTTGGGAGGATCCTCTTTACATTGAAGTTAACCAGAATGGTTTCTGCAGCATGTGACCAAAAGGTTCTGATTGATATGGGGCCACAGAGATCATGGGAAACCAAAATTCCTTTATAGGGTTTGGAATTGAAAATTAAAAAAAAAAAAATTACCACAGCAAACCAATATATGAGTGAAGGTGTTGACTGGCTTGTCCCAGGTCACTTGGTGGCAAAACCACACCCTTTGTGTGAGAGCCGTCCCCCCTCACTGTGCCAGAGCTCCTTCCCCAACACTATCAGTGGGCCTGAGCCTGCACCCAGAATCAAGGAGGTGGTGTGGAAGGGGGGCATTCCGGAATGGTGCAGGATGATTCTAGACAGAGTGGTGCCCATGCTAACCAGAACAGGAAAAGGAGATCAGTCAGTGCAGGATGATAAATGACATGGGCCAGAGAAATTCGGGAAAAATTTGGACTGATGCTTACAAAGAAATTAGAGTAACATGGACAATAATTATGCTAGAATGTTAAATGAAAGAGAAACAAAGACATTTACTCTGACAAGTTTTATTCTAATAGACTGAAAAAAAATATGTATGCGAGAGTTTGGAATGACTTGGATAAAAATATGAGTGGCTGTCTTTTTCTTTGTTCTACTTTTATGTGGTATCTTATTCTACAATGGGCGTGAGTCACTCTTACAAAGGAGATAAAATCTTTGAAAATTAAACTCGCTCAAGAGTAAACAACAGAAATCCAGGGATGCGACACATTTATCAACAGAATGTTTTGTGCAGTTCACTTTCTGATAATTTACATGTCTGCCATTTCTCTCAGAGAGATGAATGGTCCAAGTCTGCTTAAGACCATCTCTTCCACTTGGTGCAAAGCTTTGGTTAATCTCTGCTAGAACTAGGATAGGTTAAGAAACTCAACTGTATAAAAAGATACCACCTGGATATCTTCAGCCCTCTCTATACAATACTTTATTTATGTGCCTCAGTAGCAGCTTGTAGCATCTTCGTAATAGCCTGTGAGGAATACAGATGTTCCTAAATTTAAAAATGGAGAGACACAAAGGCTTCTGAAGTTACTGTGGTCTCTCTTTGACTAGAAAGAATACGAGGGAACAATGTATGTGTTGGCAGAGAGAGCTATTATGAAACAGCTGCTGGAAAGCTGAACTGAGACAACCTTCCCTTGCTCCTTATCACTTGCAAAAAAATCTGTAAGAGCTGCTATAGAAAAGAAGGCAGGGCCATTTAGGATAACAGCCAAACACCTGCAGATTTTTGAGATTATACCACATTCTGTGGTTGTGGATAAAAGTTTGGCCACTTAGCTTTCATTTTTTTCCCACGTCACTCATGAATTCTATTTTCTGAGAGTGCTTTGAATTTCTACTGATTTGCAAATGAGTATTTCACCTGAGATTAATACTGCATCTTTTCAATAGCTATAGACTTCTTTCTTCAAGGATTTTGTACTCTTTGGAAATTGATGGATTATACCAAGGAAAGCAACCTAGGAATATAAAAGTAGGAGAATGTTAGTATATATAAAGTGACCACATTTCTCCTATTCCCTGTGAAGCAAGATGCTTTAAATCATCCGCTAAGCCCCATGCAGGGGATATCTAGCATGCACTGTGTGTATCTCACTCCAATCCCAGGCTCATGGCAGGCACTGTGATACATTACAACTCTCTTTGCTCCTCATCCAGAACTGGCTTCATAATGAAAAGGTTCTAGGTTGTTACTACCCAAGAAGTGAAACCTCTTTGATAGACCTGCCTTCTCCATGGTTTGTTAAAATTATCAGCAAAGGGGAGGCTCCAAGTGGCAGAAGCTGCTAGTTGTTTGTGAATCTCAGTCCTTCCTTAGTCAGAGGTACAAACATGGCTCCAACTCCCCTGCAAGTCTGGTGGCCTTGTGACTAAAATCTGTCCAACGGGATGCAAGCAGAAAGGATGTGATCGTTCTCCTGGAGGGGCAGGAGGGAGCTTTTTCCTCCTTCTCACTGGACAAGAGCTATAGAGTAAAGCAGCCCCTATGCTCCCAGAGACAGTAGCCAGGATTGACAATGGAAAACTGCCTACCTGGACAGTATGTCTTATCCTGGATCATTAAGTTAAACAGTAATAAGCTTCCACTGCATACCGGCCACTGTATTTGCAGTCTATTTGTTACAGTGCCTTAGCCTGCACCTCTACTAATGCATATGGCCAACCGGAGAGCACTCCCCTTCCCTACTTTCCCTGAGTCCTGTGCTCTGTTCTAGACAGCCTTCCAGGAACTCAAGGCTGGAGAAAATAAAACACAGTCATTTCTTATGAAAATATCCAGGGTTGCTGCTTTGGAAGCTAAAAATAAGTGAGTGTAGCATGTAATAATTCAGGAAAAGAGGAAAATGTCAACTCCATTCCTGCCTTTGACCTGCGTGTGGTCCAGGAGTTTGAAGGAAAACCACAGCTGTCACTGGACAAAGAAGCAGGGAGCCAGATACTCTGAGTACCTGTAAGTTTGTGCTTGCACAAGATTTTGCAGATAATTTATTTTTCTGATTAAATGGCATCTAACCAGAAGTTACTTTTTAAACACAAACCTTTGTAATTTGACTGTTTTTATTCCCACCCTGGTAATTTTGTTTACCAACCCTCATTGTAACTTTCTTTGATATTGGAGAATGTCAGTGTCTCAAAGTCATCACTCTGATGGACATTGGAAGATGGAGATAGGACTGAGTCCATCACTCATGGAAAAAAATATTTTTTTTAAAAGATCCACTTATTTATCGCTTCTCGGCCTTTTGGCTAAGATCAAGTGTAGTATCTGTTCTTATCAGTAAAAGATCCACTTATATCCCACATCAGTTTGCCTAATATTCCTTTTTCTAAGGGGAGGAAGCACAGAATACCCAGACCGGGGTGAACACTTGCCTTTCACCAAACAGGAGGAAGGAAATGGGACCTTTATCTAAATGTAAAAACTTTTCCTTTTGCCATTATCAATATCATGTCAACAAGGCAACAATCTGCATACATTTGTCATGTTTTCTAACACCCGCTTTTTGGACAACAAAGAATTGCCCACATTTTTTTTTTAAGCCTAGCTGGGAGAGAAACAATGGGAAATGAATATAAAATGATCACATTGCTTCTCCTAATGACTGGTGTTTCCTTCACCAGGGACACCATGAGACCAGAAGCTCCTGTTGTTTTCTCATTCTTGGAGTCGATGACCCACTGGTGATGCAGGAGTAAGTATCCCTGTCCATCTGGTGGAGCACAATTTTTGTTGAATGAGAAAAAGAGAAATAGTTGGTTTTCTTCCCCCCCCCTTCCATTTGTGCTAAATATGTAAGAAGTTAAAAAGTCTTACCCAGAATCTGGCATGTGAGTAGAGACTTCAAAAGTCAATAATGTAAAAAACAAAACAAAACAAAACAAAAAAAACCAAAAGTCAATAATGTGACCCAAACCTGAACCTTTACAAACAGTTTCCAAAGCCCAGCTGAGAAAAAGTGCAGGTGTGCTATTTGATTGCATTTCTCTTTGCCACAAAAGATCCTACTTGTTTCAAGTTACTCTATTTGAAGTGCACTTTTCCTGTTGTTTTAATTTGCGTGTGAGTGCAAACCTCCTGAGAACAAGGACTCCCATTTGATTCGCTCTTGGTGCATTCCTCTCCCAGAGGTTTGATCTTGATGCCCCAGCTTGTACTCTCTCCCTCCTCCATCCCACCCCCTACGGGTGCTTCCTGGGATCATCTTCAAGATCAATGACCTGCTCTCAAAATCCTCATCACAGGTCCACTTCTGGGGCAGCCCTAACTAAGATCTCTCTCTCTCTCTCTCGTACATTTTGAACAAACTCAGGGCATAAGAGCAGCTATGTGAAAAATACAATTTTCTTTATTTTTATTGACAACTTAACTATTATTTTCAGCCCCCATTCCATTTGGTGTCTCAAGGAAACGGGGGTTAATTCAGCATCACCACTTGTGCTCCCTGGAAATGTGTGTAGTTTGGGAGCATCTAGCCCTGTGTCAGCAGAAGTGTCTGGGGGATGCTGGTCAATGCTACCATTAATGCCACTTGCTGAAGCTTCCTTCCACCATTGGATTTCTGGGGGTTCATCCTTGGGCATCCTCTTCTGGTCCTTGTGTTCACTGGCTCAGTGTACCATGTCTGTGCAGGTTGTGGGCTTATGGGGTACATTCTACAGCTCCCACACCATGTTGTGGGAAAGTTTACATTAATAGGAACTTGAGGTTCTGTGAAGGTGGGTGCATCAGAATTTAAAGTTTGTGGTTCCTGAAAGTTGTTTCAGAGGTCAATTCTATGTTTTTATCCCAGTGCATATCATTTATTCTTCCTGAGAACTGAAACCAAGAAGGATTGATTTCCAGACATCTGTTAAATAATACTGAGCCTGGTGCACTTTCCCCATGCCTCTGTTGCATTTTCTATTCCTAGAAGATAAGACCCTCAACCAACTAAATAGTTTATTAATTAAGACTAACACTTGCTCAAGATTCACTTCAGGACCCTCGCCTTGCTGTGCGCGCCAATTCAAAGCTGTTATGTCATAAACTGCCCAAACTCTAAGACCCTACAGATGTTCTCCCGTGACTTCATCATTCTGAGACATGGCCAAGTCTCCCAAGGCCATGTTCTTGACTGACACAGTTGAGTGAACTGAACTTTTCTGGGTCGACAGGTTTTTTGGATGATCTCCTGGGGAGTCAATAGTAGACTATTTCTTGCCACATGGCTGTGAATCAGTGAGCAGCCTTATCCATTGTGAATAATTGTCTACATACAGAAGTCAGTAATTTATCAAAGGACAAAAGAAAAGTAAGAAGGGCTAAATCATACACTGAAGAACGACACTTAATGGACAAAAAGGAGTAATTAGCAAAAGCACTAAAGATGACCCCAGCTTCAGAGTCTCTAAAGGCCATCTGTCTGCCACCCTCTTGCAAAACACTGACATCAGGCTGGTTAGAAAGTCTGGTGAGCAGGAGGGGATGGAGATGCCTATGGGCATGTCTGAGACTATATTAAGTCAGTGGACATGGAGAGTCATTTCAGAGCTGACAAGTCCCAAGGCCTGAATTTAGTTTATGCTAAGGTGGCTCTGCTAGTACTAGGTAACAGGGTCTCTGTGGAAAGCCATGACAAAAGACATGGGAGATCATTGTGTGGCAGTGACCTGCTGTAACTTCCTTCTGAAGTGGGTGGTTCCCACCCCTACCCCAAATCCAACTACATGTCAGCATGCACACATCCCATTTCAAATGATTAACACTGGGACAACACCAAGCATCAGTCTCGGCCATAGAGTCAATAGGATGCGTGCATTTCATAATGAAAATTCACAGGGTTCTATTTCAACAAAGCAGCAGTTAGGATGTCACCTTACATTCCCTAATTTCTCCACCCCTGATTCTTCAATGTTGGTGGGCAGAAAAATCTCTTGGCATTTCCAGACTCCCTTGTTGGAGATCAGATGAGTGCATCGGGAATGAGGCTCAGGAATCTGTATGTTTAACGGTTCCCAGGTCAAGGAACTCATGGGAAGAACACAACTGAGGCTAAAGTAATATGTTTCTTTTTTATTTATTTATTTATTTATTTATTTATTTATTTATTTATTTATTTATTTTTAAAGTAATATGTTTCTGAACAGGCCGACCTTACATCCCAGCTCTGATCCCAGCTGGCTGTGTGACCCTGGGCAAGTAACTCAGTCTCTTCTATTCTTCATCCACAAAGTGGGGACCATAATGCCCACTCTCATGTTTATTTGAGCTAGTATCAGTGAGGCACTTGTAACATTTGTGCATTCATTCAGTGTGTATTCATCTTCTGGGACAGGCTCTGAGCAGGGCTGTGGTTCCAAGGAGCAAATAAGGCACTCGAAGTACTTCAGGGTATTTGGGTTAGCAGATGGCAAGTACTTGTGGCTTTGGGAAGAGAACTACAAGAGTGCTGGTCTTGAGGTCCCTGGCCTTTCCAGTTAACCCCACTTCTCAGGAAAGGCTTCTGACATCTTGAAATTACTAATGAACAACCAAGCACCGTGAACTGGGTTGGGATCTATTATATAAGCAGTACCAGCCAGGAGCAGCCTTGATCCAGGCTCTCTGAACAGCAGATCCTAAGCCTGGGGTCCTTGTGGAAATAGCTTACAAAGGACGTGCTCCCACGAGAACTGGAAAAGGGGTGGAGAGCAGGCCCGGAAGGGAAGGGAGCCAAGCTCAGGTGTGCCCTCAGGTGAAACCCCAACATCAGCTTGATCCCCCTGGGACCCCAGATTGCAAATGACACTTCAGAAGTTTTTTGTCCCAGTAGGTGAAAGGGCCATGTCTCTCTACTTTCAAGGATGTTCTAGTGCTACTAAAAGGGATCCAAGCGGCTTTGGCCAGGTGCCAGGACCAACTGTCCACTACTAACGCCCAGGAGCTCTGTATCCACACTCAGGGCTTCTGCCCCATTGCCAGCCATGGATTCTGACTACCTGAGTGGATGGTCCAGCTTCGTCTTTGAAATGGGGACCAGGACGGGGACCTATAACTCATAAGCTCATGTGAACAATAAAAAAACACTTGCAATGTAAAAACCATTATGAATCATTATATTACTATACCCATTTTTGAGCTACATGAGCAGACTCAGCCAGTTTCACCTGTCTGAACTTGCACAGCTGTTGTAAGACAGTAGTCACCATTCACTAAAGGATTGCCATGTGCCAGGCAGGCCTCCAGGTACCTTACATTAATAACTCACCTAATCCTCAAACAACCGATGATTTAACAGTATCATCAGCCCTGCTGAGGAGATCTCATCAATAATAATTAGTAACTTGCCCACGGTCACAAAACTTAACATTTCAACTCAAGTGCAATCCCAGAAGCTGGGATTTCAATCCAAGTCTGTCTCACAAACCTGGTCAGGTCTATCATGCTGCTCTCAGTATTTGGTTATTTCCATGACTCTGGGAGCCTCAAGAGTAGCCACCCTTTCCTGTATCCCTAGCATCTGGCAGAGAAGTTAGACATTCATACATATTTGGAAGAGGAAAAGAATCATTTCAAAACACCTCAAAGCTTTTGGTCTATAGTTTCACTTGGACTAGAACAAACCCAAGAACAACAGTAGCAAATTATGAAAATCCAGCCTTATTAACTCATTCAATCAAAAGGTACTGAGTGCCCATAGCATGCCTGGCATGGTGCTAGGTCCTGGAGGAACAATGGTGAAATCGGATACTTTTCTCCCAGCTGAGATTAGGTTTAACGAGCGGAGCAGGGCTGTTCATTCTGAAGGCTTCTGGCCTCTCCTTTTACACAGGACTCACTATGGTGTGCCAGGAGCCCTTTTATTGCCCAAGAAGGGTCCTGAGTTCCTCCTCTGACCTTCAGCATATTAACAAGGGAGCTCTGTACTTCCTTGGGTCCCTGCTCCCTCTCTCCTTCGTCCCCTGTAATTATAACAGGTAAATATCTCAGAGTTATGGTACAAAGAAAATTGAGCTGGGGGGATAGTGTTTCAGAACTCATTGTGAGTCACCAGATCAGGTTTCTAAATGTTGAACATACCTTGAAAATATTCTCCTACCACCAAGAATTAGAATCACTTCCTGCAACTCCTCTGTGACTTGTAACTTGTGACTTAACTATTCCTAAGGGAGGGAATTTTAGTCAAATTGTTTCCTTTTTCCCCATTTTCATTGTCCAATGTATTAGCAAAAACCCATGGTGTGTTTGAATTTAAGAAGAAATAATGTAAAAATTTTCTCCTCTGTCCTCCTCTCAGGTCTGGTGAGTAATTTGGGGGATGGATAAATTTTCATTCCAGGACAAAGATGAAAAAGAGTCTCCCCTTCTCTTCCTCACCTTCTGCCCCCACAGCACAGGGCTGAAGCACCTCTGGAGGCAGCAGGGAATGGGTGGGGTTTTAGAATTCCCAGGGGCAGACAACCAGTCTCTGGGTCAAAGTCTCCACCCCTAGGCCTTCATTCCTTATCTGTGGTACCCTCAAGCTGAGACATTTCTCAGAGTGAAAAGTCACTCTTAGAATTACCCTGGGCTAATCAGGGAAATTCAAATCAAAACCACATTGAGATATCACCTTACACCAGTTAGAATGGCAAAAATGGACAGGGAAAGAAACAGCAAATGTTGGAGAGGTTGTGGAGAAAGGGGAAGCCTCTTACACTGTTGGTGGGAATGCAAGTTGGTATAGCCACTTTGGAAAACAATGTGGAGGTTCCTCAAAAATTTAAAAATAGAGCTACCCTATGACCCAGCAATTGCACTCCTGGGTATTTACCCCAAAGACACAGATATAGTGAAAAGAAGGGCCATATGCACCCCAATGTTCATAGCAGCAATGTCCACAATAGCCAAACTGCGGAAAGAGATGAGATGCCCTTCAACAGATGAATGGATAAAGAAGATGTGGTCCATATATACAATGGGATATTACTCAGCCATCAGAAAAGATGAATACCCAACTTTTACATCAACATGGGTGGGACTGGAGGAGATTATGCTAAGTGAAATAAGTCAAGCAGAGAAAGTCAATTATCATATGGTTTCACTTATTTGTGGTACATAAGGAATAGCATGGAGCACATTGGGAGAAGGAAGGGAAAAATGATGGGGGGGGATTGGAGGGAGAGATGAACCATGAGAGACTATGGACTCTGAGAAACAAACAGGGTTTTAGAGGGGAGGTGGGAAGGGGGATGGGTTAGCCCAGTGATGGGTATTAAGGAGGGCACATACTGCATGGAGCACTGGGTGTTATACGAAAATAATGGATCGTGGATCATCACATCAAAAACTAATGATGTATTGTATGGTGACTAACATAACATAATAAAATTTAAAAAAATCTACATTCTCAAAAAAAACACAAAAACATAAAAGAATTACCCTGGGCTAGCTAGAAGCTGGATTGTCTCAGATAAATATTTGCTGTGATGTCACCATGGTCCCAGGGGACCCTAAGATCCCTCCCAGCTGAAACATCTTAAATTATGGACACTTGGACCCTTATCATGTGTCCCACAAGGGCCTGAGTAAGTTTCATGAGCCATCATGAGCCACCAACCTTTAGATGTAAAGGAGAAATGAACTCGGTAGGGGACATATCCAATTCCGATTTAAATCTAATCTTTGTGGTCAATTATTTGTATAATAATGGAGGAAAATAAAGACTATTTCACCAAAGTCAACTCTGTAATTTTAGAGCCTTTAAGACATTTGAAAATGCCTTGTGCAATTATGTGGCGCTTAATACTCAGATAATGGAACAATGAAAGATGTATGTTTGCATTTTGTAAAATTAAACTGTATGCAGTTATTTATCTTTTACCTTAATTGTTTGAGCTTGTTTCTAATGTAAACTGTTGTAATTTTAAATAAATACAATAGAAAAAACTTTCATAGGTATCAAGAATCCAGAGTAAATTTACTTTGCAAATAGGCTTTGTAGGTATGTTTTATGCTGAGGATCTTAAACTGACACTTTCATTCAAAAATCTTTTGAATTACTCACCGTTTGCCTCTCTGAGGTCAGATGGATTTTGAGGAGGCTGGATTTCACAATGGAGTTTGGGTGACTTCATCTTATTTCAAATCTTGAAATATGGGAAATGTACAAAATCGACGTGCTAGAGGGTTGGTAGTATATTTTGGACTGACTTTTGTGAAGTGTATTAACTTCATGCTTTCATTTTTATGTTCTTCCTTCATTCCTGGGCCCAATTTGGTCTCTTTTCAAGTCATATTTCTCATCTACTTACATTTTGTAAGCTTGATGTATTTATTTTAAGAAGGTTTAAGTATCTGGGGATAAGGCAAGTTATAGTGTATGAATATATTTGCTAATATTTAAAATCATCAAGACAAGCCAAATATACTATCGGTTAAATTCCAATGTTGTGAGTCTTTCTGATGTGTTATTCATATCATGACCACAAACACTTGTATGATAAATAAAAACAGAAGGTAAGGCAGAAATGATTCCCCATGGATTTCAAAGGATTGCAGGATTATGCTCAATCACATTCACCTTGTTTAATTGGTATTTTATTACTTCAGTGACACTGTCGCTACAGCACAGGGCTTAGGAGTATAAACTCTGAAACTAGATGTGTGGTCCAGGTCTGCCTTTTACTAGCTCTGTGACCTCAGACATGTCACCTGAACTCTGAGCCTCAGATTCCTTACCTAAAAAACAAAAATCCTAATAATACCTAAGTCTAGGAGGAAGGGGTTGTTTGTTTTCTTTAATGAGATTCAATGCATTGATATATTTTAAAAATATCTTAAATAGTACCAGGCGCATAGTAAGCCTTCTATGGGTTATGTCTTGGGTAAAGTTTTATTTCGGAATAATTTCAGGTTTACAGACAAGTTATAAAAATGTACAGAGAAATTCTGTAAATTCTTCTCTAGTTGTTAATATTTGACATATTTGTTTAGATGTCATTATTAGTTTTCTATTGCTATGTAACTACCTGTCATCAATTTAGCAACTTAAACCAATACACATTTATTGCCTCCCAGGTTCCAGGGCCCGAGAGTCCAGATACAAGTCTACTGGGCCCTCTCGTTGGGGTCTTGCCATGCTGAAATCAAACTGTCAGCAAGGGCTATAATCTCCTCTCATTTTCGGGGTCCTCTTCCAAGCTTGCTGGTCAATGACAGAATGCAATTCATTGTCTTTGTAGGACTGAGGTGGCTGTTTTCTTACAGATATCAGATGGGATCATGCTTAACTCCTAGAGGTCTCCTGTCATTTTCTGCCATGTTAGCCTTCCCACAGTGTGTCAGTCTGTCCTCCTGCAGGAGAACATTTCTCTGATGGTTCACCTTTAGTTAAAGGGTTCACCTGAGGTGGAGCAAGATGGCGGAGGAGTAGGAGACCTGGATTTCGTCTGGTCTCAGGAATTCAGCTGAATAGGGATCAAAACATTCTGAACACCTACAAACTCAACAGGAGATCGAAGAAGTGAGTAGCAACAACTCTCTGAACAGAGAAGCGACCACTAACTGGAAGGACAAAATGACAAGACGAAAAGAATCACCTCAGCAAAAAGAACAACAGGTAGTACCGTCTAACACGGACTTACTCAATACGGACATTAGTACAATGTTGGACCTAGAGTTCAGAATCATGACTTTAAAGATACTAGCTGGGCTTGAAAAAAGCGTGGAAGTTATTAGAGAAACCCTTTCTGGAGAAATAAAAGAACTAAAATCTAACCAAGTCGAAATCAAAAACGCTATTAATGAGGTGCAATTAAAAATGGGGACACTAACTGCTAGGATAAATGAGGCAGAAGGGAGATTCAGCGACATAGAAGACCAAATGATGGAAAATAAAGAGGCTGAGAAAAAGAGAGATAAACAACTACAGGATCACGAGGGCAGAATTCGAGAGATAAGCGATACGATAAGATAAAACAACATTAGAATAACTGGGATCCCAGAAGAAGAAGAAAGAGACAGAGGGGCAGAAGGTATATTGGAGCAAATAATAGCAGAGAACTTCCATAATGTGAGGAAGGAAACAGGCATCAAAATCCAGGAGGCACAGAGAACCCTCTCAAAATCAATAAAAATAGGTCAACACCCCAACATCTAATAGTAAAACTTACAAGTCTCAGAGACAAAGAGAAAATCCTGAAAGCAGCTCGGGAGAAGAGACATGTAACCTACAATGGTAGAAACATTAGGTTGGCAACAGACCTATCCACAGAGACCTGGCAGGCCAGAAAGGACTGGCATGATATCTTCAGAGCACTAAATGAGAAAAATAGGCAGCCAAGAATACTATATCTAGCTAGGCTGTCATTGAAAATAGGAGAGATAAAAAGCTTCCAGGGCAGACAAAAACTAAAGGAATTTGCAAACACAAAACCAGCCCTACAAGAAATATTGAAAGGGGTCCTCTAAGCAAAAAGAGAGCCTAAAAGCAGCATAGTTCAGAAAGGAACACAGACAATATACAGTCACAGTCACCTTAAAGGCAATACAATGGCACTAAATTCGGATCTTTCAATAGTTGCCCTGAATGTAAATGGGCTAAATGCCCCAATCAAAAGACACAGGCTATCAGATTGGATTAAAAAACAAGACCCATCAATCTGTTGTCTGCAAGAGACTCATTTCAGACCCAAAACACCCCCAGATTGAAAGTGAGGGGGTGGAAAACAATTTACCATGCTAATGGACACCAAAAGAAAGCTGGGGTGGCAAACCTTATATCAGACAAATTAGATTTTAAACCAAACACTGTAATAAGAGATGAAGAAGGACACTATATCCCACTTAAAGGGTCTATCCAACAAGAAGATCTAACAATTGTAAATATCTATGCCCCTAACATGGGAGCAGCCAATTTTATAAGGCAATTAATAACAAAAGCAAAGAAACACATTAACAACAATACAATAATAGTGGGGGACTTTAACACCCCCCTGACTAAAATGGACAGATCCATCTAAGCAAAAGATCAACAAGGAAATAAAGACTTTAAATGACACACTGGACCAAACGGCCTTCACAGAGATATTCAGAACATTCCACCCCAAAGCAACGGAATACACGTTCTTCTCTAGTGCCCATGGAACATTCTCCAGAATTGATCACATCCTAGGTCACAAAACAGGTCTCAACCGATACCAAAAGATTGGGATTATTCCCTGCATATTTTCAGACCACAATGCTTTGAAACTAGAACTCAATCACAAGAGGAAAGTCGGAAAGAACTCAAATACATGGAGGCTAAAGAGCATCCTACTAAAGAATGAATGGGTCAACCAGGAAATTAAAGAAGAATTAAAAAAATTCATGGAAACCAATGAAAATGAAAACACAACTGCTCAGAATCTTTGGGATACAGCAAAGGCAGTCCTAAGAGGAAAGTATGTAGCAATAGAAACCTTTCTCAAGAAACAAGAAAGGGCTCAAATACACAACCTAACCCTACACCTAAAGGAGCTGGAGAAAGAACAGCAAATAAAGCCTAAACCCAGCAGGAGAATTGAAAAAATAAAGATCAGAGCAGAAATCAATGAAAGAGAAACCAAAAGAACAGTAGAACAGATCACGAAACTAGGAGCTGGTTCTTTGAAAGAATTAACAAGATTGACAAACCCCTGGCCAGACTTATCAAAAAAAAAAAGAGAAGTGACCCAAATCAACAAAATCATGAATGAAAGAGGAGAGATCACAACCAACACCAAAGAAATACAAACAATTATAAGAACATATTATGAGCAACTCTATGCCAGCAAATTAGATA
>NW_027397091.1:19291151-19321058 GCF_003265705.2 Callorhinus ursinus
TCAGAACATTCCATCCCAAAGCAACGGAATACACATTCTTCTCTAGTGCCCATGGAACATTCTCCAGAATCGATCACATCCTAGGTCACAAATCAGGTCTCAATCGGTACCAAAAGATTGGGATCATTCCCTGCATATTTTCAGACCACAATGCTTTGAAACTAGAACTCAACCACAAGAGGAAAGTCGGGAAGAACTCAAATACATGGAGGCTAAAGAGCATCCTACTAAAGAATGAATGGGTCAACCAAGAAATTAAAGAAGAATTAAAAAAATTCATGGAAACCAATGAAAATGAAAACACAACTGTTCAAAATCTTTGGGATACAGCAAAGGCAGTCCTGAGAGGAAAGTATATAGCAATACAAGCCTTTCTCAAGAAACAAGAAAGGTCTCAAATACACAACCTAACCCTACACCTAAAGGAGCTGGAGAAAGAACAGCAAATAAAGCCTAAACCCAGCAGGAGAAGAGAAATCATAAAGATCAGAGCAGAAATCAATGAACTAGAAACCAAAAGAACAGTAGAACAGATCAACAAAACTAGGAGCTGGTTCTTTGAAAGAATTAACAAGATTGATAAACCCCTGGCCAGACTGATCAAAAAGAAAAGAGAAAGGACCCAAATCAACAAAATCATGAATGAAAGAGGAGAGATCACAACCAACACCAAAAAAATACAAACAATTATAAGAACATATTATGAGCAACTCTATGCCAGCAAATTAGATAACCTGGAAGAAATGGGTGCATTCCTAGAGATGTATCAACTACCAAAATTGAACCAGGAAGAAATAGAAAACCTGAACAGACCTATAACCACTAAGGAAATTGAAACAGTCATAAAAAATCTCCCAAGAAACAAAAGCCCAGGGCCAGATGGCTTCCCAGGGGAATTCTATCAGACATTTCAAGAAGAATTAATACCAATTCTCCTGAAACTGTTCCAAAAAATAGAAATGGAACGGAAACTTCTAAACTCATTTTATGAGGCCAGCATTACCTTGATCCCAAAACCAGACAAAGACCCCATCAAAAAAGAGAATTACAGACCTATATCCTTGATGAAAATGGATGCAAAAATTCTCACCAAAATACTAGCCAATAGGATCCAACAGTACATTAAAAGGATTATTCACCACGACCAAGTGGGATTTATTCCTGGGCTGCAAGGCTGGTTCAACATCCGCAAATCAATCAACATGATACAATACATTAACAAAAGAAAGAACAAGAATCATATGATCCTCTCAATAGATGCAGAAAAAGCATTTGACAAAGTACAACATCCTTTCTTGATCAAAACTCTTCAGAGTATAGGGATAGAGGGTACATACCTCAATATCATAAAAGCCATCTATGAAAAACCTACAGCGAATATCATTCTCAATGGGGAAAGACTGAGAGCTTTTCCCCTAAGGTCAGGAACGCGGCAGGGATGTCCACTCTCACCACTGCTATTCAACATAGTATTAGAAGTCCTAGCCACAGCAATCAGACAACAAAAAGAAATCAAAGACATCCAAATCGGCAAAGAGGAAGTCAAACGCTCACTCTTTGCAGATGATATGATACTGTATGTGGGAAACCCAAAAGACTCCGCCCCAAAACTGCTAGAACTCATACAGGAATTCAGTCAAGTAGCAGGATATAAAATCAATGCACAGAAATCAGTAGCATTCCTATACACCAACAAGACAGAAGAGAGACAAATCAAGGAGTCGATCCCATTTACAATTGCACCCAAAACCATAAGATACCTAGGAATAAATCTAACCAAAGAGGCAAAGGATCTGTACTCAGAAAACTATAAAAAACTCCTGAAAGTAATTGAAGAAGACACAAAGAAATGGAAAAACTTTCCATGCTCATGGATTGGAAGAACGAATATTGTGAAGATGTCAATGCTACCTAGAGCAATCTACACATTCAATGCAATCTCCATCAAAATACCATCCCCTTTTTTCAAAGAAATGGAACAAATCATCCTAAAATTCGTATGGAAACAGAGGAGACCCCGAATAGCCAGAGGAATACTGAAAAAGAAAAGCAAAGCTGGTGGCATCACAATTCCAGACTTCCAGCTCTATTACAAAGCTGTCATCATCAAGACAGTATGGTACTGGCACAAAAACAGACACATAGATCAATGGAACAGAAAAGAGAGCCCAGAAATGGACCCTCAACTCTATGGTCAACTAATCTTTGACAAAGCAGGAAAGAATGGCCAGTGGAATAAAGACAGTCTCTTCAACAAATGGTGTTGGGCAAATTGGACAGCCACATGCAGAAGAATGAAACTGGACCGTTTCCTTACACCACACACAAAAATAGACTCCAGATGGTTGAAAGACCTAAACGTGAGACAGGAGTCCATCAAAATCCTAAAGAAGAACACAGGTAGCAACCTCTTCGACCTCAGCCGCAGCAACTTCTTCCTAGAAACATCGCCAAAGGCAAGGGAAGCCAGGGCAAAAATGAACTATTGGGATTTCATCAAGATAAAAACTTTTGCACAGCAAAAGAAACAGTCCACAAAACCAAAAGACCACTGACACAATGGGAGAAAATATTTGCAAATGGCATATCAGATAAAGGGCTAGTATCCAAAATCTATAAAGAACTTATCAAACTCAACACCCAAAGAACCAATAATTCAATCAAGAAATGGGCAAAAGACATGAACAGACATTTTTCCAAAGAAGACATCCAAATGGCCAACAGACTCATGAAAAAGTGCTCAACATCGTTCGGCATCAGGGAAATCCAAATCAAAACCTCAATGAGTTACCACCTCACAGTAGTCAGAATGGCTAAAATTAACAAGTCAGGAAACCACAGATGTTGGCGGGGATGCGGAGAAAGGGGATCCCTCCTACACTGTTGGTGGGAATGCAAGCTGGTGCAACCACTCTGGAAAATAGTACGGAGGTTCCTCAAACAGTTGAAAATAGAGCTACCATACAATCCAGCCATTGCACTACTGGGTATTTACCCCAAAGATACAAATGTAGGGATCCGAAGGGGTACGTGCACCCCAATGTTTACAGCAGCAATGTCCACAATAGCCAAACTGTGGAAAGAGGCAAGATGTCCATCAACAGATGAGTGGATAAAGAGGAGGTGGTATATATACACAATGGAATATTATGCATCCAATAAAAGGAATGAAATCTTGCCATTTGCAACAATATGGATGGAACTGGAGGGTGTTATGCTGAGTGAAATAAGTCAATCAGAAGAAGACATGTATCATATGACCTCGCTGATATGAGGAATTTTTAACCTCAGGAAACAAACTGAGTGTTGCTGGAGTGGTTGGCGGTGGGAGGGTTGGGGTTGCTGGGTGATAGACATTGGGGAGCGTATGTGCTATGGTGAGCGCTGTGAATTGTGCAAGACTGTTGAATCACAGATCTGTACTTCTTTTTTTTTTTTTTTTAAAGATTTTATTTATTTATTTGAGAGAGAGAGAATGAGAGATAGAGAGCACGAGAGGGAAGAGGGTCAGAGGGAGAAGCAGACTCCCTGCTCAGCAGGGAGCCCGATGCGGGACTCGATCCCGGGACTCCAGGATCATGACCTGAGCCGAAGGCAGTCGCCCAACCAACTGAGCCACCCAGGCGCCCCTGATCTGTACTTCTGAAACAAATAATGCAATATATGTTAAGAAAAAAAAAGAAGATAACAGGAGGGGAAGAATGAAGGGGAGTTTGTCGGAAGGGGAGACGAACAATGAGAGACAATGGACTCTGAAAAACAAACTGAGGTTTCTAGGGGGGAGGGGGTGGGGGGATGTGTTAGCCTGGTGATGGGTATTAAAGAGGGCACGTTCTGCATGGAGCACTGGGTGTTATGCACAAACAATGAATCATGGAACACTACATCAAAAACTAATGATGTAATGTATGGTGATTAACATAACAATAAAAAGAAAGGGTTCACCTGATTAGGTCAGACCCACCCAAGGGTATCTCACTTTTGATTAACTCAGAGTTAACTGATGCGTAGTCTAATCATGAAAGTGTATTCCATCATTGTCCCAGGCTCTGCCCAGACTTATAGGAAGGTTATTATACAGACATGTACAACAGGATGTGAAAATCTTGGGGATTATCTTAAAATTCTTCCATGTGGATATTTTTTTCCCTGAATACTTTAAGAGTAAGAGAGTAATGTCTCATCAACCCTAAATACTTGAGAATGCTTTTTCTGTGATAAAGGACATTATTTTACAAAACTATAATATAATTATTACAATTAGAAATTTAAAATTGACACAATTATCTATTTTAGAGACCTTATTTTTCTATTACAAATTGTCCCCAAATCGTCCTTATATTAGACAAACAGCAAAAAAATCTGGTCCAAGATACAATCTGCATGTTACATTTAGTTGTCATGGTTCTTTAGTCTCCTTTAATCTGGAATATTTCTTTAGTCTATATTTGTTTTTTATAACCTTGGCACTTTTGAAGAGGGCAGCCTAGCTATTTTGGGGGGTGTTTAATACTTCTTCATAATTAGATTTAAAATGCTTTTTTGCCAGGGAAATGACAGCAACGATGTTCTGTATTTCTCAGTGCTTCATATCAAGAGGTACCTATGTTGATTGGTCCAGTTATTGGTGATGTTAACTTTGATCATATGGCAAAAGTGGCATCCGCCAGGTTAGTTACCATAAAGTTAGTTTCCATTTAATTATGACTAAAGATGAGCATTGTCCAGGATTAAAAAGTTAATAGGAACAAAAAAAAATGATAATAAACTTCCACACATCTCTGTGCGGGCCTCAAAGCACTTTGACCTATATATAATCCTTTAGAGTTAGCCAGAGAACATATCTGAGTTTGGCTAGCTGTCTGCTGAGCTCCCAAATCCTTGTCTTTCAAGGGTTCGGCTCTGTTTTCATGAAACTCCTTCCTACATCAAAATTGACTTTCTCTCTGGGGATGATTCTCAACACAATATCATCACATCTTACTTTGTTTCATCAGAGACTACCTTTATGGTCTTACTCTCCTCATTCCCCTTTTGGAACAGCTCTATCCTGGCCTCTATCCTCATAACGCCACTAAGAACGAGACAAGTAATGTCAAGGTCACCGACAATCTTCATGATGCTAAGTCAAATGGATGTTTCTCACTCTCCAACACTTTTGAGCTTTCAGTGGCAGCCAACACTGTCAGCCACAATCTTCTTGAAATGTCCCCACCCCAGCCTTCTCTGACAGCATGTACTGTGGGTTGCCTCTTGTCTCGCTGGCTGTTTCTGTGGCATCTCTTGAAGTCTTAATTATTACCTGAGGGGACCCCTGGGCTGACACGGTTCTACCCCATGTGGTCGCTCTCCTCCAGCAAGAGAGCCTAAGTGCGTGCCGATGGCAGTTGCTGGGTCCCAAAAGAGTGAGTCACAGCACACGGTGTCTTAAGGTCTAGGCTCAGTTCTGACCCTCAGACATTTCTGCCACGTTTTATGGGCCATAGTGAGTCACAGGGCCAGCCCTGATTCAGAGGGAAGGGGAGTAAATTTCACATCCTGATAGGAAGAGCTTCAAAGTCTCATTGCAGAGCATGTAAATACAGGGAGTTGGGGAGAATTGGAGCCATTTTTGCAATTAATCACTAAATCCACTAAAAATAGCCCTGAATGAGAATGGTGTTAGTTGCCCTCTCTTTCTGTATTTTTGGTCAGATATAGTTCTATGCTTCCTACAGATTTTGACACACTTGTGACATACACTCAGATATTCTCGTGCCCCATTTTTTTCACCATTTATCCCCCCCCCAGTTTTATTGAGATATAATTGACAATTAACATTATATTAGTTTCTGGTGTAAAACATAATGATTTGATATTTGTATATATTGGGAAATGATCATCACAATAAGTCTAGTTAATATCCATCACTGCAACATAATTACAAATTTTTTTCTTGTGATAAGAACTTTAAGATCTATTCTCCTAGCAACTTTCAAATATATAATACAGTATTGTAAACTATAGTCACTATGCTGTGCATGACATCCCCATGACTTATTTATCTTGTAACTGGAAGTTCCCTACCTTTTGACGACCTTCACCCTGTTCCCCCACCTCTTATCCTGGCCTTGGGCAACCACCAATCTATGAGTTCTGTGAGTTCAAAGCTCTTAAATTCCACATACAAGTAAGATCATACAGTATTTGTCTTTCTCTGTCCAACTCTTTTCACGCTCATGTGTCTTCTGATAAGGACCTTGCCTTCTCCCACACCTGTCTGTGGAAATTTCCTCCTGACCCTGACTGTTGTGGATTTCCGTTTTTGCTGGCCCTGCAACACATCAGGTTCTAAGGTTACCAAATGATGTGAGGAGTGAACTTAGATAGAGAGGCACCTTGCTGGTACCCAGCAGAACCATAATGATTGGTCATAGAGTTCAGCTTCTCTCACATCTGAATTTTCTTTCTGATTTCTTCCTATTAGCTCCAGCTCAAGCCATTTACTTTCTCTGTCATATTCATGGATCCTAAGACAAAAACAAACAAACAAAAACTGGGGTGTTTTTCTGTTAGTTGGAAAACCCTCTGACACTCTATTATTTCAATTTCTTTCTCCTCCATTTCTAGGTGATACTTTGCCAAAGACACATTCACATTTACAAATCACATGAGTTTAGAAATGAAGACTATTTTCTTCAAAGTTGGAGTGAAAGGAGGTTCAACCAAGCTGTTCACATATTTGGAGAAAGACTTACTTGCCATGTCTTTCCTATTTATCATGGCATCCCTGAAGGCTGTGAGACCCACCTGAGCATCTTCCTTCTTGGTGCATCATCGGAATCACCTGGGTTGCTTAGACATAATCATGCCTTGTCACCACCCTGAGGGATTCCAAGGGTCAGAATCACCCTGGGTCTAACTAAAACCCAATCGTCTGTACTTTTCAAAAGCTCTGCAGCTGCTAGAAATTTGATGATCAACAGGATTTGAATGAATGCTGTTTGAATTCTCCCTCAACCAAGGCCCACTTAACTACCATACAGATAGAATGGTTCCTTGTCCCTTTTAAATCAGCCAGAGAATAATGTCCAGAGTATCAGGTATGAGGGTTAAGGTTCTGCATCATGTATTCTTAGTGTAATCTTTCAGTCTGGCTCACCCGGACTAGTTTAGAACAGTAACTGTGACTGCATTGGCAACCCTCTGCCCTAATGGAATTGAAAATTAAGCGATGGGCTCCTTTTATAGGTTCTGAGATTCAGGGTAATATGCTATCTTGTCATTCCACAGGAGGCAGAAAGAAGTAGTCTACTCTTGGAGGCAGATGGGACAGACAGTCACAAAGAAATGATGGAGCCTTTGTCCCATGCATCACCAGAAGTGTTCTATGGGCATCAGTGAAAAGGGGAAGAAACAAGTTGTGTATGACACATAAGACCGAGTTCTCTGTTAATAGTGCAAGATTCAGAGAGCTTTTGGCTTTAGGGTCTATATGAGGGTGAAGAAGTCTCTTCCAACCGACAGGGAATATACCAGTGCAGTTGTACTAGACTTAAAAATAAAAACGAGGGAAGCATCTAAAATATGCTACCTGTTTTGTTCGAAAGGGGGAACAAAAGCTTACATGTTAATGTGCTTTTGTGTGTCCTACAAAAAAACCTAAAAGATTGGGGTGCCTGAGTGGCTCAGTCGTTAAGCATCTGCCTTCGGCTCAGGTCATGATCCCAGGGCCCTGGGATCAAGCCCCATGTCGGGGGTCCCTGCTCAGTGGGGAGTCTGCTTCTCCCTCTCCCTCTGCCTTACACTCTGCCTGCTTGTGCGTGCTGTCTCTCTCTCTCTCTCTGTCAAATAAATAAATAAATCTTAAAAAAAAAGCCTAAAAGATTGCATAAGAAACTAAGAATAAATATTATCCAGTCAGAGGTGTGGTGACTCCAGTCAGAGTCTTGATAGGGGTGGACAAGAGGGACGTATTTTTATTCTATATCTTGTGACATTTTCTTGGTTTTTGACTGTGATTTTATTGCTTAATCAAATATTTTATAATACTAGCTCTAGTCTTATCTACTGAGAAAACACTTAAAGAAGAGACTATTCCTGTGAATTCAGCAAAACGTTTACATTAATTGTGTTTTATCAATCACAACAGCATTTATCTATGTTTAAAACAGAGTAATGCAGATTAGCTCAAGACATATTATTTACCCAGGCAACAGATAATGCTTGGAGCACATATGGATTCATGGGCCCCGTAATGACTCCTTCCCATGCCATGGTCCTGGGAAACCATGGTCTCTGGCATGCCCAGCCCACCTGATATTCTTGGGTCACTCTTCTTTCCATAAAGCCAAGTGTTGGACAAGTTAATGTCCCTAATATTTAAACCTTATAACACTTATAACAGAGCTAGTGAGATACTTTAAAAGAGCTCAGAACATTTGTTTCCTCCTTTTCCCCCCCAGAGCATAGCGGCTAGCTGGTCTCCCTTCAATGCCATACTGCATGTGTTGGGAGAATGGATAGCTTTCTTTCTTCCCTTGTGTTGGTGTGTACCATGCTCTCTGTTATGCTGATATTTCCACAAAAAGCATTTTTTAGCTCAGTGTTGTGGGCAAATACAATTCCATTAGCAGCCCTCAGGCCAGCAGCCTAGCTGGCCACATGAACCCTTTGCCCCATCATCATACCTCCTTAGCACCCACACACGGCAGTGCTGCATGTTAAATGTAAAGGAAGCCCTTACTCATAGACCCACCTGGAATGTCACAGACACTTTCACAGATTAAAAACTCCGAAAAGTTTTACGGTAAAATAACTTTTTTAGCCTCGTTTAAACAGCATCTCCCGAATTCACTTACTACTGAACTCGTGTTCAAAGAACGCCTGCAAGTATTCTGAGACATTCTGACCTAAATATTATTAATCTCTTCAAAGGAAACAGGGCAGAGGCTCCTTATCTCCCATGGACCCTCAAATCCCAGGAGTGTCAAGCTTTTTCTGCAGTAAGAAATCCATTCCTATCTCTGTAACTGTTCCCTTCCCTTCTTCCTCTCTGATGCACCTTGTATAATATAAAGGTGGTGGATCGTACTTGAATAACATGGATCGAGGCAAACTTTTATTTTTTTTATTTAAATTTTACTTAGTTAACATACAGTGCTATATTGGTTTCTGGAGTAGAATTCAGTGATTTGTCACTTCTATACAACACCCAGTGTTCATGAGGCAAATTTTTAAAGCCAAACCTTCCCTCAGAAAAAATCTGTGGAAGAAATAGAAATCACTTTAGTTGCCTATAGTTTAAAGGCTCCAGAGAGCTTTCTTCTGTTTGAAGGAAAAGCTCAAGTCTTGCTAAGAGTCTTTATATTCTGCTAAGAGTCTATACATTTTCAAAGGAAACCGCTTTCTTTTGACTTGAATCACTTCCATCTTGACTGTGTAAAAAGCCGAAAGCGATATCCTTTTTTTTTTTCCTTCTCCTAAACCAATAGGAGACATTCCAGCTGGGCCCACTTGCTCTGACCTCTGAGAAGGGCAAGTAGTCCTGCTCTAGTCACCCACACCCATCACGAATGGTGGTGAAAACTCCAGGCTGGCTATGTCTAGACAATACAACCGAGCCAGCTGGGGAATAAACAAGCAAGTCAGCATTACAGACCATCTTAGCGAGGTAGCAGAGCATTCTTCCACCTGAGCTTTTGTGGTGCGTCAATTTGGTTGTTAAAGTGACTAAAATTATTCAGTGACCCCTGTTCCAGTTGTATAAAAATGCCCTCCATTCAAGGAATGTACTGTGTGGTTTGCCACATTTGGGATTCTGAGCCTCTTTGGATATGCTATCTTTAGCCTCAAACCCCACATCCATTCAGTGCTGTTAACCAGATCTCTAGGGTATAGGTGACAGTTCAAGCAAGGGTATTTTCAGATCTATTAATACCCCATGGTCACCAAGTGGCATGTGTTTCCCATATATTTCCATGAAACTGAACAGCAAGGCCCGAGTTTTCTCTGGCTTATGAAAAGGGGCTCATTCTACTGAGACTGTTTGTCTAAGTTAAAGTTAAAAACCCAATGGGTTTCTCAGTCCTGCTGTCCTCACATGAATTTTTGATGCACTGGGAAATCACATTGTCAAGGCAGGGAAGTGGGTGAAACAAGAATTTAAACCAGAACTCTGCATATGGGGGGGAATGCTCATGTGAGGATGTGAGGCTGTGTGTGTTTTGTTTCTCCAAGTCTCTTTCACAGGTACTCTTAAAGGGGAGGAAGTAGGACAGTATTAAGTCTTCCAGTAGATCCTATGATTTTACAGGAGAATCATCACACAAATGCACTATGCACTTCCCTTTCCGAGAACAGCCACCATGTTATTCCACTCATGACCCCGTGCTTCTAGAAATGCCATGGTCTTGGAAGCAGGTAGACTGGCTCTGTTGCATGCTGATGGTGTAGTTTATTTTACCTCTGTTTCATTTTCCTTATATGTACAAATGAGAGTCCCTGTGAAGACTGAGTGCTAAAATTTATATTGCCTCTCTGAAAGCAAAATATCTGCCACAAAATAACCTTTCCACATCTCTTCTCTCCTCTCTCTTTCTTGTCTCTCTCTCCACCGCCCGCCTTTGTTCCCTTCCCTCCTTTTCCCCTCCCTCCTCCCTTCCTCCTCCCTTCTCCCTGTGTTCTGGCCTGACCAATCCTGTCACTTCTCTATAGTCTGTCTGATGAGAAGTCCATTATTGGGGGATTTCAGAAAAACTGGTAGCATCTACCCCATCCCTGACTCCACCCAGTGTCCAGCTATCTTCGGAACACAGCAGAATTCAGTTTGTTTTTTGAGTTAAAAATCCAGGTGAAGAAATCCAGCTGTCCAGGGACTGGATGAGGCTATCCTGCTGTTCCTTTGACAAATGCCACCCATGTGGCTTTGCTCTCCCTCCTTTAGATGGCACCATTTTACTGCAGTGCAGCCAGGAGAGTCCTCCTCCCCCCCCCCCACCCGACCCCCGCTTCAATTAGTATTCCTTGTGCAAAAATAAGAAAATTCCTTCATTATGCTGGTGCCCGGTGGCAATCTGATAATTAAGGTGGTGCATCAGCATTTCCATTATAAACCCCATTTCTCACATAGGGTTGTAGCTCAGCAATAAAAACTTGCTAGTGAGGTCCTAACCTTAGGACATTTTAAAATGAACATTGCATTTAGCTTTTAGAGGGTCTGCTTTCATCCTAATTATATATGTCAAATCTCGTCCAAGAAATTTTTTTTCTCCATGTGACCACAAAGGAATTAGGACTTTATCTAGAATTTTGATAATCTCAGCAAGCTATCAGTCTGCATTAAAATAAAATGCAAGATGTGAAAGGTATTTCAATTGAAAATTGAAAGCAATATAATCTTTTGAATTATGAGATTTGGTTTCCCAAAGATGGGTGTGCTCTGTCATTTCTAGCACCTTCTTGTTTTTGTCTCTGGGCAAACCTAACAATAGGCAAACCTAACTTCTGAGACTGTCAGAACTTCATCCAAAGCACATTCCTCTGGGAATTACCTAAATAATCCCTTCATTTCCTTGCTCCACTTCTTCAGTAGCAACGTGATCCTGGAATTAATTCAGAGGTGACTTCACAATCCCGGCCACTCCACAGGGTTGGAAAGGTGTGTAGGAGTCACACTTCACATGCACCCAAGGCAAGACTCCTAGGTATTTCAGAGCAATCCTCATTTCAAATATTCTGTCCATTTATCAAGCATGGTAGCAAATCATGCATTTTCTCTTTTGGTTACAAAAATATTTGGTCAGGTAAATATCTGGTCAGAGAGGAGCTACCAATCTATTAAACAATACCCATACATTTTCAGACCCTGCTTCTACAGGAGGCACCCAAAATAAAATCTCTGACCAATGATGGCTTTCTACCTTCCTTTAAAATGACTGACGATTGGAAATTATTTAAAAATTTTCTGTTTAACTCTCTGAAAGAACACTATTAAAATTGAAAATTGTGAATTAACATAAAATGGTAAAATTCTAGATTTTAATCATTGATAAGTTTTCTCTGCTCTGTATGCACTTTGTGATCATAATAAAATGTTTTAGGGCACCTAGCTGGCTCAGTTGATAGAGTATGCAACTCTTGATCTCGGGGTTGTAAGTTAGATCCCCATGTTGAGCATAGAGTTTACTTAAAAATAAAATTTTTAAAAATTAAAGTATAAAATTCATTAAAAAAAGGAATAGAATGTTTCAGATACACATTTGAACTGATTCACATAGAGTGATATCTGAATGTTTGTTACCAACCTTCCTGTTTGCTCCTAGTTGTCATCTATGTTAAATGAAAACAATTTGCTTGATGCAAGAGACTCAGACTTGGAATTAGAATAAAGCAGGTCACAGTTATAAGAAGAAATGTTCCAGAATTTGTGCCTCTGAAGAGCCCCAGTGGGTTGGTTTCAGGAGAGGTTGTGTATCCTCGTGTTGGATGTGAGACCAGAAGAAAGACTCTGCAGTGTCACTGAGAATTTTGCAAGCTGTTAGAACAGAGAGACTGAGGATGAGTGGGCAGAGTTGAATGCCTTTTGTGTGTCCTGATAGGCTGTCCCTAAACCAATCTCACCTCTTCTCTTTTCACTTCCTGTCAAATAGTAAGTTTGGATTTGCTTTTTAAAATTTCTTCAGTCTCAAAGTTTGGCCTGCTTTTGAACAGCAGATGACTCATAGAGAAAGACATTGACAATGTGGGGTTGCGGGGGTGACTACTTTGAGGAGCAAGAAGACCCCAAAGCCTTGCAGTGGGAGTCAGAAAGAGTTAGGGACTCCCTAAGATGAGCAAGGAGGTTGTCTATGGCTGAGTGACATTTATTTGAGAGAAGGCCTAGAATTTTACACATTCTTTTGTGACCACAAGACATAGTCATTTCCTACAACCCCAATCTCGGACCAATAACATGTCTGGTTGACTCTTAATTTTCCATGATAATCAGACAGAAGGATCAATCAATGACTGTAACTCCCAGAGTACAAAAGATTTTAACTTGAATCTTCTGGTAGCATCAATCCCTGCTGCAAGCCAGAGTGAACTGATTGCTTTTTCCTCCTGTGCATCTTCTAGTAGATGTACAAATGTGGAGAACCAAGGATGAAAGAGAGAAGAGAAGGACAGGAAGAAAGCCATGCCCATACAATTTGTTGTCTCTGCTACTCTTTGTAATTACACTGATGCCTCTAAAAAAATGTTCACTGATGACTCATAAGAATGAGAGTAGGATTGCTTTGTGTAACTGATACGGAATATGAAAACCACTCCCTTCTACCTCTAGTGTTGGCTTTAAACCACAATGCCTATTTCCCAACATAAGAGAAAGAAAAAAAGAAAGAGAGAAAGAGAGAGAGAGAGGGAAAGAAAGAGAGGGAGAAGAAAGATTTTGAAATGTTAACTTTATTGAAAATCAAGATGGATGACTAAGAAGGTTCAGCTGGGTAAGATTCACCATAAGAGAGGTGGGAATAAAGAAGGAGAGTTGTAGTGACAGAGATGTCTAGAGAAATTGGGGGTTAGTATATGAAGAAGGATGGTTGAGTCCCAGGTTGTTGCACTGCAGTGAATGGCTAGGAAGAGCATGGCAGCTGTCACTCATAGGTCAGCTAGGAGAGTCCTGAGAGAGGAAAAAAAAAATGTATTGCCTAGAGGGTTTTTGGGATAAACTCTTATTCAATGGAGCAAGCTGACCTTTCAGAGACCTACTGACATTTCAGAGTTTAAGTGGCTACAGATACGGACTTTCACCAGAAAACATCAATGTGAAAAAGTGGAACCATTGTTGGAAACTGTAACAGGTGACATTTTTAAAGATTTTATTCATTTATTTTAGAGAGAGGGTGCACAAGGTGGGGGAGAGGCAGAGTGAGAGGGGGAGAGAAAATTTCAAGCAGACTCCCTGCTGAGCAGGGACCTTGACCCGGGGCTGGATACCATGACCCTGAGATCATGACTGGAGCTGAAATCAAGAGTCAGATGCTCAACCAACTGAGCCACCCAGGCACCCCAGTCACAAGGTGATTTTATAGCCAAACAATGTCTATTATTACATTTTACCTGCAGCCTTAATTTTCTTGAGGATAAAACAAATGAATTGTCCCCAACTTCACAGTGGAGAAGTGATCTCAAATAGCAGTAACAAAAAAGCATGTAGTCCAGAAATGGATTTGTCCCCCTTCTTTGCCAAACTCCCGTTCATCTTTCAAGATGCAACTCTACACATCTCACTCTTTCGGTGAAAGCATATTCAATTCTTCTCTTATACCCAATCTTCCTTCTGCAACTTTTTATTCATACTCCTGGCCATGAAATGTACTCCTGCAGAACACTTACTAAATTAGAAAGCCATTCTTCTTGTTAGACTGAGTTCTTCGGGATGAGAACTTATTCATCTTTGTGCTTGGCACAAACCTTATATAAGACTAGATAACATAACTAGATATTGGCTAACAGATGATGAATATATACATGGATGCTAGAAAGGTCTTGCTCTTTGATTAGGCTTTTATACTTGAGTGGTTACAAAGAAATCACCAATAGCAAAAAGTCAGAAAGTTGTCATTGTGGCTACTGCAGACACTTTTGGCTAGTTTCCACACAGTAACCTACTTTGAAGAGAATGCGCAGAAACCAACCTAGAATTCCAAAATGAATGCCTAGAATTTCTTTGAGTGGTGGGAATCAACCTGGTTGAGGATTTCATTCCATCATTATCTCCAGGACTCAAGCCAACCCTGCTACTCTTGGAGTAAAATGACTGCTCATTTACAGGAAGCATTTGGTGGCTGGAGATGTGGTCAGCCAGCAATGAATTATTTAGATACCTGGTCACTGTTTCCTAGGAGACCACACGTCAAGTACCTGCTGAATCATGAGCTTCCATTGGGTAATGATAGGCTTCTCTGACAAGCCGTGGGAGGTTGGGCTGGAGCAAATACCTGGCACACACCTGACTGCCCAATCTAAGATAGAGAGGAGGAAAAGGGAAATATGCAGCTTGACTCACTGAGAATGTATTGTCATAGGTTTGCTTCCAAGAGAAGTGTATGTTCTCAAATCAGAAAGAGCCAGTCAAAATTTTTACTTCAGTCATTTTTAGTAGGTGTTCTTCCACTTTCCTTTATGTTATCATATGAATCTAACTCCCTTCTTGCTGCATAGACATAGTGGCCTGCTTATGAGTGGAAAATAAGTGCAATACCATATCTTCTAAACATGGGGGAACTTTATAACACTCCACCTTAAAAAGGAGGTTAAAGGTCAATTGTGACAAATAGTAAATCATGGGTCAGTTTCAATGAAATGGAAAATTTTCAATATGGTAGAGAAAATAAAATGGGAGATTGTCAAGGATAAAGCTTTATGGTTGAAATTTAAATATAAATCCAGACTCTGTTTTCCAATTGTTCTTCATTCTCCCCTGAAATAATCATGATAATCTTCTGTGATGCTTGATATCACCAACGTTCCAAGACCCTGCAAAGGATAAAGGCAAGAACCAATAAGGATTCGGGGAGTTACACCTATGAAATAATGCTTAAACCTTCATCTGAAATTCCTCATTTCTGCACCCTAGAATAGGCAAGAATCATTTTGGTTGGAGATATTTTAAAGGCAGGAGTAATGAGTTGGCCAACTCAAAGGAGAAAAAAACATAAAAGACTCATCCAGAACTTTGATTGTTGGTAGAACTATACCTGGTTGGTTTGGGTTAACTAGGTTGGAACTAAACTAGTTAGGAAAATAATACTAGTAAAAACTATAAAGCAATGGTTTCTTCAGAAAAAAAAAAAATTTCTTTATCCAGCTGTCCCACCAAGGAGCTACTTTTCATCTTGGGTCTTTCTTCTCATGTCCTAAAATTTCATACCCTCCATGAAGCTCCTGAGAAAGACAGTTATCACAATGCTCCCAAGCATAATGCCCTCAGACTTCATCTCTGCGCTCTGCCTCTTTGCACTTAACTCAGCTTAAAAAAGAAACATGGTGGTCAGTGGAATCCTGCAGAAGGGACCCTGATGGCCACCAGAGGTACTGCAAGTAGATATTACAACAGCGGTTGAAAAGCCATACCATTGAGCTAATTATATAGTTGTTAATTCAATACCATACTAAATATGTGTTATTTTTCCCACAAAATTGGCTGGTTTCATGAAATTAACCTTTTTTCAACAAACTGAGTAGACACTATTGTAAAGGGCATGTTTTCAAAAATATTTAATGTCAGAAGGAAGTGCTCACAATACATTAGTTAAAGGAGAAAAGAAGAAAATAAAGCAAAAACCTACATACAATATGAACCTGAATCTGTAAAAATGTATATATGTATATTTATATTTATGTACCAAAATGTTAACAGTGGTGACGTCTAAGCTGTATTTGCAAACTACCGTGTATTACTTGTGTAAATAGAAACGAAGCAAGAAAAACAATGTTCCCTAATTTTAAGGAGCTATAAGGAAAATTATGACATGGAATTTTCTAAAGCTCTGCTTATATTAAAGAAGCCTAATGGCTCATTGCATAACAACATTCAATTATGAATATTTGCTTTACTAAAACATAAGAAATTCTGCCTGTGTTGAACATAAATAATTTGCTTCAACACAGCCAGGTGTAAGAGGAGATCACCTGCACAAAAATATAAGGATTAAATGAAAAGAAAGTTAAACACCTCAGGAAATTTTATAATGTGGTCTTTCCCCAAACTTCATTCAGAATATGAAATTTCAGAAAGAACTTGTGAGTAAGAAACTACTTGGCTTATCGAGGAAAAAAATACATCTGCAGAAAACCTGTTAGCTTGGTTAGATCAAATGAATGTCAATTCCATAAAACCACAGATGCAGTCTATTCATAAAATAAATCACACTACCATGTTGGAAAGTTGAATTTTTTATTGAGAGTAGTCCTGTTTTCCTATGAATGAGAAGTAGGAATTATTTCTTTTTAACAAATATTCCAGGAGCCATAACCTACATGACCTCATTTCTTTGGAAGACGGTTTCATCTTCCCCTGCCACCAAGTCCTACATATGAAAATGCGACCTTCCCCTTGGTGAATAAAACCTCATTTGAATAGGTGCACACTCTCGCTCACATTTTGAAATATGTTTGCATAAGAATTTATTTATGGCTGAAAGGGTCCATGAGGTTCCCCCCCCCCGCAACCATTTTATTCAGGGATTTGTGATAGGGTTCCTGCATTGATTCTATCACAAAAGCTCATACTCAGGCAGATACCTTTGTGTCCTGTGCCTTTACTTCCCCATATACAAAGAGGTCATCCTGATTCTCTCTCCTTCCTAAGAGAAGTGGGGATAACAAGGCAAGAGACCTATGACTTATGGAAACACTTTTTATGGTTGGCTTACACTTGCAGATTTAACATCTACAAGGGGCCATGCATTAATCGTTCATTTGGCAGAGGGACAAATTTGAATAGGAAAAATTAAGAGGCTGGTGTATAGAAGCAAATACCCAAACTACTGAATCAAGGCAGCTGTGCACCTAACACCCCCACCTGCCTGGCTGTTACTATTATTTGGGTGCTTATTCCAAAAATCTCCAGAAATACAATGGTGACCTCACGAGGCTAGCTAAGGAAACAGACTTGCTGGTTACAGAATGATTACGGAGTTGATGGGAATCACTTTCTCCTTTAAGTTATGTAGTACTTGATTGTAATGAATTGGGAGACATTATTTGCGATGGTGGTATTTTCAAATTTAGGGAGGTATGACTACCTCGGGACACGTTTCTCTCAGATATAAAGGCCCATGACAAATGACTCCATGATATGGATAGGAAATAAATATACTTCTACCCCGCCCCGCGAAAACTGCTACATACGTAAAATTCTAACTTGAAGGAAAAACCACCTTAAATGTGCAACCCCCTTCCTTTGTGGATTTGTGAGACTTCTGCCAATTGAGGCAGAACTAAACTAATCTTTGCAGAAATCATGCTATCAGATGCTGTGGTAAGCTGGACTTCTAGCCCCACCTGCATACAGAGGAACACCTGGAAGGCAAACCTTAAGGATAAGTTAAGCTTGGGTCTGTTTAATAAGTGATGTTTAATAAGGCAGTCACAGCAGCAACTGAGCGCATTGCTGGAAGCCAGAAACATTGCCATACCATGTTTTCCTACTGGCTCTGGATTCTCCTGGCTAAGGGGCTCCTGGGATCACTCCTGGAGGTCTGAGCTAGCCTTGGGAGTGTTTGATCAGAGCACCTGTCTGCAATCTTCCGGCTTCCATTTCTTGACAGGTGGAGGCAGAATAATCCTATTCCATCAAAAGGGACCTCTAATGATTAGGCTCCTCTCCAGCTCTGCTTCCCCTTCTGCCACCCTGCCCCCTATTCTGGCCAGACCTCAGCTACAGGTAGGATGGAGCTGGAAGCCAAAGAAGAAGGAAACTTTCATCGGTGTGTGGAAAGCTCAGCCACCTGTCTAAATGGAATGCTTCCGCCAGGCTGAGGTGGAGAGACAATACCTCCAGTTGCCGAGGTGGGAACCCTGTCCTGGTTCAAGGGAAGGTCTCACTGGTGTTGGGGGTGGGATAGGCTGTGCATCAGCTCTGGGACTGTCCCCGGAGAGGAGGTGTTGTCTTGAAGTCCTGCCTCCTAGGTGCAGACCCTGCTGGCAGAATAAACAAGGAGGGGGTTGTTTGTGTGGGCAAATAGAACCCAGCCGGAGGTCTGAGTGTGGGAGGAGCCCTATTCCCTTTCATCCTGGGTGGGATGGAGGACTTAAAACTGAGGGGACTATTCAAGAGGGAGAAGATTCCCATACTTCTTGGAAGGGTAAACACCTTTCAGTTTCTTTCCCAAGGGTAGACCACCTGTGGGCTTTCCCATCTATTCGTCCTTTCTGTCACCATTCACTGGGTGCTTGGTGCACAGTGCTAGATGCTTGGGGCAGATGGGGAGGGGAAGGACAACATTGCTTGGCCTCTGCTGGGCACAGCTAGTACTCAACCTCCAAAGCTTAATAAACTGTGCCTGTTCCACTTGGTTTTCTTTTCCTGAGATGTGATTCGCAAACTTGGGCGAGCAGACATGATGAATACTGATCTCGTATGGCACTAGGGAATCAGGTATTGACTATTACCAAGTCATAGGAAAGTAGGATGGAAGATACCAGGAGCTATGCCGGCCAACACCCTTGTTTCAAGTGGAGAAACTGGAACCAAGGCATGCAGAAAGTTCAAGGCAAGAGAGATCAGACCCTGCTGCTCCCTGACTCCTGACCCAGTGCTCTTTGCCCTGTGTCTGGTTCACTCCACCTCTGGGAGCCTTCTCCCCACTGGCCCAATGTGGCTGAAAGTTTTTATCCAAATATCAACACAGGGGATGTCTCCTTTAGGCAACAACTTATTATTGTAGCTATTATTTATTAAGTAGTTTTGGAAGATACAGCTTTTCTCCTTAAATAGCTCAGCAGCTAGTGAATCTACTAAATCAGTAGTAGCCAAATCTCCCTTATGACGATGCCAAATGCCACGCGTGCCTTCAGTACGATTTGTCTTGAAATACGTTTTTCCTCCTGAGACCAAGAAATAAATATGCCTCAAGGTTTTTTTCTCTGAAGCATTTATTTCTTTAAAAAGCAGGTCCTATGGTTACATGGCAAATTCTAATGATGATTCTCCTAAATTATTAGTTACAGTTGAAAACAAAACCTGTAAGTCTTCTTCTCCCCTCTTCCAAACCAGGGTTACTCATTTTTAAAAACGGTATTACAAAATCTGAGGTCTTTCTTACTCTGTCATGGGAAGGAAAAATGATTTCATTAACAACATTTGATCACAACAATAATCAATCACTCTTGATTCTGAGGAAGTTATGAGATTGGCAAAAGAGGTGTTATAACTCTGATTTTAGGTGTACAGTTACCCATTTTTAAAAGAAGAAATATATTTAAAAATTTAGGGGACTCCATATCACCCAGCAAAGTGGTGGCAATGCCTGCATTAGAAAGTGGGTCTTTTGATGCTTAGTTCTGAGACCTCACTCCCAGGCCACACTAAATGTCCTGCTATTATCCTGTCATTGATCTCCTCTGAAGATTCTGCTGTGTAAAGCTGATATACCCTACTATAGTATGATATGAATATAAGAATAGACAGTTTAATGGAACAGAGTAGAAACCTAGAGAGTCCAGCATGTATAAAAATTCAGGATATGTTAAGAGTAGGTTTCAAAAAAAAAAATAAGAAGAGTAGGTTTCAAAATAATAGAAAAAGAAAAACAGAAGCTAATGAGATAATTAGTCAAATATGGGAGGGAAATCAAAATTAAAACCCTTTGTAATATCATACCTGCACTCACATACATTACAGATGAATTATTTCTTAAAAAAATAAAAGATAAACATTGTCATGTAATAGAATTAGAATAAAAACCAAGGGGACAGAGGGATAGATAATTTCAGGACAAGAAAGTGTTGGGTAAGCATAATAGCAAACAGAGATAACCACCAAGTAAATGAGTGCTGTATTTGATTATGTAAAACATCAAATTTCAAAATACACACACATACCACAATATACAGAGCAGACAAAAGACTAATATCTTCACTCTACAAAATATTTTATGAATATTTTTTTCAAAAAGAAAAAGGAGCCCTAGAGCACTTTTGGTGGGAATTCAAATTGGTGCGGCCACTATGGAAAACAGTATGGAGTTTCTTTAAAATTTTAAAATAGAACTACTGTATGATCCAGTAATCCCACTGCTGAGTATTTACCCAGTGAATATTAAAACACTAATTTGAAAAGATATATGTACCCCTATGTTTATTGCAGCATTATTTACAATGGCCAAGGTATGGAGGCAGCCCAAGTGTCCACTGATGGATGAATGGATAAATAAGATGTGATAAATATATATGTGTATGTGTGTTTGTAAATGTGTGTGTGTGTGTGTGTGTGTGTGTATAATGGAATATTACTCAGCCATAAAAAAAGAATGAAATCTTGCCATTTGCAACAGCATAGATGGACCTACAGAGTTATAATGCTAAGTGAAATAAGTCAAAGACACATACCATATGATTCCGATCACTTGTGGAATTTAAGAAATAAAACAATGGACAAAGGAAAAAAGAGACAAACCAAGAAACTAACTATAGAAAACAAACTGATGGTTATCAGAGGGGAAGTGGGGGGGGGATGAGTGAAATAGTGATGGGGATTAAAGAGAGCAATTACACTGATGAGCACTGAGTAAAGCAAAAAATTGTTGAATCACTATACTGTAAACTTGAAACTAATACAACACTGTATGTTAACTATACTAGATTTAAAATGAAAATAAATAAATAGATAGATAAGTACACCAGTAGATTAGTAGAAGATTTGGCAAAAGATATGAATGGGCAACTCACTGAAGAAGAGATAGAAATGAATGATAGATATATGAAAAAATTATCTTATTTGTAATCAAATTTTAATAATTTCAAAACTTTACCATATGATGCATATTATCAACATTTATTCTATAAAAATTGGTCAACCTTTTTTTTATGAATATTCCAAGCCCCTTGTAAAAGTGCAAAAAAAATGAGCATTTATGTCAGCTCATGGAAATGTAAACTGGAATAACCAATCTTGGGGTAATTTTACAATAAATATAAGAGCCTTAAGAATGCATTTTCTATTATCCTAGAGTAGCCAGGTGGGTCCAATGTACTCACTAGGGTCCTTACAAGAGGGAGGCAGGAGAGTTAGAGTCGAGAAGGAAATGTGAGGTTGGAAGAAGAGATTTGCAAATGGAGGAAAGAGCCACAAGCCAAGGAATGCCGTGGCCTCTAGAAACTGTAAAAGGCCTGGCACAAATCCTTCCCTAAAGCCTCCAGTAGGGATGCAGCCTTGGTGACATCTTGATTTTAGAGCTCTGACCTCCAAAATTGTAAGAAAAGAAATTTGTGTCGTTTTAAGCCACTAAAAAAAAAAAAAAAAGAAAGAAAAAGAAATAGCTTTCTCTGTGAAGTAGGATATATGATGTCAGGATATCAGACTATCCTAAGGATTCAAAAAAGGTTGGAGAAGAGATGTTCTAATTAGTTATAAGTGGAAAAAAAGGGAAATAATCTAAGTATTCAGTAGTAAAAATGTCTAAGCAAAACGTGGTGTGTGTGCGCAGGATTGGAGTCACATTAAGACAGTAGAAGTCATGTTATCAACAAACGTATTTAATTATGGGAACAATTTGCAATGTATATCTAAGGGAAAAATTACCAGAGCATATGTATTTTTTCATTTATCCAACACATTAAATGCTAGGCTTAATTACATAAATAATAATAATTTATGTCTATATACAAAGAAAATACAGAAAAGACAAAAATAATGACGATAGTTACTTTAAGTGTTGAAATCATAAAGAAGAAAATGGAAATCATTCATAATCCTACCATTGTTCACTTTAATAAACATGGATACTTTGGAAGTCAAGAATAATAATGAAGATTTAAAGTGTCATGCTTTAACATGCCACGCTTTTATAAAACCACATGTTATGCTCTCTTAATATGGCATGCTTTAACATCATGCTTTTTTTCTAGGTTATAACATGCCGTAGTTTTTATTTTGCAAAATGCCTTCCCCTGAGTTTAATAATAAGAATACAGTTGCACGATAGAATAGTTCCAGTTGCCTTCTTTTCTTTTCTTTTCTCTAATTGCCCTGAGCCAGTTTAAACTTCTAAACTCATTACCTCTAGTTTCTGACCAGCTATTACTCCATAACATATGGGTCTGGCTTCTATCCTTCTCCACCAATAATCCACTGAAAGTGGTCTCCTAAAGATCAGCAACTATTGACCACTGTGACTTCCATCAACTTCACCTCCAACCTCCACCTGCATTTCCTCTCTGAAACATGCCCCCTGCTGATTACCCACCAACTGCAGAAAATCTCCCCTGGTTTCCTTACCAACTACTGAAATTTGCGTACTGCTCAGGGTTATGATGCAATCCTTATCCTTTCTTGTTCCTTGTCACTCTCATGTAAACTTACTGATTCTTTTAGT
Organism: Callorhinus ursinus; assembly: GCF_003265705.2. Taxonomy (NCBI): domain Eukaryota; kingdom Metazoa; phylum Chordata; class Mammalia; order Carnivora; family Otariidae; genus Callorhinus; species Callorhinus ursinus. Next base: position 19,314,212 of record NW_027397091.1, read on the forward strand.
TAAGGCTATCTTTTCACATATGCGACTCCTAAATTTGGGTCTCTAGCTCGCCTCTCTCCTGAATGTATACAAATTTGAAATAGCTCCCCAGTCCCCACCATTTCCTCATCCCCATCACTCGTCCTCACCTTATATCTCTGAGCAATTGCCATAACATCCTAACTTGTCTTTCTGTCTCTGGCTTCATGCCCCTCCATCTTCCTCTACAGTTATCTTTCTAAATCAGGTATGGTCAGAACTCCCAAAGGCCCAGATGGAAACCTGGGTCATGTAAGAAATAGCTACTCTTGGGCGCCTGGGTGGCTCAGTTGGTTAAGCGACTGCCTTCGGCTCAGGTCATGATCCTGGAGTTCCGGGATCAAGTCCCGCATCAGGCTCCCTGCTCAGCACGGAGCCTGCTTCTCCCTCTGACCCTCTCCCCTCTCATGTACTCTCTCTCTCTCTCTCATTCTCACTCTCTCAAAATAAATAAATAAATCTTTTTAAAAAAAGAAATAGCTACTCTTCCTTAAAACTCTGTACAAGCACCTTCAGGAAAACTAAGATACATAAGAAATACTCAAATCTGTAACACCTGTGAATGTGAAATGTGTCCCCCAGAGCTATGCAGTGCCCAACCTGAAAAACCATAGGCAGATCTAAGATTCTGTTCATACATTCCTATAGTCACCACATCAGACTAGGTTGAAAGAACTCATAAAGGTCATTTGATCCCAGTACTTTAGACCATCCACATTTCCAACAGTCTTTTGGTCCCTGTGTGACCATCTCTAGTGACTGAGAACACACTATTTCTGAAAGTATCTCTCTGTTCTTCCTTATTGAGTACAAAAAATGAACTTGCTGCCTCTTGAAACTTGTATTTATTGGTAAGTTGGACATACTTTAGGACCATTTGGAACAAGAAAGCAGACTAGGACAGTGGTTAAGGGCATAAGTTGGATAATCAATAGAGCTATGTCAGAGTGGTTTTGCTATTTACTAATTGACCTTAGACAAATTCCTTAGTTTCTCTATCCTTTAGTTTCTTCATCTGTAAAATGGGGATAATAACATCATTGCTTATTAGCTCCTCTTCAGGTTCTGAGAATTAAATGAGGTGATCCCCATAGAAAAGATGTTGTAAGGTGAGACACTGTCAGGCACCCATTTGCTCCTGCCCATGTGGATTTATTATTGTTATTATTGAAGTATAATTGACATACAATGTTATATTAGCTTCAGGAGTACCACATACCGGTTTAACAAGTCTACGTTTTATTCAACACTCACCATAGTATGTTTAGTCATTGTGGAAGATGCCTAGGTCAATTTTTCACATTTTCAACTTCCCTGTATCTTATGTGATTCATGGCTTTTCCCAGGTCCTGAACATATTCTTCTAAATGTGGTCCTGGGCACCTGGGCTGCTCAGTAGGTTAAGCATCTGCCTTTGGCTCAGGTCATAGTCCAGGGTCCTGGGATCCAGTCCCATATCGGGCTCCCTGCTCAGTGGGGAATCTGCTTCTCCCCCTACTCCTCCCCCCTGCTCGTGATCTCTCTCTCTCTCATGTTCTGGGCTGGGATCCATGATTTTCAAGTCTGCTCTTAATAGCATACACAGTTATCCAGCATGTGGCCAAGCAAATTATGTGTATTTGCCTCTCTCCTAGACTGTGAGTTCCTCAAGGTGTCTTATTCTCCCTGGTGACCCACCATCCCTGGTACATCACAGATAACCCACAAATATTTATCACATTTAAGTTCAGCTTTGATTCTAACATTTACTCCCTTCATAGGCAGAAATAATCTGAGATGGGGGGAATGATCTGCTTTGAATTAATGTTCATGTGTTTTCCATTTGTCCCTAGGAGTCCTAGATAATTCTTCCTAAAAGCTTGTCCTTGGCTTTATGACAGGCTTGGCTGTCAGTTTCTTTTCTTTTCCTTTCTTTTTATTTCTTTCCTTTTCTTTCCTTTTTGTCTTGTCTTTTCTCTTTCCTTTCCTTTCCTCTCAAGAAAGAGCTTTATTAAAATATAATTCACTTATGATGAGCACTACGTGTTGTATGGAAGTGTTGAGTCACTAAATTGTACACCTGAAACTAATAGTACACTGTATGTTAACTATACTGGAATTTGAATGATAATTTTTAAAAAAGATATAATTCACATACTATAAAACTGATTCAAAATGTAATGTTCAATGGCTTAAGTATATTCAAGGACTTGTGCAACTATCACCACAATCTAATTTTTAACATTCTGGTCCCTCCCCAAACTTCCAAACCATTAGCAGTCATTCTTCATTCTGCCCCCTGCCCAAGATCCTGGCGACCACTAGACCTGCCTATTCTGAACATTTCACAGAAATGGAATTATATACTATGTGGCCTTTTGTGACTGACTTTCACTTAACATAATGTTTTCAAGATTCACCTTTATTTTTCGAAGTAATAATCCCTTGTATAGATATGCCACTTGTTTATTCATCCTGGTTTCCACTTTTCCTAGCTATCACTTTTAATGCTGCATGGACATAGCTTAAGGAGTTTCCCAGGAAACCAAGTAGTGGGGGATTGTCATACTCAAGGAAATGGCACATTCACAGACACACTGCAGTCAGAGATGGCCAACGGTTTGCGTGGGTGCCCCAGCCACATGCCATGCCCATGTCCTCATCTGGACCTCAGCTCTTTGTCCTTTGGTAATTATTCTTTCATTTCTTAGTTATTATTTTTAGACTAAATGTCAATATTCTATGTGTTGCAGACACACTTTGCTTCCTGGAAACTCTGTAAAACTCAGGTTTGAACATCTCAGAGTGCAGGAAAGAATGGGCCGACAGAGTTTGTGAGATCCTTTACTCAACCATAAGCTTCTATTTTTTCTTTTTCTTTTCTTTCTTTCCTTTTTTTTTTTTTTTTTTTTGGTGTTTAACAATCACTTCAGACCAGAAAAAATGCTGTGTTCAGTACTCTAGGTTTCTGTGTATGTGAACACAAGACACAGCAGGAGAGATTCTCAACTGTCTTATTTCCTCAAATATATACTCTCCCCCTCCCAACCTGTACTATTTTTTCCTCTTTTTCCAGTGTAGGCAACATGTCAATTTCCTTTCAAACACTGGAAAACCTGGCTATAGTTCTGGTAGTGATAGGGTGCTTTCTCCTTATTTCTATTAGTTTCTCAAAATCCCACTCAAAAAACCTCGGCTTAACTCTGACCAAAGAAGTTGCTAAAACCCTTAATTATTTGTAATTAAGATCCAAACTGTACTCAGATATGAAGTGTCTATAGGGACTTCTGTTAAAGCTTTCCATTGCCCTTTTTTATTTTTTTTAAGAATTTATATATTTATTTGAGAGAGAGCAAGAGCGAAAGAGAGAGAGAGAGAAAGCATGACTGGCAGGGAGGGGCAGAGGGAGAGAGAGAAGCAGGCTCCCAGCTGAGCAGAGAGCCCGGCACAGGGATCCATCCCGGGACCCCAGGATCATGACCTGAGCCAAAGGCAGACGCTTAACCAACTGAGCCACCCAGGTGCCCCAAGCTTTGCATTATTCTATGTGGATATATTATTTATTTGAAAAATAATTATTTTATTGGCTATAAAAGTAGATGTATAAATGTGTCCCATAAGAATGTCCTTTGATTTTCTAATTAAAAAGTATTTGTATCTGTCAAATATTTTTCACTTTTCTTTTCTCTGACTTAAGATATTTTTCTGCTCTATTGTGGGCAAAATTTCCAGACTAGCTCAAATGAAAAATAAATATCTCTTAAATATATTAATATATGATATTATATATCATATATAATAATATTATATATATACATATATAAAATCCCCATCACCTTACTATATATTATGCCATAAGAGAAAGTAATTTCATTCCGCTCCTTTATTTTCGACAATGAATTTTTGGGTGTGAGCAAGTGGAAGTAAAATATCAACACAGATGCCTGCGATTGTCTCTAAATATTTTTCTGCACACTCAAAATCCTCATTATGAACAGAAGTTTTATGTTCCTTCACACATTGATGAATGTTGACTTAGCTTGAGGAAAAAAACTAATTAAAAATATTGTGGAAAATGCAAACGTGGTTGATTCAAATAGCCAAAAGGAATTATCCCCCTGTAATGTAAACTACCTATGGAGTGTCGAAGTTCCTCGAATCAATTATAGTTTCTAGAAACCAAACAAATGATGATCTTATTCTTGGGCCCGAATGATGAAACAAAGGTTTAGTGGAAACACACTTCCCACTTAAGTGTTAATGCTGGTTTTTAAGCTTTTACACTTGTTAATTTTTAGGTAGCTAAAGACTAAAACTACTAGCTAAACAGCATGATTAATTCGAGGTAACAATAAGTTTCGTGAAGTTGAAAATTTTTTTTTGGCTCTTTTTTATTCAGCAACCCCTTATTCCAGAATTTCATTTTGGAGTTTATCAGAGCAAAATGCTTCCCCAGCCCTGCTCCCACCAGGCCTGTTTGCTGAGCTCCACAGGGGTTTGCCCACAGGTTCTACTTGAGTGAATCGTATTTGGACAACCATATATTTCATGTAGGTCTTTGGCAATGACTGGGCCAAGGTCAGTTTTATATTCTACTAAATCATAAAGTGACACTTGAGATAAACAGAATGTTTACTCTCTCCATGTGAGCTGAGGCTGATATGTAAATTTATCCCTATTCTTTCATCAAATTTGCATTTCCCCTCTTAGCCAAACACTACAGGGTTCCAAATCAAACAGTTTTAATGATGGTCAACTCTTTATGACCGATGGCCATATCAGAGGAAAAGAAACAGCAATTTAGATTAAAATGAAAAGCACAGCGGCAGCATAACCCTTCTCTCTAGGTTAGTGGTAATTGGATGAACTTTCCATACAAGAGGTGTTTTGATGCTTCACTGCTTAGAGGTAATTACCACAGTCTTCCGGCTTTGTGCGTTCCTGTTCAGCCCCTTGTTATCTGCTACGAACACACCACACTCACCTAGCATCGGTGTTTTGGTTTTTTTTTTTTTTCTGGCCAAATAAACCAAGTACCTTTAAGCAGCTTCTTTATGTTAAAAAAGGAAAAAAAAGAAAGGAGGCTATCAAGGGAAGACTTGATCCTCTCTGCAAACTGAATACTTATTGGCTAATGCTAACAAGGAAGAGACGCTATAAATAATGACAATACACAAAGTGGAACATGAAAAATCAAAACCCTGGTTTTTGTGGGCAAGGGCTGTCTTCCTCTGAGATGAACCTGTTTCCAGCATGTAGTTCCACACAGGCAAATGCTCCCCCACCCACCCACCCTGGGGCAGGAGCTTGTGTTACTCACTTAGACCAAGGTGAGCAGGAATCTCATAGGGAAGGAGACCAGAGTATCCAAATAGCCTCTGGCCCCATGAAAAGCCACTACCAGGGGCTTAAATCTCTCTGATGCAGTTAAACAAGGGTGAGCCTCTGAGAACATGAGGGATGAAATTAGTACCTGTGTTTGCTCTCCATTCTTTCTAAACAAAAGGAACTATTTCTGTGTTATGAGTTTGCAAAACACAGAGGGGATTAAGCAAAGGGACCACACAACTCATTTCTCTCGGGGTTGGGGGCTGGGTTAAGGACTCCGGCCCAGCCTCCCAGAGGAGTTAGAACCCATGGAGCTGTTGTTCCCTCCTGAAATTTGGGTGCTTTGGGCCTTGCTCAGCGAGAAATAGAGCTGGATGCTTGCTGCATCGCCCTTCCTGTGCTGTGTTTTGTTTCTGCACCAAATGCAATGTTAGCAAGTTCAAAGCAAAGGGTCTCAGAGACAGGCTGCACAAAGAAGAAGAAGTGACATTCTTTCGGGGGCTCCCGGATTCTGCTTCCTGTAAGGAATAAAAAATGAAGACTTTTGGCTCTGAGCCTTGCTAGGCTACTGAAGATCTCCCACTTGGAATGTCAGACACATCAGTAAACGGCTTGATCTAGCAACAGAACTAACATAATTCACGCCATCGATACAACAAGACGAGTGTCTCTGCCCAGCTCCAGTGCTTGTCCTATGAAGAAGAAGACGAAGAAAAAGAAAGAAAGGAAAAGAGAAAGCAAAGAGGCAAGGGGGTGTGGGGGAAAGGCGGGGGGCACAGTTTCCTTTTCAGTGTGGCTGTCAAATGGCGATCTAATTGTGGCCGGGCTGCAGGAGAGCAGATAGCTTTTCTGAAGGCCGCAAGTATTTCTGCCATTCACGAGGCCGAAGGATGCCACACACAGTCTGTTTGTTCAACATAAGCAAACAGATTGTAAACTGGCTGATAATTTTTGTACTGACAATGTCATTTACAGCTGTCAGCCTTTCGTCTGCCTTGTTTGCTTTATTCAAATATGAACCAAGTGGACCTCCCTTCCAGCGCTTTCTTCTGCATTAAAATCACATCCATTCCCTTCCAAGCTGTCTTATCTAAAATTCATTGGAGGCCAATCAGTTGGCTGAATGCTTTGTTGTTTCCATGGAGGCAAGAAGTCTAGTGTGGACTTTTGGGGATTAGGAAGTTTCAGATTTATAGCCTTGAAGTGCACATTTCTTTCAGTTGGGTTGGCTTCTTTTGATTGCACAGAGGCAGGAAATTTAAATATAATTTGATGTCTGAGCCAAGAAGAGGTGCTTAAAAAATGTCATCATGCTACCCTGCAGTTATGAGGCACCAACGCTTGGTCCTTCCTCCTCTGATTTAGTCCTTGGAATGTGCGACCTTTGGGGCACGTATTGGTGTTGGCCCTCTTGGCCCTCTGGTCACGAAACTGACACCACAAAGTTTCACCTCTTCTCCAAAGTAGCCTGGTTTTGGTGCCTGCCTGCCAGGGTGTCACCCCCAAACCTGGAGCCTCCTCT
>NW_027397091.1:19331058-19352846 GCF_003265705.2 Callorhinus ursinus
TAGATATTTACAATTGTTAGATCTTCTTGTTGGATAGACCCTTTAAGTAGGATATAGTTTCCTTCCTCATCTCTTATTACAGTCTTTGGTTTAAAATCTAATTTGTCTGATATAAGAATTGCCACCCCAGCTTTCTTTTGGTGCCCATTAGCGTGGTAAATCGTTTTCTACCCCTCACTTTCCATCTGGGGGTGTCTTTGGTTCTAAAATGAGTCTCTTGCAGACAGCATATCAATGGGTCTTGTTTTTTAATCCAATCTGATAGCCTGTGTCTTTTGATTGGGGCATTCAGCCCATTTACATTCAGGGCAACTATTGAAAGATCGGAATTTAGTGCCATTGTATTGCCTTTAAGGTGACTGTGACTGTATATTGTCTGTGTTCCTTTCTGAACTATGCTGCTTTTAGGCTCTCTCTTTGCTTAGAGGACCCCTTTCAGTATTTCTTGGAGGGCTGGTTTCGTGTTTGCAAATTCCTTTAGTTTTTGTTTGTCCTGGAAGCTTTTTATCTCTCCTTCTATTTTCAATGACAGCCTAGCTGGATAGAGTATTCTTGGCTGCATATTTTTCTCGTTTAGTGCTCTGAAGATATCATGCCAGTCCTTTTTGTCCTGCCAGGTCTCTGTGGATAGGTCTGTTGCCAATCTAATATTTCTACCATTGTAGGTCACATATCTCTTCTCCCGAGCTGCCTTCAGGATTTTCTCTTTGTCTCTGAGACTCGTAAGTTTTTCTATTAGTTGTCGGGGTGTTGACCTATTTTTATTGATTTTGAGAGGCGTTCTCTGTGCCTCCTGGATTTTGATGCCTGTTTCCTTCCTCACATTAGGGAAGTTCTCTGCTATTATTTGCTCCAATATACCTTCTGCCCCTCTTTCTTCTTCTTCTTCTGGGATCCCAATTATTCTAATGTTGTTTCGTCTTATCGTATCACTTATCTCTCGAATTCTGCCCTTGTGATCTTATAGTTGTTTATGTCTCTTTTTCTCAGCTTCTTTATTTTCCATCATTTGGTGTTCTATATTGCTGATTCTCTCTTCTGTCTCATTTATCCTAGCAGTTAGTGCCCGAATTTTTGATTGCACCTCATCAATAGCCTTTTTGATTTCGATTTGGTTAGATTTTAGTTCTTTTATTTCTCCAGAAAGCGTTTCCCTAACAACTTCCACGCTTTTTTTAAGCCCAGCTAGTATCTTTAAAGTCATGATTCTGAACTCTACGTCCGACATTGTACTAATGTCCGTATTCAGTAGGTCCCTGTTAGACGGTACTACCTCTTTTTCTTTTTGCTGAGGTGATTTTTTTCACGATGTCATTTTGTCCAGAGGAGAATAGATGAATGAGAGAAAATGCTAACAGGTTAACAACGTCCCCAGCAAATATACTGTATAGAAATCAGAAAAGACCTGAAACCAGGGGAAAAGAAAGGGAAGGAAAGAAAAAAAGAAGGAAAAAAAAAGATAAAAACAAAAACAGAAGAATACAAAAAAAGCACAATATGATCAAATATGTTCAGGCTATTGCATAGATCAGTGCCACACACTAGATTTTGGGTATATTTTGGTCTGTTAGAAAAAAGTGCCTCCTAAAATTTTAAAGGAAGAAAGACATATATGTAGAAAATAAGGGTTCATACAATGAAGGGATGGAAGATGACTGTAAAGATGAAAATTGTAGAAGATTTTATAAAAGGAATTGATAAGTTGTTTGAAAAAAGAAAGAAGATTTAAAAAAAAAAGAAAAAAGGGAGAGAATGTGATCAGGCAGGAGACTAGAACAAAGCCATACACTAGTGATTTAGGGTATATTTTGATCTGTTAGAAGAAACTGTATCTCAATATTTTAAAGAGAGAACAACTTATATATACATATGCCAAAAATAAGGGTAACTACTATGAAGGGATAAAATATGGCTCTAAAAATGAAAAATAAAAAATGTTTTTTTTTAAAAAAGGATTGATAAGATGTTGGTTGAGGAAGGGAAAAAGAAAAATTAAAAAAAAAACAGTTAAAAAAATTAACTTTGATGAAGTAATGAATCATGGTAAAAAAAAAAGCCATGAATTCTATGTGCAGTATTCCCCTAGCGCTGGTGTTCTCCCATTCTCCTTGATCGGTAAACTTGGTCTTGGCTTGCTGGCTGTTCATGCAGATCTTCTGGGGGAGGGGCCTGTTGCCATGGTTCCCAAATGTCTTTGCCGGAAGCTGAATTGCCCCGCCTTTGTCGGTCTGGGCTAAGCAAGCTCCTCGGGTTTGCTCTCAGGAGCTTTTGTTCCCTGCAAGCAATCGGCACAGCTTTGGAGGACCAGGGCGAAAATGGTGGCCTCCCAATCTTGACCTGGAGAAGCTGATAACTCGGGGCCCCGCTCCTCAGTGCGCCCCCAGAGAAAAGCACTCACTCCCGTCTCCCTGGTCTCCGGACGCACTCCGTGCTTACACGGCCTGTGACTGAGCGTTTGTATCTCTGGCACACAACCCCGTGTGGAGTCTCCAAACCCAGCAGATCCCTGCGGTGCGTTCCCGCACCACTCCTCCCGGGGGAGAAAGGGGTCTCCCCGGCTCTGCCGCTTGTTGGGTCCCTGCTGGAGGAGCAGTGGCCTGACTGGGCCGCGGATCACAGTTTATGGCAACCCCGAGCTGAGAGCCCTTGTCTTGGCTCTGTCTCTGCAGCCAGCTTCCCCGCTCCAATATGTCCCTCAGCGCAGCCAACTTCTAAAAGGTCCGATTTTGTGCTCTGCGGCTCTATCACTTGCCAGAAGCGGCCGATGGAGGCCCCCTCCCCCGCTGTCTATCCTCCCGAATATCGCCTCGGATTCACTTCTCCACAAGTCCTACCTTCCAGTAAGTGGTGGCTTCTCTGTTCAGAGAGTTTTTGCTACTCTCCTGTTAGATCTCCTGTTGAGTTCGTAGGTGTTCAGAATGGTTTGATCCCTATTCAGCTGAATTCCTGAGACCAGACGAAATCTAGGTCTCCTACTCCTCTGCCATCTTGCTCCCAGACCTGTGTATTCTTTAATACAAAATATCATTACCAGTTTATGGTCCCATAGGTTATGATGGGTCCCTGCCATCTTAGAAGGCCGCTATCTTCCTTGCAACCTCAATTCCCTAGGACTTCAAAAGACCCATCTTTGGTAAGAAAGCATTAGTCTTTGCTTATCACCTTTAAGACTTAAATTCTACTCTGGTGTGTGTGTTGGGGGGCGGTATTTTAGCATATGTTGTCAACAGTCTGCTATTTATTTATTTTTTTTAAGATTTTATTTATTTATTTACTTGAGAGAGAGAGAAAGAGCATGTGAGGGGGGAGGGTCAGAGGGAGAAGCAGACTCCCCGCTGAGGAGGGAGCCCAATGCAGGGCTCGATCCTGGGACTCTGGGATCATTACCTGAGCCAAAGGCAAATGCTTAACCAACTGAGCCACCCAGGTGCCCCAATGTCCTGCTATTTAAAGTACTACTGAGATTATTATAATTTTTAATACCATTAATTAAAATAAAGCTGATCTATTTACTAAATTTTCCATGTGATTTTGATGCTACAGAGCTGATGAATTACTAAAATATATATCTAGCACCTATCTTTTATCATATAAAAAGTACAGTCCTACACCCTTTATATGCAAGCCCAAAAAGCAAGGAGCTCTGAATACTGAAATTTCAACACCAAAACTCAATTGGTGACTCAAACTGACATGAGCTGAACTGAGAATATGTAAAGTCTTTGTTTATTCTGCATGCATTTGCTACAGAAATATTTTTGTTTGTTACAGGATTGCTCACCTACACCTCATTGGGGATGTTGTTAATACATGCAACATTCCCCATCTTACCTTTTACAATTCTTGAATTGCTGAATGTTGAACCACATTTGGATCCATGCGTTTTGGATAGCATAGTGCATACCTGTCTAAGGTGTGGTCTACACAACTCCATGGAAAGCAAGGTAATGCTCATACAAGCCATTAAACCCTATGGTTAACGGGGTTCTGCTGTGAACAAAGAGGGACATCATAATTAGAAAAGGAACGTGTTATTCAGTTCATATACAAGAGTGTAGGGAGGAACTGAGGAAATAAGTCGCTGCTCCAGCAGTCATCTTGGCCTGGGCAGTTGACAGCGTCAGCTTGATGTCTGGCACACTGTGGGTGGGTGGAAGGGAGAGAGAAGGGTTAATAAAGCAAATCAGACAAAACTGAAACAAATGTATAAACTGAATACAGGGTGTGAGGTATTTCTTTGTACTATTATTGCAACACTTCTATAAGCTTGAAGTTAAATCAAAATAATTTTTTTTAAGTCAATAAAACCTCAAAGGGAACAGCAAAGAAAGAGAAAAAAAAACATCTCGTTTGACGATGTTTCCTCTTCCTGTTTCAGGTGGCCGGAGTTGAAGCGAGGACAAAGAAGAAGCACTACAAGAAGGGAAAATAAGAGAGAATGGAAGGACATAGAAGGACAAATGGATGGCAGGAGAAAGAGAGAAGAGAATCACATCCAAGAAACATGCTTTCATGTCATCTAACTCTTTAATAGTAGCTTATTGAGTACCCACCCCTTAACCTGTGGATGCCTCAGTTTCTTTATCTGTTAAGTGGAAGTAACACAGAGCCCACTAAGTAGGATTCCCATGCAGAGTAAACAAAGAGAGTTCAGAACACACAGGTCTGGTGTGTAGCAGGCTCTCAACAGACATTTGCCATATTTACTGTTGTGCTTATTGTTATTATTATTGCTGTGTCCAGGGCTGGTGTGCCAAAACCTGCACATGCTTTACCGCTTTTTCCTTACAACAGCCCAAAGAAAAGCCATGTTATGGGCAGGTGAGCAGTTGAACAGCTAAGTTAGTCAGTCCTTCCTTCTTCCTCCTCCTCCTCCCTCTATGGGGCATTTGCCCACAGGTAGTAGTGTTCTGGTAAATGTGTAACAACTGGCTCTCTCAAAAAAAAAAAAAAAAAAAGTGTGTGTGCGTGCACGTGTGTGTCTTTATTTGCTTGTAGATTTTACTGGTATAATGAATGGGGAATACACAATTTACAAACAATAATAAAATATAAAATACTCTTTATTTTAAATTACCTATAGCCAATTGATTCTAAGAGAATGCTTTTGCTGAATTTTGCTGAACTTTTGTATTTATAGCCAACCTATGGTTGTGATTCAACTATGATTTTTAAAAATCAGACTACAAATTGATTCTTGATTACTACTAGATTCAGTAAAGAAGTTGCTTATATGAACACACATAGCTCCAAAATGAATGTTGGTTGATATTTTTTGTTGACAACTACTAAAATGAAAGAGGAACAATGAAACCATGTGTTGGAACTTCATTTATCCCTCAATGGCCTGAGTGGCTTCTTTCCTGAACTGTAGAATCATTTTCAAATACTGGGGGAATATTTCCTCAAATGTATGAGTTTTCATAATATAACGTCTACAAACAGCACACTTTGAAGTTTAATCTGCTGTATTAACAACCTCTCCACTGCTTTCGTTAATTTTGTCAACAAAACAATAAATCAAGGTCTGATTTGTAGCATTCATCAATTGCCATGGTTAAATATTCTCATCAGGGCAGATTGCAAGCTGCCAACATAATGTCATTGAACAGGGATTCGGAAAGAGGCACCAATAGTCCACTCTTAGCTACAGGTTGCATAGAGGAGGTAAAAGTGGAACCTGAAGTTTGAAAAATGGGTACAATTTTATAAACAGAAGTAGAGGAAAGGGCATTCCAGGCAAAAGATACACCTTAAATAAAAGCAAAATAGAAAAACCACTTTGACCTAGAGAGGCACCAAAGGGCCTAGAGAGGATGCCACAAGGTGGGAACATGGGAAGGATATCTGGAGTCAGACTTGGAAGGATTCTGAATGCCTTTCTATCCTAAGGATTTTCCTTTTATCTCATAGAGGTTTTGTTTTCTTTTGTTTTTGTTTGGTGGGGGATAATTTGCATGTGTGTATTGTTATGGTGTATCATTTTGTGCAATGGAGGCCATCAGGAAACAAGGGGGAGAGTGTAAAATGATCAGATCTGATCTTTAAGCAGAGGGTCCTGGAAGGGTTGGAAGCTGGGTGACAGGTGAAGGGAGTTAGGAAGAATTTACAAAGCTCGTGCTGGAGGGAAGGTGACCCTGAACCAGGTCTCACAACAACGAGACTGTTGGGCTGTCATTCCGGTTCCAGTCTGCCTGGATCAGACCTGACTTACCAGGATTTGGCGTGTGGAAGGTGCTCAAAGACATTTGCTAATGAATGAAAGCTAAAATGAAGAGCAGGGAGTGAAGGGGTGAGATCTCAAGTGAAACAGCTTCAAATAACATCAAGTTCTGTATAAAAGCAACACATTCTTGATCGAAGTAGGTAAGCAAAGATATTGTCCGCTTAAACCAGTTCTGATGAGAAGTTGCAAGTATTGATTGCAATCAACAATCTTTATGGGAAAAACGTCTTGAAGTCATAGGGATATTGAGAGGTTTTTTTGTTAATCTGGGTTCCTTTTTTTCTGGATACCTATATTTTGTATTTGTCATTCTAGCAGTACCTTCATTCTCTGTCATTGCTCCCTTCTTAAGGAGCTAATAATCTGTAAACAGTCTATAAGATGCATTTATGGAAATTCCCATTTAAGAAATTCTTCTTAGGAATCCATCTGGGAGCAATTTTGGCCTTTTTTTTTTTTTTTAATTTAACTCTTCCTTTTCCTCCAGGTGGAGAGAAGTCGGGAAGGGTTCCAGTGATTTACAAGAATTCACACTGAATCCAGATCTTGAAGTATATTAAACGTTGTGAACTTCCCTGTCTGAACATGCGGCATGACTCAGTAGGAAAGTACTGAGCTCCTGGATGATAAGAAGTCTGTGTCTGTGGGTCACCATTGTATGTACAAGACTGGTTAATCATTACAGGTTTCTCTCTGCTAATCACCGCAGCAGGGCTGACCACCGGGGAAGGCGAGGAATGATGGATTTCTACCCAAGCCCTGGCAGGAACTGAGCTCCACTGGTTTTATTCAGAAGCTGCTAAGAGATAGTGCAACCCCACCCTACCCCCCCACCCCTGCCCAGCCGCCTGGCATTTGGCCTTATCAAATTTTATTCTTCTGCTTCCGACAATGACTTGGTTGTTTGCCTCTTGGTATTACTGGTTTGCGATTGCCTGTTTCCAGACCTGTGATTTTGATCTGAGGCTCCAAGTCTTCAACTGAGGTGTGGCCGAGGCGGCTGCGGGGGCGGGGCGAAAGGGTAGGGTGTAGGGTGCTAGAACTGGGGGATGCCAGGTTTCACTAAATGATGCAAGGGCTTCATTTGCTTTATCATAGTTTTTAATTTTTCTCAGAATCCAGGAAACATGTCCTTGATTACTCCACTTACATTCAGAGTCAAGGGCTGAACTTTTAAAGACCACCTGTTAGATGTCTAAACCCCCTTCCTTATACTTGAAATCTCCAAAACAAGGTGTAACATTTTGTGAAAAGTTTAATCAAAGTTTAATGTAAAGAAAAGTGAATACATCACAAATGTGTTGCCCAGTGAATTTTCACAAACCAAGCACATCCTGTAACCGTCGCCCAGATCAAGAAACAGCACAGGACCAGCTCCTTGGAAGGCCCAGCTGTGCACCTTCTACCCACTTCACCCTCTTCAAGTGCCACCACAGTCTATCCACCAGCATAGATTCATTTTTGAATTCTAAAGAAGTGGATTCGCACCGTATTTACTCTTTTTTGCAGGGTTCCTTTTACTCAACTTTATCTATTTTATTTTATTTTATTTTATTTTACTTTTTTAAGTTTTTATTTATTTATTTGACAGAGAGAGACACAGCAAGAGAGGGAACACAATCAGGGGAGTAGGAGAGGGAGAAGCAGGCTTCCCGTGGAGGAGGGAGCCCGATGCGGGGCTCGATCCCAGGACCCCAGATGCTTAACGACTGAGCCACCCAGGAGCCCCTCAACCTTATCTTTAGAAAATTTAACCATATTATTGTGCTTATGTGCATCTTACTTTTTCTCATTGCTGTATACTATTCCTTTGTATGAATATGTATCTACATATTCATTCTAAATATATCATTTTTTGCCTTCAAAACTTCTGAGAGAGGCATTTTCACCATGCCTTAACACATTCAGGCTTTGAATCACCATTTTTGTAATCCTCTTTTTATTATCTTCTCACTCTCCCAACCCAATTGTTCCAATAATTTTTTTTAAAGATTTTATTTATTTATTTGAGAGAGAGAGAGATCACAGAGGCAGAAGGTGAGGGAGAAGCAGACTTGCTGCTGAGCAGGGAGCCCGACGCGGGACTCGATCCTAGGACCCTGAGATCATGACCTGAGCCAAAGGCAGACACTTAACCGACTGAGGCGCCCCTATTCCAACAAACTTTTGTTGATTTTGTGCCTTCATCCTCCTTCTCCTCAGATTCACCTTACAAATGTCATCTGAGAGCAGTGATCTGACCGCATCTCTCTTCACTCAAAACCTTTGCTCCTGCAATCTCTTTACCCAGGCACCAATAGCCCTCCACTGCCTGGCCTTTCTTTAAAAGCACATGATCTACTTTTCTTTCTAGGACTCTGGCATCATTTTCCTTCCTCAGGGGACTTGCTCAAGGATTTCTTCAGCTTGGATGTCATTTACACGATTGTCAGAAGCTGCCAGCCCATCCTTGAAGACCCAGCTCTTATTATTCTCAACTCTGATCCCCAGGTTGCCTTATATCAAAGTCTGTTACACTGTAAGGAATCTACCTCTTCTGCTCAACTGTGAACTTCTGAGTGGCTAAGATCCTCAGATTCCCTCCAGGTTCTCGGTTTTGTTCAGGTATCTGCTCAATAGCAACAGCCTGGATGTTCTACACCCTGTCACCCTGGCTTCTTTCCACACTCCCTGGTTACCATCCATCTCTTTTCCAGAACAATATCTGTGGGAGGGCATGTCTTTCAAGGGTTGTGGGTCATACAGAGATGAGAGACGAGTGGAAAGCTATTCTGTTGACCAGTTACAGGAGATTCATGTCCAGGCTTGTTCTCTGAAAACTCCCCTGACTATACATTCTCAGGATTGATCTCCAGGAAGAATGAAGAGCAGAACAGTGTGTATATAAGTAGCTAAAATGCTGAAATCCCATCAAAATCCTGCATGTAGAATGTGCTTGGAGGTGGCCAAGGGAAGTGAGGAAGGATATATATATATATATAGGAAAGGAAAGAGTATGAAGCAAAGCAGAACAAGCTTTCTATCGTTATTGTTCTATGTATGCATAGTAGTCCTTGGTGTAAGATTTTTGTCATTATATACACTGAGATATCACAGGTACTTTATTTTTTATCTGACACTCCTAGCACTTTGTATGACAGGTAACTTTTCTTTCCTCTGGATATGTCTCCTGAGGCAAGAAAAACAAAAGCAAAAATAAACTATGGGACTACGTGTGACAGAGAACTTTTTCTGACTTGTGAATTTATGTGAGAAGTCTTATAATGCTAGAAACTTTAAATTATATGTAATTATACATTCAATGAATTGCCTTTTCTCAATATGATCATGTAAAATCAAGATTGCCTGGATAAAATGTACTCTCAGTTCTGTTGTTACTGATCGTGTAGCCCATTCCATATCTATTGATTCCATTTTATCTGTGATCTTGGAAAAGAATTTCACCAAGAGGTTCTCAAACTGTGTTCAGAAGGAATCGGAGTGAATTCCCTTGGAACCCAGGAGATTTGCTGAAAGAAAAAAAAAAATCATCTAGAGAAAAAAAACAAAACAATGAATCCAAGTTAGAAAGTTAAAAATTGGCCAGTTATATCATTGATATATCAGCTCCCAACACATCTCTTCTTTTGGCATGGGACCTCAAGATTATAACCTTAAGAAAATGAGTTCTAGGAAAATAAAAGTAATCAAGCATTGGCTGGGATTTCTATTGCATTTTAAACAGCTCATTCATATTCTTCTTGTACCCTGAAAGACCAGCTCAGAAGCAGTGAAGAGCATAAAGCAAGAGGCATCTGAAAAAAAAAAAAAAGGCTTGAAATGATAAATGTAATGTTTCATGTCAGCAACTGGAATTTTTTTGCAGTGTTACTGTCTTGGCCTGCTGACAACATGATTTAATGGCCTGGTTGCTCCATGAGTCGACATGGCAACCATGGAAAATGCCATAAATATCTCAGTTGTAGACGTGAATGGTATGTTTACATTGTGTGTGGTGTATTGTATGACATGTGGTGGCTGTTGTCCCATCCAGTAGGAAACGTCTGGAATTGACAGCCATTTCTTAGTATCATTGGGCTAAAATGACTCTCATGACAAGATACTTTACTGCAAGTCCAGAGCTGTGCATTTTTGTCTATATTTGAGAAATTAAACTCAGTGTTTAATGGTCATAGGGCCTTAACATAGTTTTTTGTGTACCATGAGCCACTCTCTATGTCAGAGTTGAGACAATGTGAGATTCTTTATGCATTCAGCACAGTCACAAGCAATTAGGACATTTATTCAAAATAGAATCTAATGAGCACTTCCATAGACTTATTGAAACCCCAATCTTAAAGTTGGAAAGATTTTTGAAATAACTTCGAGCCCAATTATCTTATGCCTTAGACAAAGTAACACAGACAATGCCTTATTTGCTGCCTGTTCCAACTTCTCTAGGAAAAACAAAAACATCCATATTTCTCTGTGCTTAGTAAATTTTGTACATTAAAAAAAAATGGAAGCATGTTTCAAGAAGAAGAAAATAGCCTGAAATGGGTTGTTTTGTATTGTCAATTACTCTCAAATACCACTAGAAAAACCTACTTATCAAGCAAAACTATGTGTATAAGGCCCATTTGGTCTCACAGAAAGATGAAAATATTGTCAGTGAGTAACAGTAAAGTTTGCCACATTCGTAGTAAGGAAGAACATCACTTTGATGGGTCTTCATTAGTGACTTAAAATAAAAATTGGGGTAGGGTATCAGTAGCATCTTTAGGACCAGGGCTAAATGATTTTTAAGGTGGCTCTTCCCATTTGGGGAACTGGCTTGGATCAGACAGAGTTTATGATATTATAGCTTTGAATTAGTGGGCATGGCAAAGAGAGCATCTTGAAGAGAGTCTTCATAAGAAAGCTCTTAGTCTTGATAAGTAAATCATTTAGTTGGGTTATAGTCTTATTTTCCAGAAACAGATTCCTGGAGCAAGTAGTTAAACTCCTCTTGCTTGGTTTCAGGATTATTTAACATAAGGACAGGAAGGAATGACTAGTTTTTAACACAGGGTCAAGAAATTGTATTGGTTTCTGTTCTCAGTAGCTTCTGAATCTTAATCTCTTTGGGTCTTGTTATGCCATTCATTTATTCATTCATTCACCCCAGATTTTCATACTAAACCAACTCATCAACCAGCTCACAAATAATGGTGTTCCTAGGTCAGTGCCAGGATCCAGTTGTGTGTCACTGGATTATGACTGAGTCCTGGGCCAATCAACTGTGGCTCATGAAACAGGTTATGTGACAAGGTTTAAGAAATCACTTACTCTTAGTCTTTGCTCTCAAAGCCCCTCACTTGGAAGGCCCTCAAAGACCCAGGGTGA
Organism: Callorhinus ursinus; assembly: GCF_003265705.2. NCBI lineage: Eukaryota > Metazoa > Chordata > Mammalia > Carnivora > Otariidae > Callorhinus > Callorhinus ursinus. The sequence goes on from NW_027397091.1 coordinate 19,342,649, forward strand.
CTGTATGCTAGTTGATAGAATTACAAAATATAGAGCTTAGTACCAGAAGGGATTTCCACTGCATGCATTTTTTTCCTTTGTAGGTAATGTCTCATCAAGCCCCACTTCCTTTAGTTGAAATCCAAATCATCACTAGGGTCAAACTTAGTTCTCTTTGATAATGTTATTTTGTTGCCTTGTTTTGTTTTGTTTTATTCTGTAGCACTATATCTTATTAGATTCATAACAATTATGGAGAATATCTCAATAAACAAACAGAAACAACCAGAGAATTGAAGTAGGAATTTCTTCAAAGCTTAGTCTTTCCCTTTCTTTTGTTTTTCTTTCACTTTAATCTTGGTTTTGCAGAAGGAAAATATTGTCAGTGAAGAATAGACAAATTTGTCACATCTTAATTTGAAGGTAAAGAATTGCCTTCAATCATTGACCTTTAATTCTTTATTTTGGGATCAAATTGTAACTATAGAGCTTGTTTTAACACGATGCCTGAGAGAAAGGTTTTAACCTCATTGAAGGTAACGAACGTTGTCCTTCTCACGCCCATCAGGTATTGATGTGTTTGGTTTAGGGACTCATTCATCACAGTGTTGTGAGCAGTCATCCGTCACATCAGGATGGGGCCTTCGCCTCCCAGACTTCCAATTTACCTTGTTCTAAACTCAGAATTAGCACTAAAAAATGAAAAAGTGAAAACATCTCTGTGGTTTTCCATGTATGACACATGGAGACCATTTTTAATGTTTTGGAGGTGCAGCACACAGACTCCTTCTGGTTAAACTGTTCCTGCTCTATGGGTAACTTCCTTGTGGGAGACTGAGTCTTATGTCCCTGTCTCTACAGCTCACTTCCAGGACCTCTTAACTTACGCCCTTATGGGAATGATAGAAGCAGATTCATAGGTAAAAGCGTTAAGTATAGTACTCAAATGCAAAGAAGAAATGTCACAAGAAGTAAGGACACCTTAGTAGCAACAGGCACACCTAGCACCCAGATCTTGACTTCTAATACCATTCTCCGGTAAAAGAAACCAGGGCTCTTGGAGAAATGACTGATTGTCACACAGGGGCAGAGGATATGCAAGATGAGCCTGGAGCATCTTGCCATGCCAGGAAGCAAGGAAATGCTTAAAAAAAAGAAGTACACAGTGATGGAGGGATATCAAAGGGACACAGGAGCCCATGGAAAGAGCTCCCAATGGCTAAAGCTGGAACAGTGTGAGCAAGAAAATATACAAAATAATATTGGACTATCACGCAAAATACAAAATAAATATCCATGAGTCTACATTGATATAAAAATAATAAATCAATAAATGAAATAAAATAGACAAAACTCCCATGCAGAAAAATGCTGAACAGTTTCTGTAGATATCCTGCCACCCCAGAAGATGGAGCATAAGCCCTCACTCCTTAAGAATGAGCTGCACACATTGACTGCCTTCCAAAGAATACAGTACAGAAAGGGGGAAAAAGAGTAACTTGAGGGTAGGGAAAACTGACAAACACCACCTAATCCAGGTGATCACAGTTCACATTAACAGTGATGCCATTTTGATAGCATACAACCTTGATATCATGTGATGAAAATGGCACTCTGCTTCTGTGGTCTTCTTCCCCAAAACTCACAATCCCAGTTGAATCCCAAGTAAAACATTAGATAAATCCTAGTAAGGGACATTTTACAAAATGTGCTGACCAGTACTCCTCTGATGTGTCAAGGTCATCAAAAGCAAGGAAAAGTCTGAGGAGCTGCCCCAGCCAAGAGGAGCCTAAGGAGACATGACAACTAAATGTAATGTGGCAACCTGGACAGGATCGTGGAACGGGAAAATGCTATTAGGTGAAGACTAAGGAACTCTGAATAAAGTATGGACTTTAGTTAATAATAGTGTGTCAATGCTTCAAATTTATCATAAAGACAAAAAAATGTGTTTTAAATTTTCCAATTTATATGATCCTTCTCACAATGGTCCACCCCTCTTGAGTAGTGAAAACTGAAGCTAGCATAGCTCCTGGTCAGTGTCTTAAAACAGCACCAGCTACTCTTTTGTGACTCTGTGTGAAGCACTGTTAGGACCAAGCAAAAATAACTTACCTGCTTGTTCCAGGAATACCTGATCCTCAGAAATAAGATTGTGAGTCAACTCAAATAGTTTATTTATCAAAACCAGAAGTTTACTCAACAAGAGATTTGCTTCAAGAGGCTCACCAATCCAAAGCTGCTAAGTCATAAAGTCAGCCTCATCCCAAACTGCCGCCTCACCAGTGAAATCTTCCTTAAAGATCATCCCGTGCAGACCCTGACTTCCGCTTTCTGAGACACTGGTAACACCAGCGCGGTGTTCTCTCATACTGCAGCAAATCGGAAAACTGGGGTTTGTTTCATCAACAGGTTTTCCTCCGATCTTCTGGAAGTTGGTGGTCAACAGTAATGAGGTGGAAGTAATAAGATGGGGGCAAGAGAATTTATTTTTAAGGATGTTTTAGTATCTTCCCCTTTAACACAATCGCCTTTCAGATAAATATTTAGTGGAATCAAAGTTCAGCTCCTGTGGGGGTAGCTCCTAATCTTTTCACTTCTCCTGGCCCAAGATGGTGACTGTGGGTGGTTTTGGCTTTGGATGCATGGCAGAGAAGGGGGAGCTGATCCTCCAGGTCCTTGCTGGTCCCGGGACTTGTACTGCTGACCAAATCTGTAGCTCAGGGACATGTGTCTGCCCTCTTGTTGAGCGGGATGAGTGGTTCTCTATCCCTAGCCCCACAAATTCCTCAAGTTCCAGCTTTACCTGCCAATTGGGTCTACAGTCAGGGTATTAATCTCAGCTAGAGAGTATTTTGTCTGCACCACAGCAGTGCTGCCCCACAGACCTGACAGCCGGCAGGGCAGCTGCCCCCACGCTTGCTGTGAAGCAGGTGAGGACTTCTGTATCCTTCCTATACTACACAGCAACTCAGGCAGGCTCTGGAGGCTAATTTAGGCCTTACTTCTGCCTAATCAGACTGATACGCCATTGCCACTCAACTGTGGCCAGGCCACATGAATGCAGGGCCTCCCTCTGAGTGCTCTTCAGCCAGGGTACCCAGTTTTTGGTTTTCTCAACTTAACCCCTTCCCCACTGAAGATTTCCAGCCCCACAGGGGAGATGGCGTCACGGGTCACTGATCACTCACTTCCTTTTGCTTGGACTCTCTTCCGTCCACACTGACCCTCCCTCTCAGACAGAAAACTGTTTCCCTTTCCTGTCTATCTGGAACTTCCCTGTATCAGCCTCCTCTGCTGAGGTGACACAGTGACATTCATGGCATCTGTGGCAGACTCAGAGATATACCACTCAGATGCTCCTTCAAGAAAGAACTGGGTGCCCAGCCTCAGAGGATGTGGTGAACTGACAGCCTTCAGCTGGTTGCTCCCTTAGGTCTGCTATTGCCCTCCTGCTGTGACACTTCTTTTAAGGGTGGCCCCCGAACAATGCCTGCACAGTGGTACCAGGCCATGGACATTTCCTCCCAACAAGAGACCACTCTCTGGTCAGTCTTTGTGCCAGAGCTCCTTGCTGGTCTGAGAGGAAACTTCTCAGAGCTGTGCTGCCATCTGGGGCTCTTCCTTCCTAGGCCTCCTTCCTTCTCCCCTTATTTCACAGGTGACAGACCTGCATGACAGTCTGTAGGCTCTCGCAGACAATGCCTGCTTCTTCTCCACTTCGTCCTTCACACACGTAAACCACAGTAAACTTCTTGCTCTTGTAACTTCTTTTTGATATCTTCTTCTTGGAGGACCCAACAACCAAGTCCCCAGTCAGCAGGAACACAATGGTGATGAGGATGAAAGCAACTTATGAAGAAGCAGATGAAAAGTCCACTGAGCTTGTGTTTTCACACTATGTTGGAACATAAGGATATAAAATCAGCTCTCCTAAGAAAAAAAAGCTGTGCTGGGTATTTTCCTTTTGCCCTGTAGATGCAATACCCACCTTTCCCTACCCTACCCCGCTAGGGAGCCTGATCCCCTTCTGGCTTCTGGCTGGGCTCAGCCAATGGGAACCACCAGCAGGGAACTGGAGGTAATCTCCCCTAGCTCTCTCCCCACTGAGCGGCCATGCTTTGGCTGTGTCCCTCTACTGAAGGTCTGCGCACCTGCCAGGGGGTGGTACCTCCCCTTGTCCCATCAGGCCCAGGGGCCCTAACAGCTTCCCACTGTGGTGGTCCAGTGGAACTGCATACTCCCTGTGGTTTCCCAACACCCTTCACTGTTAGGTGTTCCTTCGAGAACCCAGACTGACTAAAGCAGAGGCTAAACACAGCTTTGTTGAATTACCCAGATTCACTTGGCACAAGCTCATTTAGTCAAGTAAATTCTAAATTTTTAGGTTTGAAGATCCTACTCTTTCTCAAACACTAAGGAGAAATGTGAATAAAAGTAGATTCAGATTCTGTTCAATGAATGTGTTGAGATAACTTTTGAAATAGAATCTATCTGAACCTCATTATAGTTATTTCCATTTATCATAATAAGTAACATAGAAGCTGTCAGAGGCAATAAGCAGTCATATTAGAGCTTATTAAAGTTCAGCATACTACATGAAATAAAAGGTCCCATCTGGATCAAAAGTCTCTCAGGATTAACAAATGGGATCCTTCTGGTTAATACAATTGTTTTCTGTCCTTGAGCAAGTATCTCCACCCCAAGTGGGACTCTGGTTTCTCCCATACATTGCAGGGTGAATTGAAGAAAGTCACTTAGGACAGTGTTTCTAAAACTCTTTATTTCTTTATATTTTTTCATATTTCTTTGTTTATCAACTTCTCCTTTGAGAAGTTAAGAAAGCTTTGAACCTTCTCTTCAGACACCATAGGAAGATGATCATACTTAGAAAATAATGGCTACGGTTTCAGAGAATTTTGGAAAAGCTTGTATCCTATAGTTCTTGAGCTTCAAATTATGAACTTTTGAACCACAGGCAGGTAAAAAAGGAGCACAATGCTACAGGATTGGGTTTGTGGGCCACAAACTGGTGTAGACACTGGCACACACAGCATAGCTGCATATACACATGCACACACCATACCCACAATTCAACAACAGATCCCTTAATGTGAGTCCAGGAAACAAGACACCACATACACATTGATATAGGCACATCTGTGTGTGTGTGTGTGTGTGTGTGTGTACATGCAACACATCCACATGTCATTTTTAAGTAAACATTTCCAAAAAGATTTGTTTTTATTACACAGATTTATAACTAGTAAAACTCAGTCCCAGATTTTCTAACAGACTCTTGGCTTGTTCTAATGCTTACTCAATTCATAGAGATGATGTCAGGAAATGTGAGTGTTTCCACCAGAATGTACCATGTGCCTCTTAAAGTCAAATATTTGAATTAAAATCCTAATCTTCACCCTTTTCTGATATTCATCCCATCTCCACCTAGGGTAAGCTTTCTCAGTTTTGGGGCAACCATTGATGGATTGCCTGGCCTGGAAACATGAGTGGTTTTGATGATTTGTCTCCCTCATCAATAAATCCTAACAATTATGTCTCAAAGCCATCTCGGATGTGTTCTTCCTTCCTCCCTCTCCCAGGTCATTCATTATTCAGCCCCTCATGCATACCATGAAGTGATTCTATTTCCCCAGTTCATTTCATCCGCACACTGCTGTTTATCTTACTGAAATGCACAGTTGAGCTGGCCATTGGCTACTCCTGCCTAGAACATCAGAAGGGTCCTTTCTTTATCTCTACTAGGAAGAATGTCTAAGCTCTTCACCTCCCAGGATGTCAAGAAGCCTGGACCTCCAATCAGCCCAGCCCCTCTCCCCTGCCTGACTCCTATTTATACACCGAGGGCACAAATCACTGCTATTTCTCAATGCTGCATGGCTTTTTCAAGCCTACATGTCTTTCTACCCTATGCCGTGACTTTCATTGGCCTTCCATAGGGCCTTCTCATCTCTTTTAAGTGTCTGCCCCGATGTCATGTCTTCAGTGGCCCTCATTGACCAGGCCAGGCCAACTAATCACTTTCCTTCCTGCTACTGGGGCACACTTGGCTTCTATGATATCACCAGTTAAAGGTGGGGTAGTGTTTGTCTACACCTCTCAGTGTCCCCAAGATAAGGTCTGCTCCCTGAGGTGGAGCCAGATATTCAACTAATTGAGCTGTGTTTTCCTGATGCCCAGCATATGTTAGTCACCCCAAATTTATTGATTGATTGAATAAAGGAATGAATTTCTATATCCCTTCTTGAGAAATACTATCTCATTTATTACTCTAATATTCACATTGAGACAATGGACCAAGTGTTCTTATTGAATTACCTTTTATACATTTCTAATATTTCTATGAATTAAGTTATGAATTTTCTGTTCTGGTCAGAAGCAAATTAAGAGGTGATGGAAGTTCTATTCTATTCTATCTCTAAGGCTTCCCTAAAACTCAAATTGCTGTCAGCTTCAGTGTTGCCTACATCCTATGCACATATATCTGGGCAAGCATACATGCCTGCACACATATATGGACACATGTGTGCACACACAAGCACACTTGTGTATGCATGTGTGTGCACATATGCATGCATGCATGCTTACAGCCAGGTAGGCATCCATGCATGTATATGTCTGCACACGGAAGCACCTAGAGGTTCCTTTGCATACACACACTTATGGAGTGTTTGGTTTCCTCTAGATGCTAAGCTGTTTCCCATATATCCTCAAATTTAATATCATCACAACCTTGGAGAAAGACATTATGTAAAATATGGGTGTGTTTTATAGATAGAGTGAGGCATAAAATGGTTGGCTAGCTTGCCCCCAGCCAAACGGCCATTGCAGGGCAGCACTGGGTTTCCTGAGAAGGTGAGGTAGAAATCCATTCGTTCTCCACCTAGATGCTTCCCTCTAATGCATTCCACCCCCTACACAGCATCTTTCTCCAGCTCTCCTGGCAATTGACACAAGTTAGCTTCTGAGTGGGTTTGTGTCTCCCACAGCAGGTTTACTGCTTGGTGAAAAGTAGCTAGGGAAAACGAGGACAATTCAGGCAACTAGAATTGTGGTCTTCGGGGCAGAGGCTAAAGACACTCTTATCGGGAGAATGTAAATGTGCACCATGATTGGGGTTATCCGGAGCTGACATCAGTTTATTGCTACACAAAATGCCAAGATGATGCTTGAGCATCAGGGAAGGTGAGCGTTAACAATTAACAGACCTGAAATTCACTTGCAGATAAACTCCAGAATTCGCTGAAAAATCAATGTGCATTTATTTCATATTTTTCTATTTCATACATATATATGTATATAAATTTTATATATTTTTTACAAAAAGTAAAAACACCTAAATCTATAGAAATACAAGCACACCCACCCACGCCCAACCCCCCACATTTCCCCTTATAAGTATTCACACATTCATCCCCAAATTACATTTTACAGCAAAAGTCCTACTTTATTATCACTTTTTTTAATTGAGGTGTAATCATATATAACATTATATCATTTTCAAGTGTACAACAAAATGAGTCAATATTTTATATATTAAAAAATGATCATCATGATAAGTCCAGTTAAATCCGCCTATTTGCTAATAGACTTAATAATGAACTCTTCTCCTTTTATAGATCAAATACTAGTTGCTTCTCTGAAGATCACACCGTGTTTTCCACTAAAGCAAATCAGAAACACAAAGCAACTAGGCTGTTCTATTAACTCACTCTAACAATACCAAAGGACATCTAAATTTTGCTGTGGTTACAAATCTGTCCATACCTCTAGTGAGGGACCCAACGACCTCCTGCAGCAGTGAGAGGAAAAAACAAAATTCTAGAATGCATTTTTTCATTTTCTCAAATAACTAAATAATGCAAAGCAAAGCAAAACCAAAAACAAAACTAGGGCCCCGGAGATAAATCCAAGTCAACTTTGAGATCTGGGAACATCATGCTGTTTGAAGAATTTAGGAAATGTATTTAAGTTGACTCTTGGTCTAAAATGGGCATTCGTAAGTTAATCACTGACAGAGCTTGAGATACTCACAAAGCCTCTGTGAATTGCCTTCAAATCCCTCCCTCAGTGACAGGGGGCACAGCCCCTCCAGCCTGCTATGAATGTCTACCACTAGTGATAAAAGAGCAGGTTGAGGACGCATAGCCCACTCAGGTGAAAAATGGGTAGATAGTGCAAGGCAGATAACAAACAATACTCTTCAAAAAAGGAAGAGCCATTTCATGCATTCCCTTTATCTCCATAACTTCCAGCTTTTGTTCTTAGCTCAATCTGCCATAAGTATGCAGAGAAAACATTTTATTTCTTTCACTGGCCCTGAGACTCACAAAAGAGAAAAGCACTGGACTGGGAGCCTTGCATCCACAGTTCTAGCTCTGCCCTGAGAGGAGCTAGCTCAGTGACCTTGCACCAGTCCCTGAATTTCTATGTGTCTTGGCTTTCCTTTCTGGTATGGGATGGACTAGATGGCTGAAGAATACCTAAGCCCCGTCTGCTTTAATAGCTTTACCCTATGGCCTTCCCCCAACCTCTTCCCTCAGTTGTACCATCCAGAAAGAAGGAAACCTAATGTTTCTTGGGCTCTCAGGGTTTGGATGTCTTCTCGTTTCAAGCCCAAGAGAAGCATCACCAAACAGAAAGTACTGACAGATGTTGGGAAACAATTCACATGGTAACAAGAACTCTGGTGACTCTTCCTTATGAGTCTCTGGCAGTATCAGCCTGTTTCCCCTTTTAGGCTGTAGGAAGTTAACTTATAACAATTTTGGGTGGAAATCATTCTGAAGGCTTAATCTCTACTCTGCCTTTTTAAACAGAGTACCTCAAATCTGGATTGATTTTTAATGGCTCCTCAGAACCATTTCCATGAAAAATGTGTAATTATGCTCAGGCATGTTATGGACTGAATGTTTCTGTCCACTTAACATCCATATGCTGAAGCCCCTATCCCCCCACCCATCTCCCTTTCTACAACCTCAGTTTGTTTCCCAGAGTCAAGAGTCTCTCACGGTTTGTCTCCCTCTCTGATTTCTTCCCATTCAGTTTTCCCTCCCTTCCCCTGTGGTCCTCTGTGCTATTCCTTATGTTCCACGTATGAGTGAGACCATATGATAATTGTCTTTCTCTGCTTGACTTATTGCACTTAGCATAATCCCCTCTAATTCCATCCGTGTCCATGTAAAAGTGGGTATTCATCCTTTCTGATGGCTGAGTAATATTCCATTGTATATATGAATCAATCTGGATTAATTTTTTTAAAGATTTTATTTATTTATTTGTCAGAGAGAGAGAGAAACAGAGAGAGCACAAGCAGGGGGAGTGACAGGCAGAGGGAGAAGCAGGCTCCCCGCTGAGCAAGGAGCTGGATGTGGGACTCGATCCCAGGACCCGGGATCATGACCTGAGCTGAAGCCAGATGAGTAACTGACTGAGCCACCTGGATTAATTTTTAATGGCACCTCAGGACCGTTTCTATGAAAAATGTGTAATTATGTTCAGGCATGTTATAGACTGAATGTTTCTGTCCACTTAAAATCCATATGCTTCCACATATGTGGAAGCATATGGATTTTATATGCTTCTAATATCTAATATTCTAATATCTAATCCACAGCGTGATAGTACCTTTGGGAGGTGATTTGTTTGAGATGGGGTCATGAGGGTGGGGCCCCCATGACAGGATTAGTGCCCTTGTAAGAGGAAGAAGAGACATCAGGTCTTCTTCCCTCCACCAGGTGAGAGATGTGGTGGGAAGGGAGCCATCCTCAGAACCCGACCATGCTGCTACATCAGTCTTGGACTTCCAGCCTCCAGAACCATGAGCCATAGATGTCGGTTGGCTAAACCTGCCAATCTATGGCATTCTGCTCCAGTAGCCCAAACAGACTAAGCCAGAGTGTTAGTAAATATTTTCCGGTGCTTATGTGCAGCAGCCTCTGCCTACATTTGGAAATTTGCTCTTTCCAACAAGGCCCAAAAACTCAGCAACCTGAATTAAGACAACTATGTGTAAAATAGAAAAAGCAGGCTCTAGCCAGTGCCCATCAGCATCCTCACTGAATTGAGCGCATGTGCTGAGCCTGTGGATGGGCCATCTTTCTTTCTTTCTTTCTTTCTTCTTTCTTTCTTTCTTTCTTTCTTTCTTTTTCTTTCTTTCTTTCTTTCTTTCTTTCTTTCTTTCTTTCTTTCTTTCTTT
>NW_027397091.1:19352856-19466188 GCF_003265705.2 Callorhinus ursinus
TTTCTTTCTTTCTTTCTTTCTTTCTTTCTTTCTTTCTTTCTTTCTTTTTCTTTCTTTCTTTCTTTCTTTCTTTCTTTCTTTCTTTCTTTCTTTCTTTCAAGATTTATTTATTTCAGAGAGTGAGCATGTGGGCTGGGGAGGGGCAGAGGGAGAGGGAGAGAGAAATTCAAGCTGAGTCTGCCCTGAGTGCAGAGGGTGACCCATAGCTTGATCCCAGGACTCTGAGATGATGGACTGAGGTGAAACCAAGAGTCAGACGCTTAACGGATGGTGCCATCCAGGCGCCCCTGAGATGGGCCATCTTTTTAGCTACTGGAGAACTTTCTGCATGGTGTTGCAGTTCTTGAATATTCTCTGTCAGACAAGACAGGTCTTCAGGGAACAGGGGTGTACAAGGACAGAGGCCTGGTCCTGGCTTCCTAGATGTTTGCTTGTCCTTAGTGGGGACTGTGAGGGAAATCTCATGAATACTACTGGGCTTTGCTCTGTCTGGCTGGTTTTAGAATTTTTTTGTCTTCTTCTAAGCGATTTTTATTTATCAGGTTAAAATCAGTGTCGTGAATGAGGATGAGTCTCTGATTTAAGATCTCTTAACCACCCAAATTTATCCATTGTTGTGTAACAAATACCCCAAAGTGAGTATAAAACCACAGGAATTGTTTGTTGTGATCTTGCATGGTTCTGCAACATGACCAGGCACTACCTGGCAGGTCTCACTTGGGATCTTTTGTGTAGTAGCATTCAGGCAGCAGCTGGGGCTGAAATCAGACTCAAACAGCTGGGGATCCTTAGGCCTCTATCTCTGCCCCTAGGTGGTCTCCCTCTATGGTTTTTACCTAGGGGCTCAGGGCTTCTGAGGTGGGTATCCTGAGAAAGAGCACCAAGTACGGGGCGCCTCTGGGACTCAGTTGCTTAAGCGTCTGTCTTCGGCTCAGGTCTTGATCCCAGAGTCCTGGGATTGAGTCTCGCGTCGAGCTCCCTGCTCCTTGGGGAGTCTGCTTCTCCCTCCCCCCCCCACCCCCATGCTCTTTCTCTCTCTCTTGCAAAAATAAATAAAATCTTTTAAAAAAAAGAAAAGAGCACCAGGTGGAAGCTGTCCCACCTTTTTCCACTAGCCCTGGATGGTACACACATCACCCTGCCCCATCCTCTTCATTAGAAGTGAGTCCTCCCTTGAATAGGAGAGGAAATTTCCATGCCACTTCTTGATAAGGGTTTCAAAGAATGTGGGGACATGTGTAAACCATCACACAAGTTAAAATTGGACCTCTCACTATGTCTCTGACACATCCCTTCCTTTTCACCCTCCTTCTTCTTACCATGGGTCACAGAAGGTAGAACCAGAAAAAAAAGCTGGGAGATCATTGTAGTCCCAATCAATCTTGGAAATGCCTCCCACCACTGCTGCGTTTTTACAGAGGAAGCACTGAGGCTGCGGAGTCTAAATCATCCAACCCTTCTTTACACAGCCAGCAGTAGGAGCCCAGAATTCTTTGGTTTTCCTATGGAAAACCAAAGAATTCAGTGACGCACACTACCATTGCCGCGGTGGCTTAGAAGGACTGGGTTGGGCACTGACGTGATTCCTGCCTCTGGCACAGCCATGCTGAGGCTAAGGCCCTCTTGTTTGTGATATTAGCGACATTACAGAGAGTTGATGGCAGGTTGAGTGTTGGAGGAGAATGGTGACTTCCAGACCATCCAGCATTCCCCAGACTGCTATTGTAGGTAGGGCTTTCCTTCTGCGATGGAGACCCATGTACAGGATATTTACTAAGGAGAAGCTTTGGGACCAGGACCTGGAAGGGACCCATGATAGAGTCCACAGGGTGTTCTGAAATGGAGTGCCTCTTTAGAGTGGTCCTGAAAAGGCTTTTGCAGACATGTGTATGCTGGCCTGAAAGGGGCATGAGCTGGGCTCTCGATAGGTCACATAGCAAAGGCAGTCTGTTGGTGACATTCCCAGCAGCTGGGATTCCCTCCTTAAAGGGGTGTCAGACAGCTTATCATACTGACTTACTGTGAATCACAAATGACAGGGCACTTGTCCTTGGAGATTCTGATTCAGTAGGTCTGGGGAGGGGCCTGGGAATCCTCATTTATCTAACAGGCTTCCTGAGACTTCTTACTCACAGCTGGGTTTCTCCGTGCACTGGCCCAACGGTGCTGAGGCCAACAGAAGTACCAGGATGCCGAATCCGAAGGTGCTCCCTGGTTTGAGTGTCAGAATGCAGTGGGCATCAGGAAGTCACATGCAGCAAAGGTGAAAATCAGCACTTTGGATTATCCAGATGCCCCCATGTCCTCCAGTGAATTGCCTGAGCCAGGAGCCGTGCAACTCCCACAAAACCGAGAAGTGGCAGAGGGTCCCGATTCTTGCCTCCTACGGCTGGCACGTTCCCGCCCGCCTTATCATTCCCGACAGCAAGCTCTCAAGGAGGGCCCACTGAATTGAACTTTCAGCTCCCCGAACTGGCTTATTTCCCAGCCAGAGAAAACAGCCCTATTATAAACACACAAAACTTGAGTTGGGGCGGGATGAGGAGTTAGAGCCTCTTGCCTAAATCCATCCTGCAAAATTGACTTTTCTGTCAGTGAGAACACAGCTCTGCTTTTACTTCTCCTGTGTGCTTTGGCAGTTTCAGCGTGGCTGTAAAATTTATCCAAGGAAAACTGGCATTTATCTTGGGTTAACTTGCACCCGGCAAAACTGATAAACAGATGGGGACTCGCCAGGCCACAGTTAATTTGGTTAGCACCTTACAAAATACAAATGTCACCCTTTATTTCTGCTGGGATTATTTATGGCTAACTGGGAAGTTATTAGTCTGTTATATTCTAACAGGATCATTCACACCATTTAAAGGATCTACTTCCCAATTTGGGGGAGGTACCATCCATTATAAAGTGTGTGGGGGGCGGGGGGAAGTGTCCAGAATAGAAAGGAGCTTTCTGGCATTGTTGGCAATAAAGGAATATAATAGCCCTGCTGGGTTTGCATAAGCACACACAGCACACTTATCTGTAAGGGTCATGGAGTAAAAGAGAGAGAGAGGGAGAGAGAAAGAGAGAAAGAGAATGAGAGAGAGAAAAGGAAAGAAAGACAGAAATCAACAAGTTCTGATGGGAAGCTTGCAAAGGGGATCAGAATTCAGACCAAATGTCCCACCCTGGTGTCTCAGAGTTTTTTTTCTTTTGTGTCCCAGCTAAAGGCACTGGGAGGATCAGAGACCTCATCCCAGCTCTGTTTACTTTGGGAACAATCGCTGATGTATGAATAATAATGCCTCCCTGTGACCAGGACTAATTGAATTGCAGCATGCTCTGTGGTGAGGGGGCTACCCCCCCCACCAGTCCATCAGCGCAGCTTCTCAAGTAGCCCCGGACAGTGATTGATGCCGCTGAGCTTCGAGCTTCGCAATGAGAATCCTTGAACACCTAAGAGCAGCGGTATGAACCTGCATTCTGAGTTTCTATTAGCCAGGGCCTCCCAGGGAGGAGGTGAATGTCAGGAGTCAAAGACGGGCTTGATAATTACAAGGCAGAGAGGGACAGACCGGTCCCCAATCTCCTATTTCTCACCTGATTTTAAGTGAGTCATGGTGGTGGGGATGAATGAGGATGTATCAGCCTGGTGACCACACAGGGTACGGTGGGGTGGCCTCTGTGGAAGCCAGGCCCATTGAAAGTATTTGGCTGGGTTGGGGTGCAGTGGCAGCCCCCACTGGGAAACAAAATGGGCAAAACAACCAACGATTTGTTCCTTAAGAGGATATTTTGATGCTCACACATGAGACAGAGGGGAGGCAGAAGACAAGAGAGCGAGGGAGCCGTGGAAGACAGTCTATGGCCGTGTCTATATTCCAACAATGGATCACACGGGGACCCTAACATTTGGCCGTCCTGGTTGTCTGCGCTGTGTTTACACAGCAGAACCGTGCAGCTGGGACCCTGGGCTCAGTCGGACTTTGTTCTCACAGCAAGAAGCTGACCCCTGGTGAACTGCAATCGGGAAGCTTACGCTGCCCACCAGTCTCTCTGGTGGTCTAGACACGGTGGAAGTCGTCCAATTACAGGGTCACCGGTTTCTGTGTCTGTTGGGTTTAGCCGGGGCAAGCCCCAGATTGGCACCTTTTCGTGAGAGCTGTGTGCAGCCCTGGCTGTTCTCGGTGATGAGGCTGGCTGGCAGGGGGCTTGCCTTCACCTGCTCCCCTCGTCTGGCCCGTTGGACTTGCACCGGCGGGGAAGCCCAGGGATCAGTGCTTGTCTGAGATCCAAAATCTCAACATCTTAAATCCCCCCCAGACACTTCCTTATTAGTTTTTTCATCAGCTTACTGTGCTTTAAAAACGGCTGATTTTCTAAAATTCCTGTGAATATTAGGCTGATATAGGATTATAGAAACAAAAGAAATCTAGGTGGTTTGAGATGAATTATCACTTATTTTTTTTAATGTAGCCAAACTCATTTCTATGTGCATGCACCCCTGCAGCAAAAGAACTGGGCCCAAATGGTCTGGGTAAGGAGAAAGTTGCTCATTAAAAATAAAAAATAAATAGCCATACATATCACTACCAATAGTCATTTTATTGCACATGAGCTTCCTAGCCGTATTTTCCTATTTAAGAATGAGACCCTCTCTACCCACTCTGACTTCATAGAAATAACTTCTATTCTATTTCATTTATCTATAACTATCATCTATCTATCTATCTACCCATCATCTATCTATCTATCTATATCTATCTATCTATCTATCTATCTATCTATCTATCATCTATCCATCTATCATCTATCTATTATCTATCTGTATTTATTTATCTTGTTGAATAAAATAAAACCAGGAGAGGAATTTCTGGCAGGTGTGCTCAGGGAGAAGTTTCTAGCTCGGGCAAGAGTAGGGTGCAGACTGTTTCACACATCCAGTCTGTTTCAGGTAATTGTGAATCTATGCAGAAAAAAAATGATCTTTCAGGTATATCCTGCTCCCTAACCCCACTTGACCAAACAGACGAGAAGACAGTCGAGGGAAATGGTAATTTCCCGGGGCTTGTGCCAAACATGAAATATTTTCAATCCCTCAAATCCAGACTGTTTTAGTCCCTGGTTTCCAATCCCCAGCCCAACCTAGTAAACAAACAGTATGACCACCCTGGTGTAGGCCACACTCCTGGGGTTAAGATATTCCACCGAGAATCCCTTCACTCTTTCTTAGCTGATATTCATGGCCACTATTCTTGTGCTTTGAATACCAAACAAAAGAGACAGAGCTGGCTTAGCAACTCCACAAGTGAGGGGAAGGGATGGGTAAGGAGGAGCATTTACCCCTGCAATTTGTATTTAGAAAATAAATATTCCAAACCCTTGCCAGGAAGCCAGGTTCTTCCCTTTGTTATGAAGCAGCAGAATTTATTATGAAAGATAGCAGAAACTGATCTAATTTCAGAAAGACTGCCAAAGACAACCTGCCTGGGCCCAAGACCCTGTCCAAACCCTGGTAACCACACTCCCTTTGGCTCAGATGCTCGTAGGCGAATGGTTCCTGATGCTTGAGAGGCTTTGAGTGGGACCACCTGGCAGTTTCTTCATCACCCCGACACTGCCCTTTTACACTTCACACTTCAGATCTAGATGTCAGCCACACACCATTGTTCATCCACCCTGATAAAATATGGCTCGAAGGGTTATTTAAGGAGAAGGTGGCCAGGGTATAGGGGAGAGCTACAGGGAGGACAGCAAAGGTTTCCAAAAGGAGAGAAGAGAATGACTGAAAGAGAAGGCAGAATGGAAATTAGGGGGCACTGCGGCTGGGACAACCTGGCTTTGCTACACCTGCTAGGCTGTTAGCAAAGGCAGGATTTCTCCTGCAACTCTTAACCGTCTGGCAGGTGAAACCCAGTTAGAAATAGGAAGATGTATTGTCTGTGAAAGACAATCACATTAATTACTTGAAACTATAGAGAAGGAATGGCACTTTTATCTATTATGCTTCCAGTGTGCTGTTTACTGAGTACTTCCTATATTCCCAGTCCATTTGAATCCTCCTGCTAATCTAGGAAGTAGATGTTCTTCTTCCCACTTTGCACAGGCCAGGTCAACATGGGTAGTCTGACCCAGATCTGCCTTCTAACTGTCCACCCACAGCAGCCCCTGGACTCAGCTTTAACAGGAGCATTCTGCACCTCGACCCCAGGGATACGTGTTTGGAGTTTCTGAGCAATGTTTATCTCTCAGACTTGAACAACATGCAAGACAGGGAGCATTTAATGACTAGCAGAACTGGAATATGGCAGATTACAAGCCATGCTGGGGTTGTCCAGAAGGGCCCTTGCTTTCTTGGGGTATGAGGCAATGTGTAACAAAGACAAGATTCAGGCCTGCAAATGACAAGTCACTTTTCTATATTCCATGAGAGTGGGGGCATTTCTGGCTGCTAACGTGACTGCTTTTCAAGCAGCCTCAAACAGTTAGCTATCATGATACAAATTGGTAAAACCTTTTTCAGACTTTATTAAAATGTAAATGGACATATCCTTTTTACTTAGTAATTCTGCTTCTGTATGTTTGTTCAATAGAAAAACAGAGTTTGGCAAAGATCCATCCAAGAATGGTCACTGTGGCTTTTTCTGAAATAACTGAGTTCCAAACACTAGAAATGACCTTCCAGTGAAGACTATTGAAATAAACTACATTTTATATAGTACACCTCTGCTAAAGTAGTAAGTTGCAACTGTATAACCTACAATGGAAAGTTATCCTAGATATTTTATTAAGTGAATAAAGAAGTACATAAACAGAAGCATCCCCCTTTTATGAAATAATTGTTTATGAAAATATAACCACACAGAGTATCTGTGGAAAATATTCTGGAATCAAATTCTCCAATCAGTTAGGAGTTAGTTACCTCTGAGGTTGAGATCAGAAAGGATGCCTACTGTCTACGCTATGTTGACATGCATTCTTTAAATCTCTATTTTTTAATGTATATTTTTAATGCATATTTTAACCGGAAAAGAAGAGATTCCAAAAGTTACTGTGTTTTTCAGAAAATACTCAGTGATTACCACCGTCATCCAGCAATTCTATTTTAAAACATCTGCACTGTGAAGTCATCTAAGCTAGTTCCTCTTAAAAATTAGAATATTTCAAGGGCACCTGGGTGGCTCAGTTGGTTGTGCCCAACTCTTGGTTTTGGCTCAGGTCATGATCTCAGGGTTATGAGATGGAGCCCTGCGTTTGCTCTGCATTGGCCATGGAGCCTGCTTGGGATTCTCTCTCTCTCTCTTCCCCTCCCCTACCTGCACTCACATACCCTTTTTCTCTCTTAAAAAAAAAAAAAAAAAGAATATTTCATTACTCCAGAGTTAATTATATCTGTTACTATGTGTTCTCAAGTGGTTTGCAAACCCCCTTTCCCTACTGCTTTGAGGTCTGCAATTACATTAATGAAATCAATTCTCATGATTCCCAGATTCCATATTTGTGAATTGACCTACAAGCTAAATTTATTTGTCATTCCCGGATCAGTACTCCCAGAGCCTTGGGGCCATTTGCAGACATGTATAGTAGGCAACATTTTTAAGTTGCCCCATGTGCACATCCCCAGCTAATGTCAAATGAGGCAATGCTTTGCTTTCTTGTCTCAGCTCTCAGCTATTAACAAGTGTCTTTTTCAGAGTCTGTTTAGTGTGTTCTCTTGTTGGCATTTTGTGCTTTTGTTGGTAATTTCCCTTTTTAAATGACCCCCACGCATAATGCCAGAGTGCTGCCTTATTCCCCCTACACACAAAAGCTGTGATATGCCTCATGGAGAAACTATGTAGGTTAGCTAAGCTTTGTTCAGGCATGAGTTATATATGTACTCAATGTTAATGAGTCAACAATATATATAAAAGAAGGTGTCTTCTTATTTAATTAAATAGAAATGCTCATAAAATGAAGCTATGTGTTGATCAGTTGTTGGAATTATGACTAGATCCTGGAAGGAACCTAGCTCTGTGTTTCTCCAGGAGCAAGGGCTCAGTTTTCTCTCATTCAGTATTTGCCACAACTTTATAGAACATACGTACAAATGACGGGAATTGACTCTACTTCAGTGTGGGCAGTGTAGTTATACACGGGGCTCTGAAGCTTCAGTACCTGCTGTTGGTAACATCAGTGGTACTCAAAATATGTGGGGTGGGTAAAATAAATTTGGAGATGCCTCCCACCCTCCCATCAAGGGCAGGACCCAAGTTCAGCCGAACTCATCCCCATGCTGTGAGGGGCGCCCTCTAGCTGGGCTGGTGTCTGGGCATCCAGAGGAGGATTTCCAGGGAGCTGGGCTGACTCTAGGAAGCCTCTGGGAGCACTATGATGTCTGCCTCAAGTCCCCTCCTGTGAAGCACGGAAGTGTAAGTGCCCATCAGGGCTGTGAGCTGTGATGTCACGGAGTAACTGCAGGGGATGCAGCAGAAATTGTCTTGTGGCTGCTCACTAATCAAAACAAAACGAAACAAAACAAAACAAAAAAACAAATGGTAGCAAATGCTTGCATCAGGGAATTTGCTCTGAGACTCATTTTCAGGATAACTTGGCAGCTAACCTTCGCCACATCTAAATTCTCAGGAGACCTATAACAGTTCAGGGAAAACAAATTGGCTTTAGTCATTTGGCAACCTCCACTGGGGGAATTGGGTCACCTCCCTGGCTAAACCATAGTCATTGTGGTCTTGGCAATCGTCTTCTCATCCCCGGGGCAAAAAAGTTAGTGGGTTCCCAAAAAATACCAAAAGCTGTGTAACTGCTTCACAAGAGAAAGCCCAGAATTCTGGTGAAGGAGTAGGGATGAGTTTGCTGGATTATAGAGCACATTTTTCCTGCCCACAACCTAATGTGACAACACTTGCTTTCATCTGCCACAATTGAAGAATATGTATTAATTTAGAGGCAACTGATGTGAATCTACATAGGATTGATATCATTCATATATTTAAAATCAAATAGACCAATCTTAACTAATTGTCTTTTTTCTTGAAAAAATATTGCTACTGGGGCACCTGGTTGGCTCACTCGATTAAGTGTCTGACTCTTGATTTCAGCTCAGGTCATAAGCTCAGGGCATAAGATCAAGCAGCCCAGAGTCCGGCTCCAAACTCAGTAGGGAGTCCGCTTGAGATTACCTCTCCCTCTCCCCTCCCCACTCCATGCTCTCTCTTTCTAAAATAAATAAATAAATCTTTAAAAAAATAAAATAATTATTACTAAGTGAAAATAAAAATATAATCCCCATTTCTTTCTTTAAATTTTTTATTGTTATGTTAATCACCATACATTACATCATTAGTTTCTGATGTAGTGTTCCATGATTCATTGTGTATAACACATAGTGCTCCACACAGAAGGTGCCCTCTTTAATACCCATCACCAGCCTAACCCATCCCCCAACCACCCTCCCCTCTAGAACCCTCAGTTTGTTTTTCAGAGTCCATCATCTCTCATGGTTTCTTTCGTCTCCCTCTCCAATTCCTTCCCTTCATTCTTCCCCTCCTGTTATCTTCTTTTTTTTTCTTAACGTATACTGCATTATTTGTTTCAGAGGTACAGATCTGTGATTCAACAGTCTTGCACAGTTCACAGCACTCACCATACCACATACCCTCCCCAATGTCTATTACCCAGCCACCCCATCTCTCCGACCCCACCCCACCCCAACTCCAACAACCCTCAATTTGTTTCCTGAGATTAAGAATTCCTCATATCAGTGAGGTCATGTGATACATGTCTTTCTCTGATTGACTTATTTCACTCAGCATAACACCCTCCAATTCTATCCACGTCATTGCAAATGGCAAGATCTCAGTCCTTTTTAAGGCTGCATACTATTCCATTGTATATATATACCACTTCTTTTTTATCCATTCATCTGTCAATGGATATCTTGGCTATTTCCACAGTTTGGCTATTGCAGACATTGTTGCTATAAACATCGGGGTACACGTACCCCTTCAGGTCCCTACATTTGTATCTTTCAGGTAAATACCCAGTAGTGCAATTGTTGGATCATATGGTAGCTCTATTTTCAACTTTCTGAGGAACATCCATACTGTTTTCCAGAGTGGTTGCACCAGCTTGCATTCCCACCAACAGTGTAGGAGGTTCCCCTTTCTCCACATCCCTGCCAACATCTGTCGTTTCCTGACTTGTTAATTAAACCATTCTGACTGGTGTGAGGTAGTATCTCATTGAGGTTTTGATTTGGATTTCCCTGAGGCCGAGTGATGTTGAGCAAATTTTCATGTGTCTGTTGGCCATTTGGATGTCTTCTTTGGAAAAATGTCTGTTCATGTCTTCTGCCCACTTCTTTAATGGATTATTTGTTCTTTGGGTGTTGAGTTAGATAAGTTCTTTACAGATTTTGGATACTAGCCCTTTATCTGATATGCCATTTGCAAATATCTTCGCCCATTCTGTCACTTGTCTTTTGGTTTTGTGGACTGTTTCTTTTGCTGTACAAAAGCTTTTTATCTTGATGAAATCCCAATAGTTCATTTTTGCCCTGGCTTCCCTTGCCTTTGGCGATCTTTATAGGAAGAAGTGGCTGAGGTCGAAGAGGTTGCTGCCTGTGTTCTCCTTTAGGATTTTGATGGACTCCTGTCTCACGTTTAGGTCTTTCAACAATTTGGAGTCTATTTTTGTGTGTGGTGTAAGGAAATGGTCCAGTTTCATTCTTCTGCATGTGGCTGTCCAATTTTCTCAACACCATTTGTTGAAGACACTGTCTTTTTTCCATTGGCCATTCTTTTCCTGCTTTGTCAAAGATTAGTTGACCATAAAGTAGAGGGTCCATTTCTGGGCTCTCGATTCTGTTCCATTGATCTATGTGTCTGTTTTTGTGCCAGTACTATAGTGTCTTGATGATGACAGCTTTGTAATAGAGCTAGAGGTCCGGAATTGTGGTGCCACCAGCTTTGCTTTGCTTTTTCAAGACTCCTCTGGCTATTCGGGGTCTCTTCTGGTTCCATACAAATTTTAGGATGATTTGTTCCATTTCTTTGAAAAAAGTGGATGGTATTTTGAAGGGGTTTCCACTGAATGTGTAGATTGCTCTAGGTATCCTTGACATCTTCACAATGTTTCTTCTTCCAATCCATGAGCATGGAGCGTTTTTCCATTTCTTTGTGTCTTCTTCAATTCCTTTCATGAGTATTTTATAGTTTTCTGAGTACAGATCCTTTGCCTCCTTGGTTAGACTTATTCCTAGGTATCTTATGGTTTTGGGTGCAATTGTAAATGGGATCGACTCCTTGATTTGTCTCTCTTCTGTCTTTTTGTTGGTGTATAGGAATGCCACCGATTTCTGTGCATTGATTTTATATCCTGCTACTTTACTGAACTGCTGTATGAGTTCTAAGAGTTTTGGGGTGGAGTCTTTGGGTTTTCCATGTACAGTATCATATCATCTGCAAAGAGGGAGAGTTTGACTTCCTCTTTGCCGATTTGGATGCCTTTGATTTCTTTTTGTTGTCTGATTGCTGTGGCTAGGACTTCTAATACTATGTTGAATAGCAGTGGTGATAGTGGACATCCCTGCCGCGTTCCTGACCTATGTTGATTAGCAGTGGTGATAGTGGACATCCCTGCCGCGTTCCTGCCCCTCCTGAAAAGCTGAGAGCTTTTCCCCATTGAGAATGATATTCACTGTGGGTTTTTCACAGATGGCTTCTATGATTTTGAGGCATGTACCCTCTATGCTATACTCTGAAGAATTTTGATCAAGAAAGGATGCTGTACTTTGTCAAATGCTTTTTCTGCATCTATTGAGAGGATCATATGATTCTTGTTCTTTCTTTTGTTAATGTATTGTATCACGTTGATTGATTTGCGGATGTTGAACCAGCTCTGCAGCCCAGGGATAAATCCCACTTGGTCACGGTGAATAATCTTTTAATGGACTGTTGGATCCTATTGGCTAGTATTTTCGTGAGAATTTTTGCATCCATGGTTCATCAAGGATATTGGTATGTAATTCTCTTTTCTGATGGGGTCTTTGTTTGGTTTTGGGATCAAGGCAATGGTGGCCTCAAAAAATGAGTTTGGACGTTTTCCTCCCATTTCTATTTTTTGGCACAGTTCAGAAAAATAGGTATTAATTCTTCTTTAAATGTTTGGTAGAACTCCCCTGGGAAACCATCTGGTCCTGGGCTTTTGTTTTTTGGCAGATTTTTGATGACTGCTTCAATTTCCTTAGTGGTTATAGGTCTGTTCAGGTTTTCTATTTCTTCCTGGTTCAGTTTTGGTAGTTGATACATCTCTAGGAATGCATCCATTCCTTCCAGGTTATCTAATTTGCTGGCGTAGAGTTGCTCATAATATGTTCTTAAAATTGTTTGTATTTCTTTGGTGTTGGTTGTGATCTCTCCTCTTTCATTCATGATTTTTTTGATTTAGGTCATTTCTCTTTTCTTTTTGATCAGTCTGGCCAGGGGTTTATCAATCTTGTTCATTCTTTCAAAGAACCAACTCCTAGTTTTGTTGATCTGTTCTACTGTTCTTTTGGTTTCTATTTCATTGATTTCTGTTCTGATCTTTATTATTTCTCTTCTCCTGCTGGGTTAGGCTTTTTTTGCTGTTTTTTCTCTAGCTCTTTTAGGTGTAGGGTTAGGTTGTGTATTTAAGCCCTTTCTTGTTTCTTGAGAAAGGCTTGTATTACTATATACTTTCCTCGTAGGACTGCCTTTGCTGCATCCCAAAGATTTTGAACAGTTGTGTTTTCATTTTCATTGGTTTCCATGAATTTTTTAAATTCTTCTTTAATTTCCTGGTTGACCCATTCATTCTTTAGTAGGATGCTCTTTAGCCTCCATGTATTTGAGTTCTTTCTTCTTTCCTCTTATGATTGAGTTCTAGCTTCAAACATTGTTGTCTGAAAATATGCAGAGATTGATCCCAAAATTTGGTACCAGTTGAGACCTGATTTGTGACCTAGGATGTGATCTATTCTTGAGAATGTTCCATGGGCACTAGAGAAGAATGTGTATTCCGTTGCTTTGGTATGGACTGTTCTAATATGTCTGTGAATTCTATTTGGTCCAGTGTGTCATTTAAAGTCTTTATTTCCTTTTTGATCTTTTGCTTAGATGATTTGTCCTTTTCAGTCAGGGGGTGTTAAAGTCCCCCACTATTATTGTATTGTTGTCAATGTGTTTCTTTGCTTTTGTTATTAATTGCCTTATATAATTGGCTGTGTTAGGGGCATAGATATTTACAATTGTTAGATCTTCTTGTTGGATAGACCCTTTAAGTAGGATATAGTGTCCTTCCTCATCTCTTATTACAGTGCTTGGTTTAAAATCTAATTTGTCTGCTCTAAGGATTGCCACCCCAGCTTCCTTTTGGTGTCCATTAGCATGGTAAATGGTTTTCCACCCCCTCACTTTCAATCTGGGGGTGTCTTTGGGTCTAAAATGAGTCTCTTGCAGACAGCATATCAATGGGTCTTGTTTTTTAATACAATCTGAGAGCATGTGTCTTTTGGTTGGGGAATTTAGCCCATTTACATTCAGGGTAACTATTGAAAGATAGGAATTTACTGCCATTGTATTGCCTGTAAGGTGACTGTTAGTGTATATTGTCTGTGTTCCTTTCTGATCTATGTTGCTTTTAGGCTCTCTCTTTGCTTAGAGGACCCCTTTCAATATTTCTTGTAGGGCTGGTTTCGTGTTTGCAAATTCCTTTAGTTTTTGTTTGTGCTGGAAGATTTTTCTCTCTCTTTCTATTTTCAATGAAGCCTAGCTGGATATAATATTCTTGGCTGCATATTTTTCTCATTTAGTGCTCTGAAGATATCCTGCCAGTCTTTTCTGGCCTGCCAGGTCTCTGTGGATAGGTTTGTTGCCAATCTAATATTTCTACCATTATATGTTCCATAACTCTTCTCCTGAGCTGCTTTCAGGATTTTCTCTTTGTCTCTGAGACTCTAAGTTTTACTATTAGATGTTGGGGTGTTGACCTATTTTTATTGATTTGAGAGGCATTCTCTGTGCCTCCTGGATTTTGATGCCTGTTTCCTTCCCCACATTATGGAAGTTCTCTGTTATAATTTGCTCCTGTATACCTTCTGCCCCTCTCTCTCTTTCTTCTTCTTCTGGGATCCCATTTATTCTAATGTTTCATCTTTCGGTATCGTTTATCTCTCGAATTCTGCCCTCGTGATCCAGTAGTTGTTTTTCTCTCTTTTTCTCAGCTTCTTTATTTTCCATCATTTGGTCTTCAATATCACTGAATCTCTCTTCTGCCTCATTTATCCTAGCAGTTAGTGCCCACATTTTTGATTGCACCTCATTAATAGCCTTTTTGATTTCAACTTGGTTAGATTTTAGTTCTTTTATTTCTCCAGGAAGGGTGTCTCTAATAACTTCCATGCTTTTTTCAAGCCCAGCTAGTATCTTTAAAATCATGATTCTGAACTCTAGGTCCAACATCGTACTAATGTCTGTATTGAGTAAGTCCCTGGCAGATGGTACTACCTCTTGTTCTTTTTGTTGAGGTGATTTTTTCTGTCTTGTCATTTTGTCCAGAGGAGAATAGATGAATGAGAGAACAAAATGTTAACAGGGTAACAACGTCCCCAGAAAATATACTCTAAACAAATCAGAAAAGACCTGAAACCAGGGGAAAATAATGGGAATGAAAGAAAAAAGAAAGAGAGAAAAAAAAAAGAAAAAGATAAAAACAACCAAAAACAGAACAAAACAAAAAAAACAGAATATGATCACATATGATCAGGCTGGTGCATAGATCAGTGCCACACACTAGACTTTGTGTGTATTTTGGTCTGTTAAAGGAAGTGCCTCCCAAATTTTAAAGAAAGAAAGACTTATATATGTACAATATAAGGGTTGATACGATAAAGGGTTGGAATATGACTGTAAAGATGAAAATTATAAAAAATATTATAAAAGCAATTGATAAGAAGTTGTTTGAAAAAAGAAAGAAGAGGATTTAATAAAGAAAGTAAGAAAAAAAAGGGCGAGAGAATGTGATCAGGCAGGAGACTAGAACAAAGCCATACACTAGAGATTTAGGATATATTTTGATCTGTTAGAAGAAACTGTATCTCAAAATTTTAAAGAGAGAACAGCTTATATATATATATATATATGCCAATAATAAGGGTAAGTACAATGAAGTGATAGAATATGACTCTAAAAATGAAAAATAAAAATGTTTTTTTAAAAAAGGGATTGATAAGATGTTGGTTGAAAAAGGGAAAAAGAAAAATCCAAAAAAAAAAAAGACAGTTAAAAAAAATTAACTTTGAAAGACTAAAGAATCATGGTAATAAAGCCATGGATTCTATGTGCAGTGTTCCCCTAGCGCTGGAGTTCTGCCGTTCTCATTATTCGCTAAACTTGGTCTTGGCTGGCGGTTCTTGCTAATCTTCTGGGGGAGGGGCCTGTTGCCATGGTTCCCAAATATCTTCACCGGAGCCGGAATTGCCCTGCCATTGCCGGGGCCGGCCTTAGTAATCTGCTAGGGTTTGCTCTCGGGAGCTTTTGTTCCCTGCAATCTTTCAGTACAGCTTTGGAGGACGAGAGTGAAAATGGTGGCCTCTCAATCTCTGCCCTGGAGGTGCCAAGAACTCAGGGCCCCACTCCTCAGTGCGTCCCCAGAGAAAAGCAGTCAATCACTCCCATCTCCCCGGTCTCCGGCCACACTCTGTGCTCACCCGGCCTGTGATCGAGCATTTCTATCTGTGGCACCCGACCCTGTGTGGAGTCTCCAAACCCAGCAGGTCCCTGTGGTGCGCTCCCACACTGCTCTTCCCAGGGGAGGAAGCAGAATCTCCCCAGATCTCCTGCTTGTTGGGTCCCTGCTGGAGGAGCAGTGGCCCGACTGTGTTGCCGATTACAGTTTACCGCAACCCATGAGCTGAGACCCCACGCCTTGGCTCCGTCTCTGCAGCAGGCTTCCTGGCTCTGATACCTGGGAGTCTGTTGCACTCAGGCACCCCCAGTCTTTCTGTGACCCCGAGGGTCCTGAGACCACAATGTCCCGCGAGCGTTCTATTCCCCGCTTAGCCACTGGTGCAACGTCCCTCAGTGGAGCCAACTTCTAAAAGTTCCAATTTTGTGCTCCGGGGCTCTATCACTTGCCAGGAGGGGCCGACAGAGGCCCCCTCCCCCACCATCTATCCTTCTGAATATTGCCTCCCATTCACTTCTCCGCACGTCCTACCTTCCCAAAAGTGGTCACTTTTCTGTTCAGAGAGTTGTTGCTATTGTTTTCTTCGATCTCCTGTTGAGTTCGTAGGTGTTCAGAACGGTTTGATCCCTATCCAGCTGAATTCCTGAGACCAGATGAAATCCAGGTCTCCTACTCCTCTACCATCTTGCTCCACCCCTATAATCCCCATTTCTGATTACAAACTGGAGTAGTCTGAATCAGAGACTTGCATGGATTATCAGCTATCCTCCTCATTGGCTTCATTTTTCTTTCATCTCTCATCTCTGTTTCCTCTAAGGATAATCCAGCCTCTTTTTCATAAAACGTCATCTCTTATCTCACATTCTGGCTCCATTTTAGGTACCATCAGATCAGGTCATAATGTGAAGAGAGTTTATGCGGGATGCTGTGATGCTCTGTCTTCATCTCCCTTCAAAGTAGGACTGTGGATCTGGCTGCTGGGAGGGCCCTCCAGGGATGCCACAGCTGCCCAGAGCCCCTGGCCATGGGCCATGCCCTGCCCACATCCCAGGACTGGTGGTTGTGTGTAGATAAAAGCCTAACCATCTCTGAGACTAGGATGACCCAGCTTCAGAGTGACACCTGGCTTTTGTCAGACTTTGTCCATGTTCATATTCTTTGGTTATTTCTTCTTTTTCCCATTATTTAGAAAAAAGACAAATATTTAAATCATTTGTGCATCGTGAAAAACCCAAGTTGTAGTGATTTTTTCCTGCCTCTTGGAACAGGTCATATGCAATGAATTTCTGATGACGTCCTCCTCCCTGTACTGTCTTCGGGGAAGCAGCTAAGTCCTTCAGAGGTAGGATATTTCCAAGAAGAGTGGCACATCCGTCCCTCTGTTGGATGTTTGCATCACACGGCCACCACCTGATTTGGCAAAATGTGCATTTAGCTTAATGCATTCCTTGGGTCTTTTCTAAGTTTTCTGGAAATTCATCGGCCTGACTGGCATAGAAATTGAAGAGAAATGCACACCTTGCTCTGTAGGTGAAGAACCTGGGCTAGAATTGGCCCAAAACAGTAGTTCTGATGTCTTTTCCTTCCTGCCTGCCATTTTATTTTCTTCAAAACTTTATTCAATAATTTAATACTTTTCTTTCACTTTTCCTTCTAATGTCTAGTAGATTTATTTTTCTAACTCCAATACTTTCTAAATGATTTTTTTCATCTCTTGGGATACATTTTGTAATAGTGTATCATTTTACCATGGAATTTTTAACATTTTAAGATAATTTCTAAATTTACATTCCACTAAATTTAAATATCAATTATTTTTCTACTGGGTGAATTTTCCATAACAGCACATGAAATTTTGATCAGACATTCATGTCCTAATTACGTTATAGATTATTAATGATAAGCAGATATTAGTGATCACACTAATTCATGTTGTAATGAGGGTAATTGTCGATTTAAACTGGAGACTCAGCAATCTTGTCTTGGTACCTTTAAAAACAACAGATGCTCTGGACATTATAAGAATAATAAATGTTGGCATGAAGCCACTGATGATAAGGTTTTTAAAAAAGTTTTACATTTAAAGATCCTCACTAATAAGTTCATTACTCACAGAATCTTTATTTAGAAGCATTAATTATTTCAGGTATTAGAGTAACACAATCATTTGGTTATTATCCTGATTCCTTAAGTGAAAAAGAAAAGTTACTTTACTTCCATTGTCAAAGTGTTGTGATATTTAAACTTCATTAGATCATGACATCTTTTTGCCATCTGCTGGAAAATTCTCATAACAAATATTCACCTGTCTGGGAAGTTTAACAATGATATGATAAAAATAGGAATAAAATCAAAATGAAAAGATGTCAGTGATGTAAAGTGGTGTCCCACGGGTGGGTTATTTTGTTTGGGCCCCAGTTTCACATGATGCCTGGCAATGGCAGCCCTTGATAGCACTGACGATGTCCCTGATCAGATTAAGACAGTGCATTTTTCTCGCTTGTGGCAGCATTTGCAAGACTACACTCAATAATGGTTAGTCTCTTTTTTTTGACTTTTCATTTGAGAAGGGAAAACCCCTTTCTAAAGTTGCAAAATAGCAAGAGTTCAAAAAAAAGAGGGTCTTATATATGGAACAGTACTTGTTTGACATATCCTAATACGTAGGTTTAAAGCCAGCCATTAATGGGCAAGATCTGATTTTCATTCATCTTTTCATTCATTTAAAAACATTTGCAGGGCACCTGGG
Source organism: Callorhinus ursinus (assembly GCF_003265705.2). NCBI lineage: Eukaryota > Metazoa > Chordata > Mammalia > Carnivora > Otariidae > Callorhinus > Callorhinus ursinus. Next base: position 19,371,293 of record NW_027397091.1, read on the forward strand.
TGACTCAGTCAGTTAATCCCTTGCCTTCGGCTCAGGTCATGATCCCAGAGTCCTGGGATCAAGCCCCGTGTCAGGCTCCCTGCTCAGTGGGCAGTCTGTGTCTCCATCTGCCTGCCACTACCACTGCTTGTGCTTGCTCTCTCTCTCTTTCTCTCAAATAAATAAATAAGATCTTAAAAAAAACAAAAATACTCACATTTACAACCCACATATCCATCAATGGATGAATTGATAAACAAAATGCAAAACATACACACAATGGAATATCATTCAGCCTTAAAAAAGAAGGAAATTCTGACACATGCTGTAATGTAAATGAAACGTGAGGACATTATGCTGAATGAAAGAAGCCAGACACAAAAGAAAAAATACTACATGATTGTATTTATGTGAGGTACTTAGCGTAGTCAAACTCACAGGGACAGAAAGTGAAGTCATACCTGCCAGGGGCTGGGGGCGGGGTGGAAAAGGAGTTAGTGTCTAATGGGTACCATTTCAGTTTTGCAAGGTGAAGTTGTTCTGGAAGCTGGTGCACGATAGGGTGAATGTACTTAACACTATTGAACTGTGCACTTAAAAATGATTAAGATGGTAAATTTTATGTTGTTATTTGTAATAGACCCACAATTAAATTTTTTTAAATGACAGAAAGTTATGGAATACACCCAAGTTGTTATTAAGAAAATGGGAAGGCTCATAAGGCAGAGCACAGTTGGAAGCAGGAATTAAAGAGAAATAAAAATACTTTCATGTATTTTCATACTTACCTTTTTCCAAAAGGTAAAAATAAAAACAAAAGAAAGAAAAGAAAAGAAAAGAAAAAGAAAAAGAAAACCAACACCCACAAAAAAACCAAGCATTTACTAAGTACCCACTATATGCTGAACCCAGAGGATAAGACTACCATCGGGTGGGCAAAACATAAATGTGAATGGAGCAATAAACATGGAAGAACAGTGATAACCATTCCAACAACTGCATCAGGGGAGAGTTTTGGAATAAGGAGGGCTACTCAAAGCCCATCCTTGGATACCAATCAATAAGCCCTTTTCCACTCTGCTCCAGCCGACATGACTCTCTTCCCCTGGGCCACCATCTTTAGTGGGGACCGTACAGCAGGTCAGAGCTGAAAGACAGCTGAGAGAATGTGGAAGACATGCAGCACCTATGAGAAGGCAGTGGCTGGGACTGAGCCATCCCCACAGTAACCCAGGGAGCACCGCACCCGGCACCTCACTCCCCGTCCTTTCTGCTACTTTCTCACACCTCTCCACAGATCAAACATCCTCATCTTTCTCTGCTCCTGAAGTTTATTTTTAAACAGTTATAGAGTTTATGGAATGAGTGGATGGATGATTTAAATTTAATAGTTGAAACATGTGACTCTGCCTCTCATCAGTTGGGCATCAACATTTCCGGAGGACAAATCCATAAGCGATGGATGATTGTTTGGTTTTGTTTTTCCTACCATTCTCCAAATGGTAAAAATTAGTCTGAATGGAGAAAAAGAAAAAGCCATATGTTGTTACAGCCATTCCCATGAGTTTTTTTACTGGCCTGACTTCAGGGACAGCCCCCATGTTGCTTTGCATGAGGTCTGTCCCTGGGCCCTGGAGCCTGCCTCCAGCATGGTGCAGCAGACCAAATTCCCGGAATTTGACACCAATTTGGAGCATTCCTCAGCCAATGACTGATAGGGTTTGGTGAATAAATACCCCGACTCCCTCACTCCTCACTTGGAATAGCTCAGAAGTATGTGTTCCATGCTGTCCCCAGAGGTCCCTCATGGAATGAGGCCAGGTAGGCCACTGTGGTAATTTGCATCCTAACGCTCCCTGAATTGGCTGCTTTTCTTTCCCCACTCAACTCTGAGTGCCTGGAGCCACCTCCGGAACTACTTGCCTGGAATTATCATCTCAGGATATTTTCTCCTCAGTCAGATCCAGACACCCTTAGTGATCACTTTCATAGTGGCTTGTAAATTTCTTTCGTTGAAAGCAAAAGCAACCAAACACTATGACTGCATAGAAAGTGAAGGGGGAACAGCTCACCTGTAACTTTCCAGTTGCTTTCATTCAAATATCTAGCCAAAGTCTCAGGGTCTCTTTATGTGAACTGGTGTACTCAACCCACGTATAGACACTGAAATCCCTGACAACCCAGTTTGCATGACAATTTCAGGTCTGTGTACACTCCATAACTTAACTCCCCTGTAAAATTTCCACAGGGAAATCAACGTCTGTCTGTATATTTATTTGTTTATTTTTTGAAGTCAGGTGGGCTGTCTGTGTTTATCAACTTGGTCTGGCTTGCATATATATTGCAGATAAGGACAAATCAGGGTACTACTCAGAACGCTTTCTCTTTAGATGGTTTCTTGTTCTTAATATTTCCATGGCTGGGAGGGAAGCAGAGCAGAGAGACAAAGGCAGGAGGAATATGTTATTTAAATTTTCAGCAGATATTTTTACCCTTAAAAGGAAGCTGTTATATTATATAAGAAAAACAATTTGGTTTCTTTTCTTAAAAGACAGTAAAGCATCCTTGCCCTTTATTTTAGATAATGAAAATTGAATGGAAGAGGAGGGAGAAGATATAGGGCTGAATTGTACACTTAAAATAAACTGACAAATTCCCATGAAGTCAGACTGCTAAGCAGTCTCTAGATGCGGCCATTCATGCCACCAAGCAAATGCCTGCTTGCCCCTAGCCTGGGGCATAGGAACAGAAAGTGTCAAAACCCTCAGATTTAGATTTAATAAATACATATTGAATATTCCCTCTGTGCTAGCATAAAGAAAACAAAGATGATTAGGACATTATATTCTTACTCGAGAAACACATGATCTAGCACCAAAAAAAAAAAAAAATCAAACGTGCAAATAAATGTGTTAGAATAGGATGGAGTGAACATACATACATACATACATACATGCATACATACAAAACATAAAGAAATATGTATGTTATATATCAAGGTAGCAGAGTCAAGAGGTTGAATCAGCCTGGAGAAATTAAGAAATTAGGGAAGGTTTTCTAGACAGCCTCTCCTGAGATGGGTTTTGGAGGATGATAAGAGTGAAGAAAGTGGGGAAGGGCATTTCAGGCTGAGGAACAACATGTGCAAAAGAGCAGTGCGATGTAGGAACTACATTAGGATGGCTGACAGAGAACATGTTCCAGCAGTCAAGTTTTGCCCCCAAACCTAAAAATGACAGGATACACAGTGTTTTGGAAAATCCGTAACAGTGCTGGGAAACAAGAGGTAACTCTCAGTGACCTGAAACTTTGAGGAAACTTAATAAGATAGATGACAAATAAAATTGGATGAAAGGGGGATAACCCTACCCCAAGTGAGGGCAGAAAGGCTGTGCTATAAAACAGAGACCAAGCTCTTTTTAGGATTCCTAGCTCTGAGAATGCTGAAAGAGGAGATTGAAATAGTCCCAAGTCCACCCAAGGATGGTAGTTAGGAAAAGGAGTAACAGTGGCCCCACAACTCATGGTCTAGTTGTTTGCACAATAGGCAGTAAAATGGCCACTCAGAGGTGGGAGGAGTGAGGACAGAGCCCTGGTTCAAGATAGGGGCAAGGAGTGGGGATGTGCTGATACATGGGGGAGACCAAGTTCCCCAGCCTGAGGATAGCTCTATCCCACAGTCTGGCCAGTAGGGTGTTCCCCCTACTACAGCACTAAAAAAGGATGGGGCAGATGACTCCTTAAAACATGGGTTAATAGGGAATATCAAGTATGAGAAAAATGTGCAACCAAGAATTATCCAACATGTAAGGGTATATAATAGAGTAAATATGAAGTCCTTATTAAAAAAAAAAAAAACTTGCTTGGAAATGTGTTGACTCTACAACACTTGCACACTGCCTAAAGAACTCGGTATTGTTATGGCCAACAGACACAAGAAAAAATATTCAACATCACTTGGCATCCCAGGGAAATACAAATCAAAACTGCAATGAGATATCACCTCACACCAGTCAGAATGGCTAAAATTAACAACTCAGATAATGACAGATGTTGGTGAGGATGCAGAGAAAGGGGACCCTCTTACACTATTGGTGGGAATGCAAACTGGTGCAGTCAGTCTGGAAAACAGTATGGAGGTTCCTCAAAAAGTTAAAAATAGAACTACCCTATGACCCAGCAGTTGCACCACTAGGTATTTATCTAAAGGATACAAGCATAGTGTTTCAAAGGGCCACCACACCCCAATATTTATAGCAGCCATGTCTACAATAGTCAAAATATGAAAAGAGTCCAAATGTCCATTGATGGATAAGTGGATAAAGAAGATGTGGTATATATACACAATGGAATATTACTCAGCCATCAAAAAGAATGAAATCTTGCCATTTGCAATGACATGGATGGAACTGGAGGGTATCATGCTAAGTGAAATAAGTCAGTCAGAGAAAGATAAATACCATATGATTTCACTCCTATGTGGAATTTAAGAAACAAAGCAGATGAACATAGGGGAAGGGAAGGAAAAATAAAATAAGATGAAAATAGAGAGGGAGGCAAACTATAAGAGACTTTTAACTCTAGGAAACAAACTGAGGATTTCTGGAGGTGACGTGGGGGGGATGGGGTAACTGGGTGATGAGCATTAAGGAGGGCACATGATATAATGAGCACTGCCTGTTATATGCAACAGATGAATCACTATACTCTACTCCAGAAACTTACAAAAAAAAAAAAAAAAGAACTCAGTATTGTCTAAAAGAGTGGAGTTAAGGAAAGAAAGGTATGAGAATTTAAGGATTAACATGAGTCACTGTGTGGTCTAGGCAAAGACTAATCAGAATATGTGGAATACGTGATTTGCAAAGAGTAAGTGGTTTTGTCTCTGGAGCACACAAATCCCAGTTGTGCTATGAGTAAAAATAATTGGTCTGTGGTCCTATGAGCATATGCATCTCACAAGCTGGGGTCAAACAATTTGAGAATCTGTGTTGTGGAAGATGACATGGCACAGTTTATCATTTTGAGAGTCATATGGTTTTGGTCTCATTTCTCACAAGAGAGACACAAAATTTAGCAGAGTGAATCTGTAAGTAAAAGCTGGCTTGTTTACAAAAAGGAAATTTAAAATCCTCAGGACTAGTGAGGAGATCATTCCTGCAACACAAGAGTGAGCTATTATGAGGAAGAAACTAAATAGAGATATTTGAAATAAGAATCCAGTTCTTCCCCAAAGAGAATGGGCTGAATAGAAGGATGCAAGGAACCCCACAAATTAATGAGTTAGAAGGGGGGAAAAGATGCACAAATGGAAGGCATAAAATAAAGTTTAAATGTGGTTAATGGATCCAAAAGATGCAATTCCTTTAAGAGGGAGATGCAAACAAAAAATAGACATTGTGGAAGGCATAAGACAGGCAAAGAAATAGTGCAAGAAGTTTCTCCAGAGCTTAAGAAGACCAAAAAAAAAAAAAAAAAAAGAGAGAGAGAGAGAGACATAACGCTTAAAGAGTTTCATGAGCATGAGACATAAGGATAGACAAGAAGAAACACCTACACTTTGAGGGAAATTGGAGAACACCAAGAGGGAAGAGTAATTCCTAAGATCTTTTATTTTTAAAGAAAAATGAAGGGCCTACAGAGAGAGCAAGAAACTGAAGATAATGCAGCAGCTGCACCTGAGTTCCAGAATTCCATACCTGCGTAGACTTCTATCTACTGTAATCCAAGGGCTGGACAGTGAAACAAAGAATAAGAGAGAAAGAGGGGGTGAAGGGGGAGAGAAAGAGAAAAATAAGGAAAAAAATCGCTTTACTGTTTAAAAATAACAATCCAGAACTAAAATCCTATAACAGCACTGCCCAGTAAAAATATACGGGCAATATACTGTGGGCCACATCTGGAATTCCAAATTTTCTAGTAAAGCCACATGTCAAAAAGAGTAAAAAGAAAAGATGAAGTGAAATTTCACAATATATTTTATTTAAACCAGTATATTGAAAATATTACCATTTCAGCATGGAATTGATGTTTAAAGATGTTAATGAGATATTTTACATTCTTTTTTTTAAGTCTTCAAATATAGCATGGATTTTAGCACTTCTTCATTCTAAGCAGGCATATTTCCAGGGCTCAGTAGCCACACGTAGCTGGTGGCTACTGTACTGATTAGGAATCCCAGATGATCTCGCCATGCTAGGAGGCAGGAGAAGGAGCGGGTAGAAAATAAAGTCCGAATAAGACTTAAATCCCAAGTAAAGTTGGCAGGGAAAACTAATTCTCAATATTGGTAAAAATAAATTGTAATACACTCAAACACAGTATAAGTGATTATAAAAATAATCATCATAGAATAGAAATAAAAGATATACTTCTAAAACATTGCAAAAAAAAAACAAAGAAAAGTTGATAAATCCCATAAAAGTGTGAACGCTGCAGTAAGTAAGCCCTGTGAAAAGAAAATTTAAAAGTTAGATGGCACGAGCATGTCCAAATAAATCTGTAATTCCAACTAATATGAAGTGATAAGATTAACCTGTTAAAAGACAAGAGATGCTCAGATTGGATTTAAAAAACAAAACAAAACAAACAAACAAAATTATGTTCTATGACAAACACACTTGAAACAAAATGAAGAGAAAGGTTGAAAATAAACAGAAAAATGTGCAAAACAAATACTAACAACAACAACAAAAATAGCAGGTGTAGCTAATGCCAGACAAAATTCAAGCAAAAAAACTTTAAAGAGGAAATGATATTAAGTATTCGATAAAAAGAAAAATGTACTAAGAAGATATATTATTTACAAAACTGTATAGACCCAAGCAATATAAAACAAACACTATGAAGAATAAAAGAAAATTTATAATTCTAAAAATATAGTTAAGAGATTTTAACGCATTTTTCTTGGAATTCAACATATCAAATATGCAGAAATAAGTAAAAATAAAGGAGATTTAAATTACACCATTAATATGCTTGATCTAAAAACTATGTATTACTCTTTCATATCTCAAAGTAGAAAATGAGCATTCCTTTTTCTTAAACAAACTATTAGTCATAAAACATAAACCAGCAATGTACCAGCCTGCCAGGTCCACCATTACCTCCAGCTGTTTGTCCCTCCACAGGGACTCTCCAGTGAGGTGGATCCTCATGGACCATGGCTTCCCTGCTCCCTGGCTTCTGGATGGATCTGGCAGGGGACCACAGCGGGTGAGGAGGAGAGTGAAGTCAAGGTTCTTCCCCCACACCCTCTCACAGCTTCTGTCAACTTGCTCCTCCCCTAACCCCTCCAAGCCTAGGGCTGTTACCATCTCTTGAGCAAACTTGACTAATGTCCTCAGCATTTTGCCATGCTGGACTCATCTGCTCCCAACTCCAAGGCACATATGCTTTTATTTGGGGAGAGGGTCTGTTTTAAAGGAAATCCCAGGTACTTCTTTCACTCCTAATTACTTAAGAGGCATCTCAAATCTGAAAAAAAAGGGGGGGGACAGAATTATTTTGATATAATCACCATGCCATATGATCCTTGATCAAATAAAAAATAAATTATTTTTTAAAAAAACAAAACAAAAATAATATGTCCTGATAACATCTAATATCTAGACATTTCCAGTTTCTTAATTATCCACATATGTCATTTCACAGCAGGATTTTTAAAAGTCTATTAATTGTAAGTATTTGTTATATCTCTTAAGTTTCTTTTCATCTTAAATTATCCCCTTTTCTCTCACATTACTGTCTTGTTAAAATCACTGGGCCTATAGCGTGTCCTATTCTGGGCTCACCTGACCTTGCCCACCCAGTGTCCTTCAACCTGCTCCCCGATCCTCCATTCACCCATTCGGCCCATAGATTTGAGATTGAATGCAAACAGCTCATTAAGTGTACAATACTTTTTTTATTTTTACAAGAATACTTCATACATTGTGCTGTGTTTCTTATTAAAACATGTAGAACTTATATAATATCCCCTTGTGACACTTTCATATATCTTAATATTAATCAGTGTGTTCAAATGAGAGTTTATGTTTAGAGATATGGGAGGCCTTTGTTGCTTTTCTATTTTATGCATTTTTAAGACAGAAAATTTCTTAAATTTTAAGAAAGATGAAGTTTACCACATCAACGTTTGAAATTTTGTAGCACACACATCTCCCTGATAAAAGTAAGAGAGATGACATACAGGCAGAAAATGTTTCAAACTATAAAAGAAAATAATTTTCTAAACATAAATAATTGCAAAGAAAGAAACACAGCTGATTAATACCAACTAAAAAGAAAGAAAAGCAACTAGTAGGAAAGTAAGCAAAGGATGCCATCAGGGAATTCCTAGAAAAGGAAGGTGATCATCATTAAAAGCATAAAAAGGGCTCCATCACAGTAATAATTAGGTATCAAATTAAAATATTAAGATACTATCTTTACCTTATCTTACTGGTAAATTTTAATAGTTTGAAAATAAACATTCATTCACTTATTCAACAAATATTTTTGCATACCAAACCTGTTGCCAGGCCTAATGCTAGGCATAGCTGAAAACCAAGTAGATGCCCTATCCTTGAGAAACTTGCATTACTGAACAAGCAATAGTCAATAAATAAATAAACAAACAAAGAACAACTTAAGTTCATTGCATCTCTACCAATAAATGAACAGCATCACTTTGTAGACGGGAGTCGGGGGTTGGATGAGCTGTACAGGGAAAGCCTCACAGGATAAAATGTGAGTGATTGAGATGTTCCTGCCCGTATGAGTATCTGGAGGTGGGGATGGTGTTGGGGTGGAGGTGGAGTGGACAGAGCTTTCCAGAATGAAGAGCTGCGCAAATATCCAAAGATTGGAATGAGTCTGCCATTTTGGAGGCATAAGAAGTCAGTGTTTCCAGAGCATTGTGGCTGGTGTAGTATGTGTCCTATTATATCATGTCAGAATTTACATAATATAACCATTTGTCAAGAGCAGGGTGAGATGTGAAATTCCAAAAGTAGAATGAGACAATAGCAGGGAAGGATCAAAATGACCACTTCAAAAAGTTTGGATGTGACTTAAAATGCTGTGAGAATCCCTGAAAACTTTGAGACAGAGGAGAGATGTGATCTGATTTTTTTTTTTTAAGTTTATTCTGGGACTAGGTGGAGAAAGTATTGAGGATAGAAGAATGGAAGCAGGGAGAACAGTTTGGAGCTGAAGAGGAGAGAATAAGCAGGTAGAGTCTCAAGTCTTGCCAGCAGACTGGATAATTAAAAAGAGAAAAGGAGGAACAAAAGATGACTCCACGTTTTGTCTTGGGCACCTGGGTAAATGTTGGTGCCATCGATTAAAATAAAAGGAGATGAGAGGAAGCAGAGGTCTTTGGAGTGGTTTCAAGACTGCTGGCTAATAGGAACTACTGAAAACATCAGCAGCAAAAGGAAATAATCAGTTTGGCCATTTTTGAAGAATGATTTAGGGAAGGGTAGTGATCCTAGGGCTTACCAAGAAGTGAATATAGGGGTTTTGCAATAGTTTAAGGGGCTCAACAGTAAGACTCAAAATCAAGGTCATGAGAACAGTGGAAAAGAGAAGACAGTTTCCAGAAAAATGAATAAGGTAGAACATAGAAGTCTGTTGGATGGTTGGGGAGGAAGCCAGAAAGATAAACTAACCATGAGGACTCCCAGATTTTTGGCCTGAGTAAAGATGGGAAAAGGGTATCATCCAACAAATAAAAGGGTTAAAAATAATGGAGAACAAATGTCTTTCTCTGGATAAAACTGTACATTTCTCAAGGATTGGGCCCAGGCCCAAATGGTGGTGGGTTGAAATGGACAGATTAATACAACAACAATGGTCACAACAGGAACATTGAAACCACTGGATCATTCCCTGATAATAAACTAGATTAACTTACTACAATATTGCTACTTGCTCCTTGAGAAACACTGACAAATATATTTGATACACTGAGGGTAAAGTGTAGGATGGGAGAATAAGTAGGGCAGGAGAATTGCTTTACTTTTATTCATAAACAATAATTATGAAAATATGGGCAACTTTTCAAAGAACTGTTTGGGGTTGTGAAGGATGATGAATAGAGAACTGGGCAAGTTGCTTGATCAGAAGATAAAAGAGGGCTTCTTTACAGACAGTCCATCCTCAGCACAGGCTTGAAGACACATAGGTGAGTCCCAGTCAATTAAGCCTAGTTATTTGTCAATAACATTAAAATAACATCATTTACAAAGAGTATGAATTGAGCATATTCAAGCACAAAGGTATTCAACTAATTACTGAATTGAATCCAATTTTATATTTATTTTCCTTCTTTTTCAGCATTGCTAAAATAATATTTTCAATGGACAGATGTATTTTTTTATAGATCTTATCCAAAATTATCTAGGGAACTACTCAATTTCCACTTACTCTAATAACTGGATGAATGTTGCTCAGATTAACAGTCATTTCTCACTAGTAATTACTCATTACAAATGGTTGAGAAATATTTCAAAAAGTCATGCTTACACAATGTTGAAGACCAACTTTAAAAATTATTAATTCAGTGGAGCAAGATGGCGGAGGAGTAGGAGACCTGGATTTCGTCTGGTCTCAGGAATTCAGCTGAATAGGGATCAAACCATTCTGAACACCTACGAACTCAACAGGAGATCGAAGAAAATAATAGCAACAACTCTCTGAATAGAAAATCGACCACTTTCCGGAAGGTAGGATGTGCAGAGGAGTGAATCATAGGCAATATTCGGGAGGATAGATGGCAGGGGAGGGGGCCTCCATCGGCCACTTCTGGCAAGTGATAGAGCTTCGGAACACAAAATCAGAACTTTTAGAAGTCGGCTCCACTGAGGGACGTCGCTCCAGTGGCTAAGTGGGGGCTGGAATCCTCACGGGACAGTGTGGTCTCAGGACCCTCGGGGTCACAGAAAGACCTGGGGTGCCTGAGTGCGGCAGAGCTCCCAGGTATCAGAGTGGGAAAGCCGGCTGCAGAGACAGAGCCGAGGCGTGGGGTCTCAGCTCGGGGTTGCCATAAACTGTGATCAGCGACACAGTCGGGCTACTGCTCCTACAGCAGGGACACAACAAGCGGCAGAGCCGGGGAGACTTCCCTTCCTCCCCCGGGAGGAGTGGTGCGGGGTCGCACCACAGGGATCTGCTGGGTTTGGAGACTCCACACAGGGTCGGGTGCCAGAGATAGAAACGCTCGGTCACCGGCCGGGTGATCACAGACTGTGTCTGGAGACCAGGGAGACGGGAGTGATGGACTGCTTTTCTCTGGGGGTGGGCTGAGGAGCAGGGCACCGAATTCTTGGCTCCTCCAGGGTGGAGATTGGGAGGACGCCATTTTCACTCTCATCCTCCAAACCTGTACCAAAAGCTTGCAGGGAACAAAAGCCCCCGAGAGCAAACCCGAGCAGATAACTTAGCCCGGACCGACAAGGAAGGGGCAATTCCGCCTCCGGCAAAGACATTTGGGAACCATGGCAACAGGCCCCTCCCCTAGAAGATCAGCAAGAACAGCCAGCCAAGACCAAGTTTACCAATCAATGAGAATGGCAGAACTCCAGCGCTAGGGGAATACTGCACATAGAACTCATGGGTTTTTTACCATGATTCTTTAGTCTTTCAAAGTTAATTTTTTAACTGTCTTTTTTTTTAATTTTTCTTTTTCCCTTTTTCAACCACCGTCTTATCAATTCCTTTTTTAAAAAAAACATATTTATTTTTCATTTTTAGAGTCATATTCTATCCCTTGATAGTAGTTACCCTTATTTATGGCATATGTATATAAGTTGTTCTCTCTTTAAAATTTTGAGATACAGTTTCTTCTAACAGATCAAAATATACCCTAAATCTCTAGTGTATGGTTTTGTTCTACTCTCCTGCCTGATCACATTGTCTCCCTCTTTTTTCTTTCTTTCTTTTTTGTTAAATCATCTTATTTCTTTTTCAAACAACTTCTTATCAATTCCTTTTATAAATTGTTTTATAATTTTCATCTTTACAATTTCCAACCCTTCATCGTATCAACCGTTATTATGTACATATATAAGTCTTTCTTTCATTAAAATTTTGGGAGGCACTTTCTTCTAACAGAACAAAATACACCCAAAATCTAGTGTGTGGCACTGATCTATGAACCAGCCTGATCATATTTGATCATATTCTGTTTTGTTTTGTTTTGTTTTGTTCTGTTTTTGTTTTTTATCTTTATCTTTTTCTTTTTTTTTCTCTTTCTCTTTTCTTTCTTTCCCATTCTTTTCCCCTGGTTTCAGGTCTTTTCTGATTTGTTTGGAGTACATTTTCTGGGGACATTGTTACCCTGTTACCATTTTATTCTCTCATTCATCTATTCTCCTCTAGACAAAATGACAAGACAGAAAAAATCACCTCAACAAAAAGAACAAGAGGTAGTACTGTCTGCCAAGGACCTACTCAATATGGACATTAGTATGATGTCGGACCTAGAGTTCAGAATCATGATTTTAAACATACTGTTGGGCTTGAAAAAAGCATGGAAGTTATTAGAGATACCCTTTTGGGAGAAATAAAAGAAGTAAAATCTAAACAAGTTGAAGTCAAAAAGGCTATTGATGAGGTGCAATCAAAAATTCGGGCACTAACTGCTAGGATATATGAGGCAGAAGAGAGAATCAGTGATACATAAGACCAAATGATGGAAAATAAAGAAGCTGAAAAAAAGAGAGATAAACAACTACTGGATCACGAGGGCAGAATTCGAGAGATAAGCGATACCATAAGACGAAACAACATTAGAATAATTGGGATCCCAGAAGAAGAAGAAAGAGAGAGAGGGGCAGAAGGTATACTGGAGCAAATTAGAGCAGGAACTTCCTTAATGTGGGGAAAGAAACAAGCATCCAAATCCAGGAGGCACAGAGAACCCCTCTCAAAATCAATAAAAATGTCAACACCCCGACATATAATAGTAAAACTTACGAGTCTCAGAGACAAAGAGAAAATCCTGAAAGCAGCTCAGGAGAAGAGTTATGGAACATATAATGGTAGAAATATTAGATTGGCAACAAACCTATCCACAGAGACCTGGCAGGCCAGAAAAGACTGGCATGATATATTCAGAGCACTAAACGAGAAAAATAAGCAGCCAAGAATACATTATCCAGCTAGGCTGTCATTGAAAATAGAAGGAGAGAGAAAAAGCTTCCAGGACAAACAAAATCTAAAGGAATTTGCAAACACGAAACCAGCCCTCCAAGAAATATTGAAAGGGGTCCTCTAAGCAAAGAGAGAGCCTAAAAGCAGCATAGATCAGAAAGGAACACAGACAATATACACTAACAGTCACCTTACAGGCAATACAATGACAGTAAATTCCTATCTTTCAATAGTTACCCTGAATGCAAATGGGCTAAATTCCCCAACAAAAAGACACATGCATTCACATTGGATTAAAAAACAACACCCATGGATATGCTGTCTGCAAGACACTCATTTTAGAACCAAAGACACCCCCAGATTGAAAGTGAGGGGATGGAAAACCATTTACCATGTTAATGGACACCAAAAGAAAGCTGGGGTGGCAATCCTTAGATCAGACAAATTAGATTTTAAACCAAACACTGTAATAAGAGACGAGGAAGGACACTATATCCTATTTAAAGGGTCTATCCAAAAGAAGATCTAACAATTGTAAATATCTATGCCCCTAACATGGGAGTAGCCAATTATGTAAGGCAATTAATAACAAAAGCAAAGAAACACATTGACAATACAATATTAGTGGGGGATTTTAACACCCCCTGACTGAAAAGGACAGATCATCTAAGCAAAAGATCAACAAAGAAATAAGACTTCAAATGACACACTGGACCAAATGGACTTCACAGACATATTCAGAACATTCCATCCCAAAGCAACAGAATACATATTCTTCTCTAGTGCCCATGGAACATTCACAAGAATAGATCACATCCTAGGTCACAAATCAGGTCTCAGTTGGTACCAAAAGATTGGGATCATTCCCTGCATATTTTCGGACCACAATGCTTTGAAACTAGAGCTCAATCATAAGAGGAAAGTCGGAAAGAACTCAAATATATGGAGGCTAAAGAGCATCCTACTAAAGAATGAATGGGTCAACCAGGAAATTAAAGAAGAATTAAAAAAATTCATGGAAACCAATGAAAATGAAAACACAACTGTTCAAAATCTTTGGGATGCAGCTAGGGCAGTCCTAAGAGGAAAGTATATAGCAATACAAGCCTTTCTCAAGAAATAAGATAGATCTCAAATACACAACCTAACCCTACACTTAAAGGAGCTAGAGAAAAAAACAGCAAATAAAGCCTGAACTCAGCAGGAGAAGAGAAAAAATAAAGATCAGAGCAGAAATCAATGAAAGAGAAACCAAAAGAACAGTAGAACAGATCAACAAAACTAGGAGCTGGTTCTTTGAAAGAATTAACAAGATTGATAAACCCCTGGCCAGACTGATCAAAAAGAAAAGAGAAATGACCTAAATCAAAAAAATCATGAATGAAAGAGGAGAGATCACAACCAACACCAAAGAAATACAAACAATTATAAGAACATATTATGAGCAACTCTATGCCAGCAAATTAGATACCCTGGAAGAAATGGATGCATTCCTAGAGATGTATCAACTACCAAAACTGAACCAGGAAGAAATAGAAAACCTGAACAGACATATAACCCCTAAGGAAATTGAAGCAGTCATCAAAATTTTCCCAACAAACAAAGCCCAGTGCCAGATGGCTTCCCAGGGGAATTCTATCAAATATTTAAAGAAGAATTAATACCTATTCTCCTGAAACTGTGCCAAAAAATAGAAATGGGAGGAAAACTTCCAAACTCATTTTATGAGGCCACCATTACCTTGATTCCAAAACCGGACAAAGACCCCATCAAAAAGGAAAATTACAGACCAATATCCTTGATGAACATGGATGCAAAAATTCTCACCAAAATACTAGCCAATAGGATCCAACAGTACATTAAAATGATTATTCACCACGACCAAGTGGGATTTATCCCTGGGCTGCAAGGTTGGTTGAACATCCGCAAATCAATCAACGTGATACAATACATTAACAAAAGAAAGAACAAGAATCATATGATCCTCTCAATAGATGCAGAAAAAGCATTTGACAAAGTACAGCATCCTTTCTTGATCAAAATTCTTCAGAGTATAGGGATAGAGGGTACATGCCTCAATATCATAAAAGCCATCTGTGAAAAACTTACAGCGAATATCATTCTCAATGGGGAAAAGCTGAGAGCTTTTCCCCTAAGGTCAGGAACGCGGCAGGGATGTCCACTCTCACCACTGCTATTCAACATAGTATTAGAAGTCCTAGCCACATCAATCAGACAACCAAAAGTAATCAAAGGCATCCAAATTGGCAAAGAGGAAGTCAAACTCTCTCTTTGCAGATGATATGATACTGTATGTGGAAAACCCAAAAAACTCTACCCCAAAACTGCTAGAACTCATACAAGAATTCAGTAAAGTAGCAGGCTATAAAATCAATGCACAGAAATCAGTGGCATTCCTATACACCAACAACAAGACAGAAGAGAGACAAATCAAGGAGTCGATCCCATTTACAACTGCACCCAAAACCATAAGATACCTAGGAATAAATTTAACCAAAGAGGCAAAGGATCTGTACTCAGAAAACTATAAAATACTCATGAAAGGAATTGAAGAAGACACAAAGAAATGGAAAAACGTTCCATGCTCATGTATTGGAAGAAGAAACATTGTGAAGATGTCAAGGATACCTAGAGCAATCTACACATTCAATGCAATCCCCATCAAAATACCATCCACTTTTTTCAAAAAATGGAACAAATCATCCTAAAATTTATGGAACCAGAAGAGACCCCGAATAGCCAGAGGAATCTTGAAAAAGAAAAGCAAAGCTGGTGGCATCACAATTCCCGACTTCCAGCTCTATTACAAAGCTGTCATCATCAAGACAGTATGGTACTGGCACAAAAACAGACACATAGATCAATGAATCGAGAGCCCAGAAATGGACCCTCTACTCTATGGTCAACTTATCTTTTTCAAAGCAGGAAAGAATGGCCAATGGAAAAAAGACAGTGTCTTCAACAAATGGTGTTGAGAAAATTGGACAGCCACATGCAGAAGAATGAAACTGGACCATTTCCTTACACCACACACAAAAATAGACTCCAAATTGTTGAATGACCTAAACGTGAGACAGGAGTCCTTCAAAATCCTAAAGGAGAACACAGGTAGCAACGTCTTCGACCTCAGCCGCAGCAACTTCTTCCTATAAAGATCGCCAAAGGCAAGGGAAGCAAGGGCAAAAATGATCTATTGGGATTTCATCAAGATAAAAAGCTTTTGCACAGCAAAAGAAACAGTCCACAAAACCAAAGACAGCCGACAGAATGGGAGAAAATATTTGCAAATGACATATCAGATAAAGGGCTAGTATACAAAATCTATAAAGAACTTATCAAACTCAACACCCAAAGAATAAATAATCTAATCAAGAAATGGGCAGAAGACATGAACAGACATTTTTCCAAAGAATACATCCAAATGGCCAACAGGCACATGAAAAATTGCTCAACATCGCTCGGCATCAGGGAAATCCAAATCAAAACCTCAATGAGATACCTCCTGACACCAGTCAGAATAGCTATAATTAATAAGTCAGGAAATGACAGATGTTGGCAGGGATGCGGAGAAAGGGGAACCCTCCTACACTGTTGGTGGGAATACAAGCTGGTGCAGCCACTCTGGAAAACAGTATGGAGATTCCTCAAACAGTTGAAAATATTGCTACCATAGGATCCAGCAATTGCACTACTGGTATTTACCCCAAAGTTACAAATGTAGGGATCCGAAGGGGTATGTGCACCCCAATGTTTATAGCAGCAATATCCACAATAGCCAAACTGTGGAAATAGCCAAGTTGTCCATTGACAGATAAATGGATAAAGAAGATGTGGTATATATACCCAATGGAATATTTTGCAGCCATCAAAAGACGGAGATCTTGCCATTTGCAACAACGTGGATGGAATTGGAGGGTGTTATGCTGAGTGAAATAAGTCAATCAGAGAAAGACATGTATCATATGACCTCACTGATATGAGGAATTCTTAATCTCAGGAAACGACCTGAGTGTTGCTGGAGTGTGGATGGTGGGATGGATGGGGTGGCTGGGTGATAGCCATTGGGTAGGGTATGTGCGATGGTGAGCGCTGTGAATTGTGCAAGACTGTTGAATCACAGATCTGTACTTCTGAAACAAATAGTGTAATATATGTTAAGAAAAAAAAAAAGAAGTTAGCAGGAGGGGAAGAATGAGTGGGTGTAAGTCAGAGGGGGAGACGAACCATGAGAAACGATGGACTCTGAAACACAAACTGAGTGTTCTAGAGGGGAGGCGGGTGGGGGTATGGGTTAGCCTGGTGATGGGTAGTAAAGAGGGCACGTTCTGCGTGGAGCACTGGGTGTTATGCACAAACAATGAATCATGGAACACTACATCAAAAACTAATGATGTAATATATGATGATTAACATAACAATAAAAATAAAAAACTAATGATGTAATGTATGGTGATTAACATAACAATAAAAAATTTAAAAAATATATCTATCTTGATGAGCACTGAATTATATATAGAATTGTTGAATTATTGTCTTACACACCTGAAACTAATATAACATTGTATGTTAATTATACTTTAATTTTTAAAAAAATAATAAAAATATAAATTACCCCAAATAATGCAATTTTTTAGCAATCTTATCTAACTCTCACTTTAAAGGTGAGGGAACCAAAGGTAAGAGCAAACAAAACTAGCAAGTGGCATTCCTGAGACTGGAACCAAAGGGTGCTAATGTCTAGCTCACTGTTCTTCCCACACAACGATCTTCCTCTTTTGTAGTTTGAGTAAAGGTGACCCTGGTTCAAAAAAGGTTTTGGTATCAAGACAAACCAGTGAGCCTAACTTCAAAGGCAGTCTTGAGGGCAAAAGAAGGGAATGAATGACTATAAACTCATAAGATTTGGCCACGAGTAAATGGAAGGGAGGGTGAAGTTACCTGAGTTGAACCCAGCATGCAGTATAAGGCAGTGGCTGTCCTGAACAACAACTAAATCTCCATGATGCCACAGGCTTACAGATCACCTCATCATTATGACTGGGCTATTTAACCATGTACCCTGTTTCTCATTTTTTCTTCAGTACCTGACTATACATTTATTTTGGCAAAAGGATTTATTCCCGACTTGGAAATAAATCAGGCACATTTTAGACTCCAAATTCCAATGGCAGGTAGATTATTTACATAGATTTGCATCCAAGTGTTCCTCACTTATTGATATGAAGACAGAAAATGCACACTCTTTGTTACATAGAACTATAGTTGTAGTTTTAGAATGGTTTACAATGCCATTGGTGGGATCAAAATGATTTTTAGATGAATATGATATTGCCTCAAAGAAAATTCTTTGTGTGTGAAAGAAAGTATGGTAAGGTGTTTGTACTTCCAGTAAACATGTATAAACCACATAAAGGTTGAAATGAGAAGTCACAGAAAAAATAGGGATATAATAGAACTTGCTTTGTGTCTAGTAAAAGACCATGTTACTGCCAACCCTTACCAATTCAGTGAATGTCCCTCCACTCCCAACTGCCAATCCCTGCATCTCTTTGCTGAGGACTTTGGTTGCTGGAGTCTGTTCTTCCTGAAGGTGCTACTGGCTGGGATTTCTGGAAAATTAATACTCCTGGGAGCAGACCTTGACCAATCAGAGAAAGTTAGTAGGTAAATGCCCCAGTCCTCTAGCCCCTTGGTTGGGATGACTGAGACTAGTCTTACATATTGGCTCCTAGAGATTCCCTTGAGGATTCAGCTCCTGTTGCTCACAGTGGTAACTGGCTTGATGATCCAGCCTTTATTAACTGCCTTCCTGTCTCACTTTCCTACTCCCTAACCAATGTTTCCTGGGACCACCCCTTAAATACATTCCCTGCACTTGAATCCTTGATTTTGGTCTGCTTCTAGGGGTATGCAACTCAGACAATATGACCTGACTCACATTCCTCCTTAGATTAGCTCTGAGAAGGGTTAGAAGCAAGGGTGGAGGTGCACCATGAAGGCCAACATATTGCTGATTGCTCCCTTGCTAATGAGTTTTCCAAGTTCCAGTTGGGTGAATGCAACCCACTTCTGCATCCCTTCCAACTCGGCACATCCACTGCCAGGAGCAGAGAGCATTGGTGTAAACATGACATTTTCCTCATGCTCAGCGAGACAGGAAGTTCGTTAAATTTGGTATAAATCTTTGCCTTTAAAGTGCCAGTTGGTGATTTATTTTCTCCTTCTGTTTAGATTTTTTAGAGCGTAGGTGCCAACCTCTGGAATACAATCCAAAACCCCAAGCGAAGTCCTGTTGATAAATCAACAAAAGCCCTGTTTGCACAGCACAAGCCAAATGCAAATCTCTTATCCTTGAGAGTGAGTCTAATGACCATTTTTCAATGTTATAAAAGGTGCCATGTCAAAGCATCTTACTAATTCTCACCTTGGCTTCTAAAAAACATCCCCTGGCTGCCTTCTTTCAAAGAAAATCCACAGATAAATAAAACCTCCAAAGGAACACCATGGTGGCAAATCCATCTGAGGAGAAAGAAAATTACTTCAGGATGTAGTTGCCGGGCATATTTCCACTTATCTCTATATCGCATTTGGGCAACACAGTTTATTGGTGTGTGCGTCCTCATCTACTTTTTGCACAAGATATAAGAGGAACCTAAATAGCATTGTAAGACATTGCTAACTTCTTGTTACCAACTGAGGCTTGAGCATGGGACCGTATCCATCTAACCTTCTGTTTCTTCATCTTAGGAATACTGAAAGGATGAAATGCATTCACTTGTCTGCATCTTCAACCAAGAAATATTTATTGAGCATTTACTCTGTGCCAGAGTCAGGCCAGGTGGCAATGAAGGTCAGTGGCAATGAAGCAGCAAGAACAAAGAGACAGACAAAAAATGAGGCTGGGAATGTTAGTGTGAGGCAAAGCACACCAGGCCTCAAAGGCTGTGATGAGAAGTTTGTGCAAAGAGCCATGGTAAACCATTAAAGGGCATTAAGCAAGGGAATGAGTGGCATGGAAATAAGATAGAGGGCAAGAAAAAAATGAATGAAAGAAATTATAACACGAGTCACCTAGACCAGGGTCTGGTGCAACACAGGCAGTCAGGAAATGGAAATTCTTGCCGCTCTGCTCTACCCCTTCCCCTCAGAAGCAAGAGTTATCAGCCTGCCCTTAACCACCCCCTCTAAGGCGGTATTACCTGGTAACTGTTAAGCTGTCACCTACCTCCATGATCCAATTACCCACATGGGGGCAAAGATCATTTATTCTTTGAGAGGAGGAAATTGGGAATTAAATTTTATGAGCCAACACAGAAAAGGTTTCTGTTGGACAAGAATCATCATAAAATTGTTATACATTTCATATCAATGCATGTAGTGAGGCACAAATGAAGTTATGGAATTCGGAAGTCATTATATGATCAAAGACAGCCCAAATGGTTGGGTAAGAGTGAAAGAGATATGCCTTCCTAAACATCAGGCGTGCATCCTTGAAAAGTTCTTGGCAAGTTTGTTAAATCCATTTTTGGCAAGTAGAATAAGTATTTGAAAGAACAAGGGCAGTTAATTAGGTATAGTTATTATTCATGAAATTTTGTAATTAGGTAAGAGATAAAAATTGTTGATTATAAGACTTTAGCTTGGAAAATGTTGGAATATAGAGATTTGCAAAGGTAAAGACATCTAAACAATTAAATGTGACTGAATGAAAGGATTTCTGTTGAGTTCATATCCTTAAAACATACAAAAGATGGACAGAGACAAACACTGAGCTGTATCACCATCAAAAGTTTTGAGGAAACCAGAAGACTAATATTAATGATGCTTTCAAAAACAAAAATTCTAAGAACCTCCAGAAGGCTTTATTTTGCTATATTTAGATCAAGAAGAACAAGGAAGGGATGAACCCATTACTGGGTATAGATTTAATAATCCATCAAGAAGAATGATCTTACAACTGAAAATTTGAAAGAGAGAATCAAAATCCAGCATTGAGGAAATGCTAAGTGCCAGATTTTAAAATGGAAACTGCAAGAATAGACAGATGAAATCACAGAGCTATCCTTGGTAATTAAAAAAAAAGACCCAAAACAAACAAACAAAAAATCTGAAACGCCAACCAGGAGAATTGTTTGAAGTCTGGAGAGAAGCAATGGTTGCTATCTTTTTCAAAGACTCTTTAGGCTGTATTCTGGGCATGATAAACAAGGGAATTTCTGGTTGATCCTTAGAAAAACTCTAAAATGAAAATTTAAACATGATTTCTGAGCTCTTCATAAGGAGTGAGCATCAGGAACCAAACTAAGTTTACCACAACACATCTTTCCATATGACTTTGATTTTGTTTCTCATTGTGTTACCAAAGAGGGAGATTGGGACCACATGATAGAGCCACCTGGGTTTATTTCTTGAGGACATGGACAAAAAATTGGTAAAAGGCAATTATGCTAAATACCTCTAAATCAGAAAGGTCCATTGCTGATGTAAAATGAAGATGAATTCCTCACTGGACACTCCATCTGCTTTGGATTCAGGTTGTCATCCTGGACTTTCTTTTGAGTGTGGGTAGAGAAATCTACATATAAAGTCCTTCCTACAAATTAGATAATGCACAGTGAAGAGTTGGTAACCTGTGAATTGTTGGACAATGTTATTTTATATCATAATTCTTACTAATTTTTAATGCTATCCTTTCCGGCAGGTGGACAGTAATTTACTCTCATTTTCTGGGTAAAAGTGAACCTTTAGTGATTTGTAGAAAAGCAATTGTATTTGGGGTTAGCTAAATGATAATCATCCTATGGTCCTAGACTGATATGACCAGGGGAAGGAAGTTAAAATTCTCTGATCAACATTGAGCAAAGTGCCCACCATTTCTGCAAGAGTTTTAGCTTGGCAAGGAAACAGGCAAGTTTTGCTTTAACATGGACAGTGGTTCCTGCATTCTGATCCAGCGAGCTCCATTCCAACATGGCCCCGGAGAAGCTCTGCACGGCAGAGCCCTTACATCATCTGCACTATATGTACACTTGGTCAGGCTGTGTAAACTTTGACATGTGGGTGTCAATCTTTCTCATATTTGCAGATGGCTTTATCAGAGCATGATTAGTTTCCAGAACAAATTTGAGCAAAAGAAAACATTACCTACAGTATGTAAGCCAACAGAGCAGCTAGTTTTCAGATTTGTCTATTTACATGGGCACTGGATGTTTTGCTAAGGCTCTCTAAAACTGATGGTAATTGAACAGTGCCAGTGTGTTAGTGGAGGCTGATGAGTTGTAAAGGTTTTATAAACAACCAGGGTGGATTTGGCCACAGCCTTTCTAGTAATGTTTGTTAATCTCCCTGAGCAAGTGTGCACCTAACACAATGTAAATACTCCAGAATTTGGTGGTGTCAATAGTGTAACTTTTACTGTTTGTAAAATCATTCTTTGATATCATCAGTAAGTTTACTGAATGTCCCATGGCCAAATATAATAAAACCTTAAGTAAGCTCTTGCAGAGAAATAAGGGAAAACATGTGTTTTATTTTTACCCCATTGCATGTTTGTTAAAGGATCATCGTAGACTGATAAATACAGTCGTGGCTGTGCCTGTGTGTAGATTGCTGTTTGGCTTCCAGTGAAGGCGAGTTTTATTTCACTCACAGAAGGAAAAGTATCTGTTTACAATTATTCCAGGGCTTAGTTTACATATTTTGCTGAGAAAGACTGTAGAATTTCCAGGGAAAATCTGTATTGTCCCCAAATTATCAGCATCGGACAAAGTTCATTAAGATTTATCTCAGTTAGAACTGAAAGTGTGAGAGTTGCCCGTAGAAGCTTTGTTCGGGTCCTGAAATTCCTATGCATACACCTGTTTGTGGGTGTGGCTGTGCTTTCAAATGATGTCAAATAATGTCAGATGAGACCTCCCCTTCCATCTGAGCACCCTTGTAAACCACTAGAGGGCCTATCCATTTGCAAGATTCTCCGGGCAAGGGGAAGAAATCCTTCTAAATATCAGAGAAGAATCTTTGAAAGTTTTTTGTTGTTGTTTTTGTTTTTGGTGAAGAACCTTACTGACCACACGCCCCACCCACACCCTCCCCATTGCTGGTATCTGTGAAAACTTTAGGAATCTGCAGTGCCCAGGATGCACTGGACAAGACGACCGCCCTCGGGGTTAATGACCAACCCCTCTGGCCACAGTATTGATGGATGGCAGAGGAAATGAAGCTGCAGTGACATTTTCAAGGGGAATTTGTGAAGCACAGATATGAGCATGACCAGCACAGCGTAGCGGCACATAAAATCAATACAAATAACCCATACCTTAATACCTTGATCCGGGGAAGAGGCTGGATTCATCAGACCCTCAGAGGGGAGCGGCCCGAGGCCACCTGCTCTGGGCGACCGTGCTATTGACTTGCTCTGCAGAGGCATTAAGCCAACCACAATTAGGAGGCTTCTTTTTCTTTTTTCTTTCTTTCTTTCATTCCTTTTTTTAGGCAGTTCTTTCCCCCAGAAATAATTTTCTGGAGAAATGTGTGCCAGAGTACAAAACATCCTTGAAAAACACCCTTGCAGTGACATTGATCATACCACGTTGTCATTGCAAAATCTAAGGCACTGCGTTTTCTTTCTCCACATTTTACAAGTTGTCTGTTTTTGAATCTGCTAAAATAATACCAAAAATGTACACTGCCTTCTGAAGGTGGGGAATGAGCCTTCCATTTTGTGAGCCCACAGTTGTGCTCTTATTGCTCGCTGTGGAAAGGAGTCATTTTCTCTTCTTTGTGGCATAAGATTCTTATGTGCATAACTAAGTTTGTGCAGCTAGCCAAAAAATCAATGGGCGCTAAGACCCTGTATTATAAAAGGGCGGAACTCTATTGATTGCAATATTAAATTTTCTCTTTTTGCATAATCACATTTAAGGGGATGGGTTACAAAGAACCCCGTGGCCAATGTATTTTTGAAGAATGTTCTTTCTATTTCTTGTTTTACCTCCTCTTGATATGTGATGCAATAAATGACTTCATTTTACAAAAATAGGGAAACTCAGAGTTCATGCTGTTTCAGAATGATAAGGTGTGTAGGATGAACACTTGTAAAAAGGTAGGGGGAGCACAATTTTTTTTTTTTGAGCACATCTTTCTTGTGTGTAGTCCTTGTTTGTTTCTATTTGGAAGGAACTGGAAGGCACAGTAAGCACCAGACACACCAGTGTGTGGATGACTCCTAATGTTGGTGTGGAGAACGGAATATTCTCTGAAATCGTTCAATCTCCTGTTTCTAGCTAAATATCTGAGTAACCGGGCAGCCTCGTTTATCATAAACAAAGACTTGGCTGCTTAAACAGGGCAATCTTTCAGTATAATTGGACTAAATCTCTCACAAAACAGAAAGGATTGAAACTATGAGAATTATTTTCTCAATCATATTAGTCAATGCTTGGAAGGAAAGCGAATAGCTGACTTTTTCTAGCCCGTGTGAGTGCAAGGATAAGACGGTAGTTTCCTTTCCCATTATTAATTATTTACTTTTTAAAAGGGTAACCCTCTGCCTTTTAATTATGCGGGATATGGGACGTCGGGGCACAAGAGGCATCTGTCTCCCTGAACTGCAAGGAGATGGCAAGAATGCTCCACACCCCAGTATGGTTTGGTCTCGGGGCCAAATGCGGCTCCAACCTGGATGGGAGTTTCTCCCCCTGCCCTCGTCTGCCCTGACAAGCCAGGCGTGAAAGTTCTGACACCGAAAGCTCTCAGGACTCGAAGCATCGAGTTCTGAAATCTGTGGAGTCCTTTGCAAATGCCTGCATGAACCCGAGGCTCTGCAAGGTGAAAGTCACGGCGGCACAGAGTTGTGTGTGTTAATATGTGTACAGAGTAACTCTGTTTGTTTGTAGGTCCTTAGTAGAAGGGTGTCTAATGTTGACTTTTTGAGGCTAAAATTGTTTGAATTTTCTATCCCAACTCTAAGCCACCTTACAGAGGGCTCTTTTTTCCTTGCTGTTTGTACATTCATTACCTTTTAAAATGTCTTGAAGTAGTAAACAATCCAACAGTTCTCCCTCCATCCACCCCATTGTCAAGAAGAATGGGGGCCAGACCGCCAAGGGCGCGTCAGAGACTGTGGCTTGCAAGCTTGCCCTGGTAATAAATATTTGGAGCTTTGGGGCAATTATTCCCACACATTGTGCAGCCCTCCCAATCCTTCATTAAAGCCAAATCAGATACTAGAAGAAAAACAGAGCACAAAATGTGTTTGTAAGAGTGCATTTCTAGTAATTAACACAAGCTCTGGTTTTTGGGTTGATAAATTGTTGCAAAGAAAGAAATAAGTGTAAGAAATAGAACTCTACATTTGTATGAGTGTGTCTGTGTACGTGTATTTTCTGTAACTTGAACAAAACTCCTAAAAGACACACTGCATTTTGCTTTCGTTTGAGCCACAGTGATGCATTTGCAATTTTCTTCTCAGGGGAAAAGGAAAATCACTTTATTCCAGCCACATCATTCCCAGTCTTTGTGCATGAAGGTATGAACACACATCTCTATTTCTTTTGCTTAGGATGGGGGTGGGGAAAGCACAAGGACAGGGGGATCTTTCCATCTGGCTCCTTGACATTCTTGGTGGGAGAATTTCCCTTTGTTCCTGCAGACCAGCAAGTTAGAGAAGGCTTGTAATGACTACATTGTCAGGTTAAATTAAATGCAATGCCCTCGTGGTGGCCTGTCAGCTTAAGGAGCGCCCTCTCTCTCAGGGCTCCTGCGGAGACTCCCACAAGCCCCTTATTGTCTCAGTTAAAAGGCCAAGCAAGTCAGCCTATTCCCATTCCTCTTCCTATTCTGGAACAAGGTCCCAGTGCATGTCAACCTTGATTTTGTGTGTGAGAGTGTGTGTCTCTCAGGGTGAGGGTGCGGAGGTCCAGTTTGAAACCAGACTGTCCTGACTTTATCTCCATGCAGAAGTACGTCTGGCAAAGCAATGGTTACTCTGTGGAGAATGGAGGGAGGCACCCCCCACTAATAAACGGAGAAGGGTCCTCTTGCCCTGGGATTAGCCAGTTAGTGCACATGCATGTGGTGTGGGAGTTAGTCTGAGTGGCATCCAACAGCAGTCTCCCCAGGAAGAAGAGAAACCCAAGGCCATCACCAGGCCTCTTTTTCTTCATAATAATGAAGGGGCTAATGTGCATTTTCCAGAGGTGGTGCAGCTCCATTTTAACCAGAGGCTGCATATAGGCCACCCTTATCAGGCCTCGGCCCAGCTTTACAGTATTCCGAGCAAGATCCAAAGGACTCATGTGGACAAGGACTTTGGGGTTCAGGGTTTGGCATTGAAAGAGCTACGTTCAGATCCCCATCTTCAAGCATCTATGAGCAAGGACTTGGGTAAGTCTCTTGAGCTCTGTGAATCTCCTCCTGCGAACTTCCGAGGGATCAGTGAACTCATGAGTGGGAAAGCCAAGATCAGGAAAACGTATAAAATGGGATATTTAGGAAAGAAGACAGGATATCAAATATGTTATCTGCAATTGGAAAGAGTTCAAAGGAAAATGCTCGGTCAAGAGAAGGAACAAGGTAAAAAGGATAAATTCATTTTCCCCCGAAGTTTTATTGAGTCTCATTAGGGAGTCTGTAAGTGACAAGTGTCACCCTGTGACCTGACGAAAGTGCTGGCGCTTACTGCAGTTTATAAATAGGTGAGTCCCTAAAACTTAGGGTCATAGGGACCACCTCCCACCCATTCCTCGTAAATAATATTAGGAATTAGTGTCACTCTTGCAGGATGGGCTCTCTGGGAAGCAGATATTCAGTGGAAGTCAGGGGTGCAAAATGGTTATTGGGGGATAACCATGAATAAGGAAACAGGAGGCAGCAAGATTGGGGGCCATCCAACCACAGCAGGACCTGGCAAAGTCTATGCCTGTTTGAAGAAAGGCACAGTGAGCAGAAGTTGCCAGGCCTTTGTACCACTGGGCCACCCTTAAAGGGCTCAGAAGCTGAGGCGTGTCTGGCGGCTGTTAAGTTAACCCCAGTCTTTAGCTGGACAGAAGGCCCTCACTTGAAGGGGAAGCTGAGCACCGCATCTCAGTACCTGGTGCACCGACCGACCGCCCCAGCCTCTTCATTGCCCCATGAGATGCCCAGAGTCGCTGGAAAAGAACTTGTGCTGAGAACTTGATCCATTAGGATGTTTTCACTGTTCTGTGTACAAAGATGTGCACAATAGAACATTTTTAAAGAATTGGATCAGGTAAACTGATGAACTCTTGAAAAACTGTCATGATTCCTTTTTACCACGTGAGAAGTATGTAATACATTGTACAGTTTCTCCTTTCATGGTGTCTGCCAGGAGTCAGGGAACTACAGGGAATTTTAGCCTAGTTTGTTGTTTTTCAAATGTTTATGCTTTTAATATTGTAGGTGTGTATCTAATGATTGCTGAAGCCAGAACTGTCTCCAAGTTTAGTCTAGTTATTGATAAAGAGTGTCTGTGGCATCTTTATTCTGCATATTTTTGAACTTGTGTTTAACTATTTTATTACTTATATTTTACATTTAGCATCCACAAATGTTCTTTTGGAAGTATGAGATACAAAATATTGATATATAGATATGGTTATAGATATCTATCATTTTGGGGAATCATCTAGTTTTGCTTTTTTTTTAATTGTGATATGATTATTTTATTTCATTTTATTAATTCTAGTGTAGTTAACATACAGTGTTGTATTAGTTTCAAGTGTGCAATATAGTAATTCCACAATATATTACTCAGTCCTCATCAAGTTATGTGCACCCTTAATCCCCTTCACCCATTTCCTCCATCCCCCCATCCTCCTCCTTTCTGGTAACCAGCAGCTTGTTCTCTATAGTTAAGAGTCCGTTTTTTGGTTTCTCCCTCTCTCTCTCTCAAGCTTAATTTTTTTTTTAAATTTCTTTCTTAAATTTCTTAAATTCCACATAGGAGTGAAATCACATGGTATTTGTCTTTGACTAACTTATTTTGCTTAACATAATACTCTCTAGTTCTGTCCATGTCTTTGCAAATGGAAAGATTTCATTCTTTTTATTGCTGAGTCATATTCCATTGTATATATATACCACATCTTCTTTATCCATTCATCAGTCAATGGACACTTGGACTGCTTCCATATCTTGGTTATTGTAAATGATGCTGCTGTATAAACTTGGGGTGCATATATCCTTTTGAATTGGTATTTTCCTATTCTTGGAGTAAAGACTCAGTAATGTGATTACTAGATCATATGGTAGATCTATTTTTAATTTTTTGAGGAACCTCCATACTGTTTTCCACAATGGCTGCCTCAGTTTGCATTTTCATCAATAGTGCACAAGGGTTCCTTTACCGCCACATCCTCACCAACACCTGTTGTTACCTGTGTTTTTTATTTTAGTCATTCTGACCTAAATGGGAGACCTGAAACCATAAAAATCCTGGAAGAGAGGACAGACAGTCATTTCTCTGACATCGGCCATAGCAACATCTTTCTAGATATGTCTCCTGAGGCAAGAGAAACAAAAGTAAAAATAAACTATTGGGACTCCATTAAAATAAAATCTTCTGCACAGTAATTCTTTTTTTATTTGAATATATTTTCTGGTCCAGTCAGTTCTGCCTTTTGTGTTGCTTTTCCCATCTTACCCAACCCCTTCCAGGCAGTCACACAGTGATGTCCACATCCTCACCATCACGATACACCAGCCACTGCACTAAATTTAGCTCAATCTTGGATGTACCAACACCCAAAGAAATACAACCCCTTCTCGTCATATTCTGTCTGTGGTGTGTCTCGGTAACTTCTGTCGCAGCACATGGGCTTTGTGGCTGAGATGTGGCTTCTTCTTCCTGCCCCGCTGCTTATGAGCTGGCCCTCAGAGATGTGGTGGAAATGCTCTGAGCCTCCATTTCTCTTCTGTGACATAAGCTTGAGAACACCTCCGCTCAGAGTGCTTCAGAGAGTGAAATAAGACAGCATATGGAGAGCACTCTGTGCCCAGGAGACCCTGGAGGCCTCACTTCCCATTCTTGGAATCTCTGTAGTAATTATGGCCACATTACAACAGAAAGCGCTTAATCAAAGTCTTAACAGAGTGTTCCTAAAGAGACCAGGCCCACAGATACGGGCCCTTTCCCATCTCTGGGCCCCTTGAACAATAGGCAGTTCTTTCTGTCACTGTTCTTATATGTAGCTTGGTAGCTGGCAGTGCTAGGAAGAGCTTCATATGTTATTGATCATAATGATGCTCAAACCCCATACAGGCTGTAATTTCCTCAAAACCTGTGGCCGAGCAGGAGGGGTGGAAGCTGCTCATAGCCCTCACAAGTCTACCCCAGATAGATGTTGTAAGGAAATGTTCCTTCTCATCTTCTTAAAAGCAAAGTTAAAATCAGTCCAGTTATGTTATGGAGGACCTTTCTTTCCTAAATAACTCGGCAGAGTGCCGAAGGGGAACATCATGGGACATCTGGAGCTAGAAGTCTGCGAAGCATCCCTGTCCTTCCTTATTGACAAAAGTGATGGAAGACAGTAAACCAGTCCCCTATGCACCAGAGAAACTCACCCACATCTAGGACTAGCCTGGTTGAGTAGTACATACCCAACTAGGAGACTCGATTCTGAAGAAGAAATACCTCATATTTCAGCACATAAATACACATACCTCAAGGCTCTTTACTGGGGCATTTCATGACAATATGCAAATGGTACAAAAAAGAATTCTCCCTCTCCCTGATACTCACCTATCCCTTCAACCCTACCTGCATCCTCCTGGCCCAGCCCAAATATCTCATAGGATGATCTATGTGTCTGTTCCAATGACAGATTCTGGGGTCCCTTGGAATATTCCAAGTGGTGCACTCTCCCCAGGGAGCAGCAGCAGATCTACAGGTGTGGGAAGAAAATATTTAAATTTATATACATGAGAATGTTTATTTCACCATTTTTTAAAATCAAATTTGTATATGCCTTATACTATTTGTGATATAATAATACACAACAGGTAAACAAATATATTTACATGTGTTAGGGTGTGTGACCTTCTTATAACCTATGGGGATTTGGCGAAAAAATGTTTGAGACAACCACCATACCAAAGACCTCCAGACGCAAATTCTCATCGCTCACTTATGCCCAAACTCAGTGATTCTCAGATTTGAACTTTGAAAAGAGGCAAATAGTGCCTCTGCTTTGCAAAGTGCAAGGCTAGTCTTAAATCACCAACTTGATATAATCAAAGCTGACTTTCACCCCACTCTGTGTGCATTTGGGTTTCTCCCCATCTCTGCTTTCCCTGCACAAATAATGCCAGTTTGGATGAGGCATGGATATTGGCTTTGATACCGAGGAGGAGCACATTTCACTCTTCATCGATTACCTGCTACCCACTCTATGAGCTGCAGTTATCACACGGGCTAATGTCAGGTAGTGTCTCTGGAACACAGGTCAAATCACCCTAAGTCTTTATCTCAAACCTCAGGGAAATCCAAAGCCTTCCTGATATTTCTGTACATTCCTGAAGGACTTCTGTTCCCAAAGGTGACTTTGTCCCCAGGCTCCAGCTCCGATTCTTCATGTGTGTTTCCAAATTTCATCCCAATACTGTGACACATCCCCTTTGTCCGTGTCCATTTTTTAAAAACCCACTGCATGAAGCACTTCACAATGCCTTAGACTTCAGTGAATATTCGGACACCAAACTGGGGGGTGTCATACTGTGCCCCAGAACTAAGAAGGTGAAAGTATTTTTTTACTGTTCCTCTCCTAGTATCACTGATTCTCATGGTCCTGTCCCCCCATGTGGCAGCCAGCTTTCTGCCATCTTAGTTCATTTTTTCTTCTTTTGTATGCTGTCCCAGAAATCCACATTCTCTCCATTCTGTTGAATAAGGAAATTCAGTGGTTTCCAGCTCTGAACCTGCATACACCATCCAATTCAGTAGAGCAGAACCAGTAGAATTTCCCAATGATCCAACGGATTTAATAGAAGGTAGAAGGTGGGATAAATGACCATTTTTCTAATAACATGAGTATATAGCATAGATAATCACATGATTTGACTCGAAAGCTCTTCTTGCCCCGAAATATACCTACCCCATCCTACACCACCCCCAGGCAGAGTTAGCTAATATGCAAATTCAGCAAGTGTTTAAGTGCCAGTGATGGAAGAGTACCAACATTTGAGAAAATAATTTGATATTTGACAGTGTTTATTTTAATTTCTTTATTGTTATGTTAATCACCATATATTACATCATTTGTACCCATGGATGCTTTCCTGGACCTGGAGGTTGGAATTGCACACCTTTGTGCTATTACACAAGGGGATCTTTGGATTGCCAAATACCCACTCCCACACTCCCAGGGCCAAAGGAAGCCTGATGGAACCCATGGTCACAGAATGCCCACAAGCAGGTGGACAAGGATGAAGTACAGTGGCCCATCTCTGCTCAAGTGTGTCCTGTCCACGTTCCCTTCTACTCCTCATGTACAGAGGACTTCCTCACCTGCTCCTTCCTCTTTACCACTGAAGCCAGCTTGTCCTTCTATACCCTCCTTCATTTTGCCATCCACCCTTGACACAGCTTAGGGTGATTTGTTCTGCAAATGTACAAAACTGATGACTGTCCCTGACCCCCTCCGACACCTTCTGCAGCAATCAAATGAGAATCCACAAGGGATGCATAGCAGTGTTTCCATGTGAGATTGAAGCCACTGACTCTTAGATGGTTTTCCTCTAAATGGAAGATCTATGGGAGATTTTGTTTTATTCTATTTTTGTCTGCACTTTCTACAAGGAAAATTTTCTATGAGAACATCACTTTTCTTGATCAAAAAGAAAATGAAACCATAAGTCATACTGAAAGCAAGACTCCATTGAGAGGTCACACAGCAGGCTTTTGAAGGTCAGGGGCCAGAGGCCTGCTGACATGTCCATGAGCCTGTGTAAGACTTTTAAAACTTGAATTAATTGTTGCATTTAGCAATCAAGATAGTTTGCCCATGAAGCTGACATGCTTGTTTCTCTTGAAAACTCCTGTGAGGTCTGTCACCACAGCCCAGGTACCCTGCATCCACTATCACCTGGCATGGGGGCATTTCAGTTACTTAACAAGGCTGTGGGGGTGGGGGTCCATTTGATCATCTACTTCCTCAGGGCAGAGGATCACCCCTTCACAAGACACCCCAGGTGGGAAGCGAAGGGAGAAGCTCACAGTGGACCTGCCAGGTGCAAGTGTTTTCCAGTGGGCAGGAGGTGGTATGCAGGGAGTTGCTGGCCCGGCTAGCGAGAGGTGAATGGACAGTAAGAGAGCTTTACCACATCTCTTAGAAGAGAAAGGAACAATCTTAAAAGAAGATAGTAGGAAGGGGGGAAATCGGAGGGGGAGACAAACCAAGAGAGACTGTGGACTCTGAGAAACAAACGGGGGGTTCTAGAGGGGAGGGGGTTGGGGGGTTGGGTGAGGCTGGTGATGGGTATTAAGGAGGGCACATATTGAATGGAGCACTGGGTGTTATACGCAAACAATGAATCATTGAACACTACATCAAAAATTAATTAATTAATTAATTTTATAAAAGAGAGAAAGGAACAGGGGAGGGGGGCGACGACCAGTTTAAATAAGAATCCAACGTCTCAGTAATTATAAAAATCAAACCAGGCCTCCAGGCCCTTTTCGGGTCTGTGAATCTCCAGTCCAAATCCAGGACCTTTCCTCAGGATTAAATGAAACTTCAGCCAGCTAAATAAACACAGGCACACAAAATCACTGGGAGTTGCTCACCTGGCATCAATCAACACTGCCCAGTGTGTGTCTCGTCTTGACAGTTTACTGGAGGGAGGGAGCCCTGAGCACTCCAGAACAAAGGCGAGGAGAGAAAGAAAGGAAAACTGCAAGAGAAAAGGAAATCTTTATGTTGCAAGCTCAGGAAGGAAATTAAAGGAAGGGATGCAATTATCAATAGGAAGATAAAACCAAAATCAGGCAGGAGGAGGCCTTTTTTTGTGGTGGCCTTTACAATGGGTGGAAAGTAGGAGCCCTCACTGAATGATCTGGGACTGGATGTTCTGGAGGAAAGGACAAAGGAGGCAAAGGCCCTGGGGTGGATTACCACTTGGCACATTCAAAAGGCAGGTAGGGGGCCAGGGGGCTGACCTGCCTATGGAATTCTACCCATGAAAATCTAGTTAGCAGGAGCATCCAGTGGTCAGGAATGACAACCCTTCATCTGAAGCCAGGGTAGGTACTGTTTTGCTCTAGAAGAAGAGACAGCTGATTTTAAAGCTAAGTTCCTGTTGCTCCTAAAATCCTGTCACTTTTTCCAGGGATCTGACATAGATCTATAAACCCCAAGGCAGAGACAAATACACTGATGGGAGGTGCTGAAGAAATCCTGGGCTAAGTTCTTTCCTGAAATCGGTTACAGAGATTTCCCCAGGGACTTGGGAGAGCTGCAGCAGGAAACCTGCTTTCAGGAAGCCTGCCGGCTGGCACTCAGCTCTCCAAGCAGGGATCCATCCAGCATGGCTGTTGCTAGCTCAGCTAGCCATCTGAGTTCCTTAAACCCACCGTCTCTGGGCTGCTTTCTCTGCAAGGAATGGTCTGTGGCCTGTGTCCTCTGAGTCCTTTCTGGAGATGCCCATCTGTCCTGGGCCAGCCAGTGGTCATTCCTGCGTGTGCTTGTGTAACATCTTCCAACACCATCAACCTGCAAGGCTCAGGTGCTCAGAGCTCAGGCTCACCCACAGGGCAGGTCTGAGTCCCCAGAAATTAGTGCCTCAGAAATCGTCTCAAGGATGGCTGATGGCTGCGGACAGATAGGCACCCACCTCCATCTCCCCAGGTGGGATGACTCTGAAGCATGTTCCCCACACTCTCCTAGAGGCCTTCAGCAGGATGGTGCCATCCAAACCTGATGAAGACAAACACTGTTGGCTGCTTTCCCTTCCTTTCACTCTCTCATTTCCCCACCCTCACCACCCGCATGGTCCTTCCCAGGATCACCTCCCAAATAAAACATTGTGTCCTCATTTCATCGTTTCAGAGTCTGCTTTTGGGGAAACCAAACCCCAGGCACCTCTGAAAGTGCTAGCCAACATTCATTCTTTAGAACTCAACTTAGAAGTTAACCTCTTCCCGAATCTTTCCTTGACCTCCTCACCCCCACCCCTTCCCCATAGCACAGGAGTTTGGGTCAGGAGTCTTTTTCCAGCCTCTCTTAACACATAGAAGATGCTCAGGGTTGCTCATTAACAAATTAAAATGATGCATCTCTAGATAACAGGCAAATGCAAGGAGGGAGACCTGAGACTCCCTACGTTCCCCCAGAGCCCCTTGTAGAAGCATCTTTTCAGCTCCTATCTGCCCTGGGCTTACCTTCTGATCAGGACAGTCCCTCCTTTGGTGGACATATTGATTAGTGTCCTCTGGGGACAGTTCTATTGACCGTTTGGCTCTTCTCAGAAAAGTACAGCAAAAAACAACCTTTCAGATTTAGGCCAGACTCCATTGCTCAATATTACCTGTTTTTCCTGTAAATACCTGTTGGGGAGGGGATGTTAATTACCAACAGGGATCATTTCCCAAACAACAGTGGACAGGTGGACCCCACTATACAATGGACTGAACTCTAACCTTTAAGAGTCAAGACTTGCGTTTTGCCATTTCGTCCTGTCCACCAGGGAGTTTTTCCTTTCCCTCAGGGACTTCCACTGGCCTCCTCGAGCTTAAAGTATCCAAGCAAAGCAGCACTAAGTCACATCTCTATAGTTCAAAGAACAAAAGTCCTTAAAATAGGTCTTCATTTGTCTGAACTTGAAGTTATTTCACCTGCAAATAAGTCAGATTAATTTCTTGGCCTGAACCCAAAGTAAATGGGCTTGTGTTCATTGCATTTTAAGGTAAATGTGTCTCTTGCAAATCTGTACTGGTTCAGTGGTAGCAAAGAGCTGATAAGCCCTTCAGGGGTTCATTAGTCATTTTTAGGACTCTCTACCAGGAGGTCCACCTACTGAGCAGTGCAAGCATGTTCCCCAGGAACTAAAACCATATAAACAGACACGAATTCCCTGAAAACAAACCAGAACAAGAAAAAATACTCTGCAATGAAAAATCAAAGTATAGCTTCTGGGGTCCTTGAAAAAAGAAAGATGTCCTGATAAGCCACATTGATCAAGACCATAGGAAAAAGCACTGTAAAAGCTCTCCTAAACGTCGAAGGGGGTTCAGGCACTGTAGGTGGGAAAAGAACAGGAAAACTCATTTGCCAAGCCTCTACATGAGGCTTCTCACACAGATGAAAACATGAGATTAAGCCAATGGGAGCCTGAGTGTGCTGAGGTTTGCTTGTTTTCTAGGACATGTGGATGTGTGAAATGAGACACCAATGTTCTGAGGAAGGATGGATGGGCCACTCACCAATTTCTTTTCTTTTCAGCTTCATGATGCTGCTTCAGACAAATCTCAATAGTGTGGCCGGTAATTGAGCTCGCAGCCCTGGTGAGCACACAGGTCTACACACAGTCACAAAGGTTGGGAAACAATGGTCCAAAGACAAGAGGGAGAGGGAATGGAAAGGAAGGGAATGGAAAGACAGTGCCAGTCCCCATTGTGTGAAGCGGCGTCCAGGCAAACCTGGAGACTGTTGTAAATGAGAGTCCGGGGCAGGTGCTCAGAGGACAGCTGTCTCACACACAAAGAAAGCTCATATTCAAACCACTTTGTTTACTGTACAATTACATGTACCTTTAATGTCTTCTGACCATTATTCACATGCTCCATTTTTACCCAATGAACATTTTATTTGACGTAACAAGGAGTTGATTTTTCATTCTGTCCTGACCGAGCATCAGTAACCTCTTTCAGAATTAGGGAAGCCAGTGCAGTCTCTGGTTGACTATGAAAGACTTTGCCCTGACATTTTATAAACTGGTGTATAAATGAGGTGAGAAGGCTGGCAAGGTTTGGGTTCTTTCCCATCTGATTCCACATCACATTTTAGTCAATAAAGCACTTAACAGAATTCACTTTTGGTGAGGCAGAGGGAGAGAGAGACTGAGCCAAGTGGCAGTAGACAGGGTCTTCATGTTACATGGTACCAATCCAACTAACTGACACCCCTTAAAATTAATCACAGTGGAATAAGCCCCCCTCCTTTATTTAATCAGGACATTTTATAAGTCAAAATAGGACAAGTGTTAAGGAAGTTACATTGCAACTAACTTCTCAGAAACTACCTTTTATTGGGCTTTGCTGTGGCATCAAGAAAGCACAAATATCCACAGTTATCTGAAAAGGCTATTAAAATACCTCTTCCTGGGGCGCCTGGGTGGCTCAGTCGTTAAGTGTCTGCCTTCAGCTCAGGTCATGATCCCAGGGTCCTGGGATCGAGCCCTGTATCGGACTCCCTGCTCAGCCAGGAGCCTGCTTCTCCCTCTCCCACTCCCTCTGCTTGTGTTCCCTCTCTCACTGTCTCTCTCTCTGTCAAATAAATAAATAAAATCTTTAAAAAAATAAAATAAAATAAAATACCTCTTCCTTTCCCAACAACCATTTGTATAAAGATAGCTCTTTTTTATATACTTCAACCCAAGTAACATAACACAACAGATCAAATGCAGAAGCAGATATGAGAATCCAGTTGTCTTTATCAACCCAGACATTAAGGAGATCCACAAAAATCTAAAAAAAATACCACTTTTCTCTCTGATTTTGTTTCTGAATATATAGTCATTTTATTAAAAATATATTAGCCATGTTAACATTCAATGGCTTTACTATTGTTCTTTCAAGATGAACTAATGAATATTTTTATTTTTCTCTTTCAATTCTAATATGGTGAATATTGACATCAGTAGATGTAGCCCACATAAATTAAGACTCTTTGGGGTCTTCAGTAATTTTTAAGAATATGATGAGTCTCTAGGACCAAAAAGTTTGCAAAGATCTATCTAAGTTCTTATCAACTTAGTTTTATAGTGAAAGGTGGAACCTTTGGTCTACCTAGATCTATTCATCAGTTTCAATCACAAGAAAGTCAAGATGTTGAAGGACTCTTTCAGGAACTCTGGAAGGGTTTCCATGCCAGTGTGTCAGTCAAGCTCCGAGCTTAATCCCTTGACCAAAAGCTCTTCCATTGACTCCACCAAGTCTGCATCGCAGGGCAACAACTTACTCTTACTAACTCTTCTCCTAAGAGCCCCTTGCTCTTTCAAGGAAGGGACTTCTAAGATTAAGTGATTGCATCGGGGAGGGGCAGACACATGTCAAGTACCAAGGACATGCTTCTTTTGGGGTCCATCTCCTCACACAGCATTTCTCGATCACCACATACAGCTTGGAGCTACCAAAGACAGTAGACACAAAGCAAGTGAAAGTCCCCAGTCCTGCTCTGCAGGAAATAATGAAGAAACAAAACCATGCCAGGAGATACGTCTTAGACACTTCTGCATCTGTTCAGATTCCTTGAGGTGAATAAGTTGGAGATGAAAGATGTGCCGGCGAGATGCCGCATGTACCGCACTGTTGGGCCCTGCAAGTAGGAGCACCCCTCCTGCTTACTCCTATATATCATTTTCTTGAAATAACGTGGATAAGGCTCAAAGGCTCTTGAGAGGTCCCCAACTGTGGAAGAGAACCTCAAACTTAGAAATTCCAGAGCAGTTAATAATCACAATCCAAAAATGCAGTGCTGTCGATGGTGGCCTTTGGTGTTGGTCAACTGTCAAACTTCTCAAACTTGAAAATGCCAAGAAGCTGCTTCCCTTAGGCAGTCTTACTTCAGAACACTCACCAGGAAAATAGCTAACACAGACTATGCAGAGTACAAGAGGACACCCACCTTCTCTTATAATTCCTGAAGAATACCATGTTGTCTCTTTGGCATCAGATGATAAGAAAATATGTTTAGAGCATTTTGTTACTTTTATTTTCAACCAAAGCCTGTGTACCACTATCTATGTGATGTTTTATTATTGCAGGTTTATAAAGCATTTAAATTATATGTAAAATGATGCACATGATTTGTTGATTAAAAAAATAGCAGGTTTTTTTTAAAGCTATTTCCATTCTTCATGAGAAGCAGGAGCCTATGTGTCTAGTTTCATATCCTGGAGTTAACATAATGTCTCGCTCATCATAATTTAGTTTTTTGTAATTTATTCATGCATTTATTTATTTGTTCAACAAAATTCCAAGTATATTCTAAGTAGTGGGGTTGAAGAATTTCAAACAACTATTTCAAAATGCAAATCATGGGAAATATGACCCAAAAAAGTCACAATCACCTAATAAATATGAAATAATGCAAAAAATAAACAAATTTTAAAAATAAAATAATGCTATGTGAGATAACTAGCTGTTTGGGGCCTTTTTTAGTGCCTCCACCCCTCATGGATTTTTTTCAAAAGACATTCAGTAATTTGCCCAAAGTCACACTTAATTTTTTCAAGAATCAAGAAAACATTGGGAGATTTCTCCTTCACTGCTGGTCCCCAAATAGATATTTAAAAAATATTAGCTTCTTTCCCTTTTCTCTGAATTCCGATCCCAGTTATTTTCTACCAAATTTCCTTTTTTGTTTGTCCTTGGTCATCACCTTGAATTGAATGTGATGAAATAGACCCAATGACTTGGTCACAGAGGAAAAAGATCATGAACACTTCTGGCTCCGAGTGAGCACAGTTGATGGATGAATCTTAGCTCTTGGGGATTGTGCTTCAAGGGATACACCTGCCTAAGGTGGTTAAGGAGAGATCTATTTCTATAGAGAGAACAACCATAAATCAGAAAGAGATAAAAGCATTTAAAAACAACAAAGCAGGCAACATTTTTTTAGTAATTGAGCCTAGTTTCAGAAAACAAGAAATGTCTGTGTCAGTCCTTGTCTTTCAAACATTATTCTCTGTTTGGTTAAGCTATACAAACACCAGGACTCTGATGTAAGGAAGACTTTTCTTTTTGTATGTTGTACATAAATGTCTTTAATCTTTTGAGTTAGGAATTTATTGGTTGAGTCTTCATGGGTAAATTCAGCAAAGCTCTGAAATGGTTTTTCCTCCGAAAAGAAACAGCAGGGAGGAGGCAGAGAAGGGTCAGTGAGGCTCAAACGAGAAAACCAATCCCCAACCCCCACCCCGCAAAGAAAAGTGTTTTCCTGGCACAAGAGAATAGGTGAAAGTCCGGCTGACCTTTAGCCAGCTTGACTCTGGGGTGTAGGTCAGGTGGGGGCAAAGGGGCTGCCACTGAGCTTAGCTGTTGCAAATGAAAGTGCTTGGGATTTCAACAGCAGCTACAAACAAAACAAACCCACACCACAGTTTGACACTCACAGTTGTGCTCTGGCAGCTTGCTCTGGTTCTTCTTTCTTTTTGCCCTTTCTACATGCCTTGGTCAAGGCCACATCACAGCCTGGCAGCTCCCCCAAGGGCAGCTCATGAGCTGGGATTCAGCCAACTCTCCTCTCCTTCGTGGGCTGTTGAGAGCAAGTGAGAAGTGCTTCGTGAGTTGGATGGGAGACAAGGAGAGTGAATCAGAAGAAGCAAAGCCTGCTGCTTCTGGTTTCACTTCTGTTCCCTCTCCTACTATCCTTGCTCCCAGCCTCTGTCCCCACCTCTGCATTTCCAGCTCCATGAAAAGATTTTGCACAGAATAATGTCTGCAGAAGGCAGCTGGATCTGTGACAGTTTTGCTCGATTGTTTTAACAAGAAGGGTGATATTTTAATGCTTGAAATATATGAAAGAGGTCTTAATCTCAACCCCCAGGAGTCTTGGAATTTGCATTTTTGTCCTGGGAATTTACAAAGAGTAATGCTACAAGATGTAGACCAAAGGACTCTTAGAAATTGGGTATATTCATTTGCTAGGGCTGCTGTGACAAGTGACACAAACTGGGTGGTTTAAACAATATAAATTTAATGTCTCACAATTTGGAGGCTAGAAGTCTAAATCAAGGTGTGGGCAGGGTTGGTTCCCTGTGAGGGCCATGGGGCAAGGATTTGCTCCATGTCTCCCTCCTAGCTTCTGGTGGTTTGCTGGCAACCTTTGGCCTTTCTTGTAGAGACATCACTGCAATCCCTGCCTTCATGTTCACATGTGTTGTCACAGACTGAATAACTGAATAAGTGGAGGAATGAATGAACGAGTGAGTGCATTCACAGGCTCATTCAGAACACTGGAGTCTAATTTACCTCGACTGAACAACTTGAACCCTGGAGTTAGAAAACTTGGGTTCGAACTCTCCACTGAGGCCAACTGAGGCTCAGTCCCCTCAGGACCCTCCAGAGTGCTACACAGGGACAGGAGAGGGGTGTTCACCCCCTGGTGCTCCCCTCCATTGGCCAAGAGCTGTTCCACACCTGTGTTAACTGTCACCTCTCCCTCTTCTAGGCTCTGCATTCATGAGTGACTGGACACTTCTCCAAAGCTGAGCTAGAGACAAGGACTCGGTGCCTATAGTTATTGGAGAGGTGATCCCAGGAAGCTGGAATGCGGGGGTGAGTGAGACAGAAAAGGAGGAAAAGCAGGACAGAGTGCCTCACTGAGTAGTTACTGCACTCCCACAGCCCTGGTTCAAAATTGAACACCTCTGGGGGATGGCTGTGACCGCCTCCCCCATTCCTCCACACTCCCTTCCTGCCCCTGCAGCCCCTCTCCTTACCTGCACCTGAGCAGCCACCTCTGCTCAGATTCTCGGACAGCCCAGTGCCATACTTCCCCCAGGATGACCCCCAACTCTGGCCTATCAGCTGGAGCCCTTCACCAGTGGGGCCAGCTCTTCTCACTGACTCCCTAGCTCCCCTGGCATCCCACGGGTGCCTTCCAGGTTTGAGGCCTCCAGCAAAAAGGTCCTGCACAGCCTTTCCCCACCACCTCTGTCACTGATAAATCCTACCTATTTGGCAGCCTCCTCCTCTCCCATGAAGCCTTCTAAGACTGCCTCCCACCCCCAAAAAATACAAAAACACACACACCACACACATACTGCATATACACACACCACATACACCCTCCACATACACACCTCCCATCCCCCCATACACAATATAATATACACCAAACACACACACATCACACACACCACCACAACCTATGCATGCATATACCATAGTACGCACGCACATGCATGTGCACACACACACACACACACACACAGACGCCACCAACCCCCACCCCATGTGTTCTTGTACCGTTTTAGTTACAGCTCCATTACTGGTCACCACACTTGACTTCCTGTTATGGTTATTTATATCCCCTCCCACCTTTTTCTTATTTGGTCCATAGAAGCAGATTCTATGTCTGGTTAATTTTTGTTCCCCAAAACAAGTCAGCATCACAGGCACAGCGGCCTCGGTGAATATTGGGTGAATTAAACCGAATATGATAAAATCGGAGCTAATTTAACAAGTGGAGGATATAGAACAAGTAAATGCACAGCGGTGGGGACTCCACAGGCCCTGGAGGGAAGGTGAGCTGGGCATTTTCTTAAGCCCACAATGGCAAGGACTCGTCACCTTTACGACTGTATACTCACCATGAGGCACATCCTGACCTCGGAACCATGACGGCAGGAAACGAAACTCTGCACCTCTGCAGTGGGGTCCGGTGACTCAAAGGTCCCCTCTGTTGGCAGCAATGAAGGACCCAGAGGGGATGTTCAATCAAACAGAAGAGAGGCTGGGGCTACTGAGGGCTGGTCAAGCCAGGCCGGGACTTGGATTTCTATCAGAAGATCGTGGGGAGCTGCTTCAGGGCTTGGAGCTGAGGTGCAATGTGACTGAGGCTGCACTTTAATAACCAGCCATTAGGTATATTTATGTGGAAAAAATCTTCACATTTTGCAAATAAGCCAGGTATGCGTTGTCTGCCTCATCGAGAATTCTACACACAGCTTGATGCGCTCACAAATTCACAATTCAGAATTAATTGGTTTTTAGGCCATGCATTTAGGTCAGATCACCCAGACACTCCATTTCATGTGGTGAAAAGAAATTAAGTCAATTTTCCCCCTGCCAGACCCTCAGCTCTCATCTTGCAGGCCTGGCGAGCCGTCCCTCTGCACGCACGGGAGGAGACAACCTTTAAAGGCATTCTCATTATTTCTCAGGGAGATGTCATTAAGTACTGTAAACATGTCCTGAATGAGTCCATGTCACAAAGACTGCAAAGTGTTTATAGAATAAAAACCTATAAGCACCAAAATGAGATAAAATAGGGAGGGGAGAGAGTAAGCGGGAAAGAGAGGTTTTTTTTTGTGTGTGTGTGTTTTTTTTTTTTTAAAGGAAAAGGAAATGTCTTCTTGACCAACACATTAAGCTAAAGGTACAGACTATAAGGTGTATTTGCCCTGGGGAGCTTTGACCAGCTGAAAGCAAGGTTGGAATCTAAGGGGTCCAAGGGCCCACCCTTCCTTTTCTCAAGCTCCTGGCAGACATCACTAATTGATCACACCCATTTTCTCTGAACTCATACCTGGCAGACATTGCTAAATGATCACACCCATCTTGCCCTCCAAATTCACACCTGGCCTCAGAATCCTTGGCAAGAAAACCATCCAGTCAAGCAGTCTGAGTTGACTTTAAACTTCCTGATGCTTCTGTTTGCAAGAAGTTCAGGGTGTCCCTATTCCAAGTCTATGACACTCCATTAGAACAAGGAGAATGATTGGCCATGATGTTATGAGGGCACCGTCTCTTTGAACATCATAAAATAACACATAAGTGTTATTTTAGTCTGCATTGTTGTTTACAATCAAGTTAAGGAGACAAGAGCCTCACAGTCTGCATTGATTTTAATCCCCCAGAGCTGATACTGTGTGTGCACAGGCCCCAGGTGATGTCTAGACTAGATGGTGCATGGAATTAAGGAGGATCGGTGTGTTCATTTCCAAGGAGGAATGGCAGCATCAAGACTCTCTTTGGGGTTCCACCTTCAGCTACCAGAAACCTTTTGCCCCCTCCCCTCATGCACACAGTAGAAGTGCCTCGGAGTTTATGCCTCCTAACCGGGGGCAGACCAGTAACTGACAGTGTTAAAGTAGCCACCTTGCCTTGGGGCAGGAAAATTCTGAGGCACACATTATGCACCAGATTCCCCATGGGCTCAGGCTAAAGCTACCTTCTGCACAATTTTGAGATCACACACTTGCTTGGCTTCCTCCTTTCTGCCCTACTTCTTCCACCTGCTCACCATCCCCAGGAATACTTGTTTAATACATTATCACTTGCACATGAACTGTCCTCTTGGACACAGCAAACCCTCCCCATGTTTTGTCACTCTAAGGTAGGCCAGACCTACTCCTGGGACCCCGCTTGACATCTTCCCACAGGGTGTGCCTGCCAGGGCTCCATACTAGAGAACAGGACGCAAGTTTCCTTTGGTGATGAGAACACCCATCATCTGTCCCACATGCCAGGAGCTATGCAGGGACTGCATGCCAGGCAGACCCGGAAAAAAATGTCACCACATGGGGTGACACAAAACCATTAAAGATCACCCAAAATCTTCCCAGAAGAAAGCATGAGAAGAAACTACAGGGGAACACCAATCTCTGATAGGGATTTTTTTGGGAAAAATTTTCAGGTGTATAAAAATATTTACTGAAGAAACTAAGAAATTACAAGGAAAAACAACAAAATAAAAATCATACCAACACCCAGGAATGACTGCATTAACATTTTGGTATACATTTTTAGAATTTTATGTACACATATGCAAATTTAACTTTAAAATTAGAGTAGACTTTTTTATAATCTGCTTTCATTTAATCATAAACACTAACCACAGAGTTAGCATTTGTGAGGCTATTAAGTAATTTACAAAGTAGTTTTACTCATTTCATTTATTGTATTTCACAGGTACAATCACTTGTTCTGTTTTTAAATAAACAGGGAGAACTTTTGCAGTAAGGGGGTTGTTAGTTTCTGTAAAACAATGAATTTAGGGGACTACTCTCTATTCAAATAGGGTCAATATTACTCAAAACAATCTTGAGGAGGGGCGCCTGGGTGGCTCAGTCTGTTAAGCATCTGATTTTTGGTTTCAGGCTCAGGTCATGATGTCAGAGTCATGAGATAGAGCCCCATGTCAAGCTCCACATTCAGCGGGGAGTCTGCTTGAGATTCTCTCTCCCTTTCCCTCCACCC
This sequence comes from Callorhinus ursinus, assembly GCF_003265705.2. Classification (NCBI taxonomy): domain Eukaryota; kingdom Metazoa; phylum Chordata; class Mammalia; order Carnivora; family Otariidae; genus Callorhinus; species Callorhinus ursinus. Next base: position 19,415,589 of record NW_027397091.1, read on the forward strand.
TCTCCCCACCCCAGCCCCCGCTTGTGCACTTTCTCTCTCTCAAATAAATAAATAAGTCTTTAAAAAAAAAATCATTGTTTGTAAAATTTACCCTAGATCCTATGATACTTCTTTTCACCAAAATGACAGGACTCTTCATATGTTTAAATGTTCAAAATCAATCAGAGCCAATTGTTTGGTAAAGCAGAGAAGAAATGGTTAAAAGTTTCTATAGTTAAAATTGAAATGTGGCAAGAAGACTACTGATTTGGATGCTCTGAAGCCTGTGCAGGGAAGACATCCATGTCTCACATAGGGCCAGTGAACATTCCACACACGGAAACATTAAAAGGATATCATCTACTCGGATTTCTTTTTTTTAATTTTTTTATTGTTATGTTAATCACCATACATTATATCATTAGTTTTGGATGTAGTGTTCCATGATTCATTGTTTGTGCATAACACCCAGTGCTCCACGCAGAATGTGCCCTCTTTAATACCCATCACCAGGCTAACCCATCCCCCCACTCCCCTCCCCTCTAGAACACTCAGTTTGTTTTTCAGAGTCCATCGTCTCTCATGGTTGGTCTCTACTTGGATTTCTATTTCTATTTTGTTGCATTCATTTTTTTAAGTAGTGGTTTCATTAACTCCAGAATATATTCACAGGATATGATTTCGGTTTTTGTTTCCTTTCTACTCTGGGTCTCTGCTCCAACTCTGGCCTGTGCCTGGAATATCCCATCCCCAGTCAAGACTTCTCAGACCCCTCCAGTTGGAATCTACCCACTCTGGACAGAATGCAGAGCCCCTGCTGCACTGGTCCCTATCAGAGCGCCAGACCATGAGAAAACCCTACCCATTCCATCTTTGTTAGCCCCACTGTGCCCAGCACAGGGTTCTTCTCAGAGTTGAAACTTGAAATTCTGAACCGGAAAGTCCTGCCCCTGTATCACACAGGAGAGAAACTGAAGCTTATATAGCCGGTCCCTTTCCCCCTACCAGTGATCTGCTGCTGGAACATGGCACCTCAAGACGTGGCACATGGCATTCACTCCAGACTCTTGCTTTTCAAAACTGCAGTACCTATGCATTCACCATGTGTTCCAAGGCCAGCAGTGTTTGGTCTTCCTTGGAGTTTACTGCGTGTTGTTTTCCATCTGGAATATAGCCCTCGACATCAGAACTGAAATCTTTTCCCTGCAACATTGGTTTCACGGGACTAACATCGAGATATGGGCAGAGTTGCTGTCCCTCTGGAGGCTGGGGGCCACTGCCTGAGGAGAATCTGTTTCTTTACCCCTTTCAGCTTTGAGAGACAGCCCCTTTGCCCATCTTCGAAGCCAGCAAGGCGGGAGTGGGGTTTTGAGTCCTTCCATTGTTCCTGTCCTCTATAGTCACATCCTCTGAACTCCCCATTTCTGCCTTCCTCTTCCACTTTTAAGGACTCTTGTGATTATATTGAGCCCCCACAAACCCTAGAGAAAACAGACCAAAAGACACATCATGAAATGTGATGGGTACTCATACATCAATACTTGACTGATACTTCATTCATTAAGTATCTATTGAGCATTTACTCCATACCCATCAGTGTGCTTAGATGGTAAGACACAGTTAGAAACAAAAGAGGTATAGGGTGACAACTATCCTGATTTATCAACAACAGAGGTTTCTGGGGACGCAGGATCTTCAGTACTAAAACTGAGAGTCCCAAGCAAACTGAGTTCATGGCACACTCTAGGTGCAGTCTCTGCCAGGAAGAATTTATAACCCAGTGCAGGACAGGAACAAAATGCCATCCCCAGTGACCGTATGTGCTTTAAAGGGCAAAGGGAAGGGTGAGATATAAATGAACAAAACCGGTAGCAAGCCTTCCTCTGCAAGGACCCCTTTTGGATGACATTGATTGTACCCAAACCCATGCCAGAAGCAGGCTAAGTGCTACATACGTGATCTTTAAAGTTCACAAAAGCCACATGAGGTGAGGATAGTTATTGCCTATAGCTTGCAGAGGAAATAAACCAAGAGAAATAACTGGTCCAAACATCACAAAACTACTGTTTTAGGTCAGGTTCCCCAGAAACAGACCCTGACACAAGGAATCATGAGCAAGCAGTTTATTAAGGAAATGCTCCCAGGAGAAATGAGAAGCTCTCAAGATTTAGGGAAAATTCCAGAGAGGGTGCTTTCTCTTGATCTGGCACAGGAACTCCAAGGTGTAAGTTACCCATCAGTTTCTCCCAAAAGGAAGTGGGGTTCATTCTCCCACACCCTGAGTTGGCTGGCTATGGACCATTCAGGGAGCATGTAAAACTACTAGGCATTTCTGGCTCTCTCTGCCATATGGGCAAAGCAGCTTCTGCTCAGGAACTGGCCACCAAATAAGAGTCACATACTTGGGGCTGTTGAAAACAGAAGCACACCAAGTCTGGGAGAGAGGACAGAGAAACAGAAAAGGTAGCCAAGGTGTTCTGCGTGGAGTATCAGCAGTATCCACATCTCTTCAGCTAGTAAGTGGTAAAGTAGAATGTGAAGTCCCAAAGCAAGGTTGCTAAGCTTCTCTTCCAATCCATCTACTTTCACATTCTTATGAATTTTCTTAAAACCTAAGATTTATGTGGGTTTTTTTTCAGATTTTTTTCTTTTGCAGGAGTACTTCTATTCACCAGGATCGTTGCCAAAGATATTAAAACTCCGTGTGCTGCCATTCAAAATCAACTGTCGGCGTAGCAGCGTGACACATAGGTAATTTACTACAGTTTCCTTCTGACACTTGACTTGATGATAACAGATAATTAATTAGCATATCACTGATAAGATTATGAAGATTAAATACAACTCTGGATCTCAGTGATTTTTCAAATTGCTTTTAGGCATCAGAACCCATGTTAGAATTTTCTTACACACACAGGTTGTAGTTATGCCAGTGCCTTTGTGTAAATGGGAGCCTAGGAGGCAGTATTGTGTCTTTTCGAAATTATTATAGGAGTGGTAACTCCTAATTTCGAACATCAGAAGGCCTTCTTATTCACTGCAAATGTGATGTTACAGTGTGACCTTGGCTCTTTACTATCTCGGAGAACAGATCCTTTATGGGCTCCAGATGGGAAGTGTAAAGTTAATAACCCCTTGTAGACTAACACCCATATGTTTCCCAGGCACTGCAGAGATGTACTTTGTTCATAGTATCATTTATTTAAATGAAATTAACATATAAATGATGATAGATTGTTGTTTCCAAAATTTGTGCTAGAGATAGCAAAAAAAAAAAAGAAGTATTTAATATAGGCATCAAAAGTCTGAAAGAAGAAATAGGTCATCCAAATGATGATTAAAATCATCAACCTCTTGTAATTTTCTGTGTGTGTGTGTGCGCGCGCGTGAGCATACCATAAGTATGTTTGGAACAAGTCATTTTCATGCCCAGAAATAAACAAACACAAAAATCACGGTTCAAACCTGTCAAACATTTATGTGTTTGCTTCACTTAGGACTAAGTTTGACCACAAGTAACAGAGATCCACAATGGTGACTGAAACAAGAAAGAAATTCATTTTTCTCAGATGTAAAATCCAAATCTGCTCCATAAATTCCTTACAGCTCACTAATCAGCTGTCTCTAACTTCATGATCCAAGATGGCAAACCATATTCCCTTTTCAAGCAGGAAGCTGGGTCAGTTGTCTTTGAAGGTAGGATCCACAAAGTGGTCCCCACACTTCTACTTGTGTCTTTTTGGCCTGACCTGGTCACATGGCCATGCCTAACGCCAAGGGAGGCTGGGAATGTAGTCTTTTATGTAAGTAGCCAAGAACCCTCCTAAAAACTGGGAGTATATTACTGTGGACAAGGGGTGAATGGATCTCAGGGAGTAAAAACAGTCTCTGTCATAAGCATTTATGGTAATTTCTAAAGATGTGAGTATGGCTAATTTCAATAAGGACTATTTCTGTTTCCTCTTTGATTATGCCCAGAAGGAATTGCTTTTATCCCTCAGCTTTCTTATTTCAGAGTTAGAATTAAATCTGAGGTCAACTCTTTTTTTTTTTTTTTCTTTGACAGAGAGAGACACAGCAAGAGAGGGAACACTAGCAGAGGGAGAGGGAGAGGCGGCGGGGGAAGCGGTCTTCCTGCTGAGCAGGAAACCTGATGTGGGGCTCAATCCCAGGACCCTGGAATCATGACCTGAGCTGAAGGCAGACATTTAATGACTGAGCCACGCAGATGCCCCTAAATCTAAGGCCAACTCTTAATTGACATGGAACATGTGAAATCAATCTGTGGCAACACCAGGTCCCTTTGGCAGGACCCAGTTCTATAATGGATCATTTTATTACTTCAGGGTCAGAGAGCCTCCTCACCCAAGGCTATGTTTTTTTCTTCCAGGAGCCTCCCATGCAGTGACTTATCCATGAGGGGCAGATGCCCTTTCGTGATTATAAACTTTAGGGAGAATGTGCTGTATGGAGGCGAATGGGCATCTGGCTACCTGAGCTCCATCTTGGCTCTGCCATATCCAGGCAGTGTGATGCTAGCTGAGTCAATTTCCTCCTTGCTAACATCAAGATAACAACCCCTGATTCAAAGGTTATGGAATTAAATAAACTAATATGGGTAAACCTAGCTTTTCAATCCTGCTCTGCCTACTTCATGTATGCCCCAGGCTAAGGTAGAATTTACTCCCAAATAAATGGTCAAGGACATGGCTTTGGCTTTCTTATTGAACTTTGCAAAGTTCAGGGAACTCTCAAGTATTCTCAGGAATATTCAAAACAGCCTCACTACACTGAGGGTTCTGATTTTTCTTGTGGTGGCCAAGTTTTTTCTTTAGTTAATAGCCAACTAACTATGTTTAGTATTTGACCTAGGGTGGCTACTCCAATTGCTTCCAAGTATTGGATCATTTTCCCACCTTTTCCTCCAGGCCCAGAAATTCTACTCCACTCAGAATAAAACAAAGGTTAATGTACTTATTCTCAGAATATCAGTTGAATCACTGATGTAAAATATGGAAAACCTGAGGATAGCAGGTTAGAGTAGTGGTTGTCAAAGTAGGGTTTGTGGACCAGGAGCATCAGCGTCAGCCAGAAACTTGTCAGAAATGTAAATTCTTGGACCCCAGTACAAATGTACTGAATCATAAACTCAGAGAACAGGATTCAACAATCTGTTTTAACCAGCTCTCAACAGGGGTCCTGTAAAATTTTGAGAATCACTGCTCAAGAGGAACCCAAAGGATAAACATAGGAGAGCCTTCCCTGACAATCTTGGTCCTAGTCTTGAAACCCCTCCCCTATCCCGTATGCAGTCGGCGTTTGGACGCTTGCCTTAACACAAGCAGGTTTTCCAGTGTTGGTCCTGTGCCTTTGGGGAAAACACACACACACACACACACACACACAAACAACTAAACATTTGTGAAAATTTTAGAGGGCATAAATACTAGACTTGGCCAATCTTTCCCTACCTGTTCTCCAGTAAAAAAAAAAAAAAAAATGGTTGATAAACTTTTAAGCCACATGACCTGGAAAAGGCTCCAGCTGCTGACGGTGGATCTGACCACTCCACAGGCAATAAAGGGCCGGCTAACCTGCCTTTATTTGCTTTCTGCTCAAGATAAACATTTATCACTGGGTGTATTGATTAACACCGTATCACTTCCCTCCTTACACTTTCACAAAGGGAGCAGGCTCCCCTTGGGAACTTAAACCTTTGTGGAGCTCAAGAGACCCCACGTGCTCCTGTGGCTATGAAGCACTGTGGGCTACAAGAAAGTGTGGGACCCCTTGTGCCAAGAAGTCAGTCACCATATTCCAGAGTTGGTTTGAGTATTCATGATGCTCTTGGGGGAGCCAATCAGGGAGCAAAATGGTTGCTACAGAGTGAGATGCGGAATCGACCGTATGATGCAAAAAGGTTGTAGGAAGTAGCATTGCCCAAGTGCAGAATCCCTACTGAAAATGTCTACATTATTCATGGCCTGGAAAATAGGCTGCAAATAAACCTTCCATTTTTTTGAAGTTCTGCTTTGTTTTTGTATTTTTGTTTTTCTATTTTTGCCAATGATGGAAAGGAGAACTAGAGAGAAACCAACAATATTGTCTTGACTTGCAATTTATAAAAGACATATTAATGAGTAGCTATGGTGTGAGTGTGTTATAATATTTGAGGCTGCCTCAGTTCCTATCTAGAAGTCTGTGCAGTATAAATTATAAATAGATGGATAAATACGTATTGATTCACCACCAACTCTTTCTCTGATCTTTTATTCTTCTGTTGATATCCAATTCCTGTAGCTAATAATGTGGTTTTTGAGCCTATATAATTGGTGAATTAAATCATCTCTATTTTAAAACCATGATTATGCATCCTGAGAAAGATATTTTAAACAGCTTAAAGGGTTAATTCATGACTAGTTACAAACTGTGACTAACCTGACCTACTGTTTTCCAGACAAATTCTTGTGACATTAAATTTAACAATTTCTTATTTTGCTATTTTGGTTCTGGAGAGAACCTTGGTGGTCTGTCTATCCTTTAAGGGAACTGATATAGAAGAAGGCTTTGGGGCTGTACTTATGAGTTCCTGGAGAGTCAATGATTAGGGTCATTCGTTACAATTGCTTCTTCATGTTTTTCTGCAGATATATTCTGGCTTAAAATCTTAAAAGTCACCCTTGTTAAAAACTTGGCACAGGTTTTGTTTGTTTGTTTTCTACCTTTAATTTTGCAATAATTGTAGATTCATATGTGGTTGTAAGAATTAATACAAAGAGAGTCATGTATTCCTTAGCTAATGGTAACACCTTGTAAAATGATTAGATAATATCACAACTGGGATATTGACATTGAGAGCACCAAGATTAAAACATTTGCATCACCACAAGACTCCCTCATGTTGTCTTTTTACAGGAGGCAAACTCTTGTCTTTCTCATCGTACCCTTTCCTTCACTCCTGGCAACTGCTAATTTGTCCTCTGCTTCTATAATCTATATTTTGTCATTTCAAGAATGTTTTATAAATGGAATGACACATTATGCAATTTTTGGAGATTTAATTTTTTCTCTTCAATATAAATCTCTGGAATTCATCCAGGTTATTGCATGTATCAATATTTTGCTCTTTTTATTGCTGAGTAGTATTCCATGACATGGATGTACCACATTATATTTAACAATTCACTCACTGAAGGACATCAAAGTTGTTTCAGTTTGGGTCTGTTATGAATACAGTTTTCATAAGTATTTGTGTACAGATTTTTATGTGAGCATAAGTCTTCACTGCTCCCCATGGGATAATGTTCAGGAGTGCAACTGCTGAGTCATATGGTAGTAGCATCTTTTGTTTTGAGAAAACCAGTGAATTGTTTCCCACACTGGCTGTGGCATTTTACCTTCCCACCAGAAATACAAGAGGGATTCAGTTTTTTTTGCCTCCTACCCAGTTTTTGGTATTGTCACTACTCCTTACTGTGGTTTCAAATTTCATTTCTCTAACTGGTGTAAGGTGGTATCTCAGTGTGGTTTTAATTTGAATTTCCCTGATGGTTAATGATGATGAACATTTTTTCATGTGTCTGTTAGCCATTTGTATGTCTTCTTCAGAGAAGTGTCTTTTCATGTCTTCTGCCCATTTTTTGACTCAAGTATTTGTTTTTTGGGTGTTGAGTTTGAGAAGTTCTTTATAGATCTTGGATACCAGCCCTTTATCTGTAGTGTCATTTGCAAATATCTTCTCCCATTCTGTGGGTTACCTCTTTGTTTTGTTGACTGTTTCCTTTGCTGTGCAGAAGCTTTTTATCTTGATGAAGTCCAATGTTCATAGCAGCAATGTCCGCAACAGCCAAACTGTGGAAAGAGCTGAGATGCCCTTCAACAGATGAATGATAAAGGAGATGTGGTCCATATATGCAATGGAATATTACTCAGCCATCAGAAAGGATGAATACCCAACTTTTACATCAACATGAATGGGACTGGAGGAGATTATGCTAAGTGAAATAAGTCAAGCAGAGAAAGTCAATTATCATATGGTTTCCCTTATTTGTGGAACATAAGGACTAGCATGGAGGACGTTAGGAGAAGGAAGGGAAAAATGAAGGGGGGGAATTGGAGGGAGAGATGAACCATGAGAGACTATGGACTCTGAGAAACAAACAGGGTTTTAGAGGGGAGGGGGAGGGGGGATTGGTTAGCCCTGTGATGGGTGTTAAGGAGGGCACGTACTGCATGGAGCACTGGGTGTTATATGAAAACAATGCATCGTGGATCTCCACATCAAAAACTAATGATGTATTGTATGGTGACAAACATAACATAATAAAATTTAAAAAACAATTTTAATTTCATTTCTCTAATGGGTAATGATTTCCCCAATTCCTAATTAATTTCCATGTGATTATTTGCAATCTGTATAACCTCTTCCATGAAATGTCTCTTTGTGCCCATTTTTAAATAAGATTATATGGCTTTTTGCCATTGAGTTTTGAGAGTTTTTCACAATTCTATACGCTCTCTTCTTTGGATAAGTCATTTGCAAGTATTTCCTCCCACAGACAAGTCTGTGGCTTTTCTCATCCTCTTAACAGGGTCTTCCACAAAGCAAAATCTTTAATTTTGACAAAGTCTAATTTCTAAAATTTTTCTTTTATGGATCATGTGTTTGATGTCAAGTCTAAGAGCCTTTACTTCACCATAAATGATTTCTTCTAAAAATTTTTATAGTTTTACATTTGCTTTTAAGCCCATAATCCATTTTGAGTTAATTTTTGTCTAAGGTTAGAGACTTAGGTCAAGGTTCATATTTTGCCTATAGATATCCAATTACCTTATTGAAAAGGCTATCTTTTCTCCACTGAATGACTCTTGCAACTTCATCAAAGCCCTTTTGGGCAAATTTAGAGTGGGTTTATTTTGGGTTCTCGATTCTGTTCCATTGATCTGTGGTGTCCATCCCTCTGCCAGTTCCACACAGTATTGATTACTGTAGCTACAAATAAGTCTTAAGGTCCAATAAACCTTCCACTTTGTTCTTTTTCAAAATTATTTAAGCTATTTTAGTCCCTTTGCCTTTCCATACAAATGTTAGAAGGATCTTGACTCTAGCTAATCAAATTTTTGCTGGAATTTTGATAGGAATTTCATGAAACCTCTATGTGAATTTGGGGAGAATTGACATCCTGACCATTTTGGGTTTTCCAATCCATGAACACAGTGTTTATTCTCCATTTATTTAGATCTTCATTGGTTTCTTTCAACAGAATTACACAGTCAAATAAGCCCAGTATATGTTTTGTTAAATCTGTATCTACTAAGCAGTTCTTTTTTAAACAATTATAATGGTATTACATTTTGTTGTCCATTTGTTCATTGTTAGTATGTAAAAATACAATTAGTTTTTGTGTTTCTCTTATATCCTACAAACTTGCTAAATTCATTTATTAGTTCCAATAGATCTTTTCATAGATTTTTTGGGATTTTCAAGGTAGACAAGTGTGTCATCTCCAAATAGAGACAGTTTTCTTTCTTTTTTTCTTTCTTTCTGATATGTATGTCTTTTATTTACTTTCCCTGCTTTATTGCATGTCCTAGAGATTCCAGCACTATGTTGAATAAGACTAGTGAAAGTGAACCGCTTCTCTTACTTCCAATCTCAGGAGAAAGCAGTCTTTCACCAGTAAGTATAATGTTAGATATGGGTTTTTGTAAGTAGTCTTCATCATGTTGAGGATGTATTCTTTTATTCTAAGAGTTTTTATCATGAATGGGTGTTGAATTTTGTCAATTGCTTTTTCTGTGTAGATTGATATAATCATGTGATTTTTCCTCTGTTGACTGTTAGTATGGTTAATGACATTAACTAATTTTCAAATTGAACCAGCCTTGTATCTTCGGAATATATCCAATTTGGTCATGGCATATAATTATTTGTATATATTACTGTATTCTATTCTAATGTTTTAAAGATGTGTGTGTGTGTGTGTGTGTGTGTATCTGTGTGTGTGTGTGTGTGTGTGTGTGTGTGTCTATATTTAGAAGGGATATAGAGCTATAGTTTTCTTGTGCAATGTCATTGGTTTTGGTATCAGGGTAATGATAGCTTTATAAAATGAATTAGGAGGTGTTTCTTTTGTCTTCTGGAAGAGGCTGTTCAGAATTAGTGTTCATTTTTCTTTACATATTTGGAAACATTCTCCGGTGAGACCATCTGGAATCAGAGATTTCTTTTGAGGGGTGTTATTAAATTACCAATTCAATTTCCTTCATAGTAATAGGGCTACTCAAATATCTATTTCATATTGGGTGAATTATGACAGTTTGTGATTTTCAACAAATATATCCATTTCAGTTGTCAAGTTTATGTGCATCAAGTTGTCTGTAGTATTTATTACTATTTTGTTGTTTGCATGTCTGCAGTGATACTGCCTCTTTTATTCCTGATCTTAGTAATTTGCATCTTCTGTTTATTTTCTTTGTAGTCTTGCTAGAGGTTTATCAGTTTTATTATTCATTTCAAAGAACCCACTCTTTGTTTCATTGAGTTTCTTTATTCTTTTCTGTTTTAAATGTCATTGATTTCTTTTTTTATTAGTTTCTTCTTTTTGCTTTGGATCTATTTTCTCTCCTTTCTCTAGGTTTTTTAGTTGTGTGCTTATATTATGAATTTGAGACTCTTTTCTAATGTGTACATTTTAATGCTATAAATTTCCCTCACAGCACTGCTTTAGCTATGTACACAAATGTATTTTCATTTCTATTCAGTTCAGGGTTTGTCTGTTTGGGGACTTGAGACTTCCTTTTTGATTCACATATTATTTAGGACTGTGTGTTTAGTTTCCAAATGTTTAGAGATTTTCTTGTTATCTGTTACTAATTCCTACTTTTACTTCACTGTAGCCCAAGAATACAGTCTGTATGATATCAATTTCTGTAAAATTATGGAGACTTTTTGATGGCCCAGGATATAGTCAAAATTGGTACATATTTCGTGGGCAGTTGGAAATAATGTGTATTCTGATGTTGGTGGGTAGAGTGTTCTATAAATGTCGAAGAGATCCAGTTGATTGATGGTGCTGTTCAATCTTTTTTTTTTCTTGGTCAGACTGAAGGTTTGTCAGTTTTGTTGATCGTTTCATAGAAACAACTTTGGGACTTTGTTTCTTTTCTCCATTTTTTCCTCTACTCACTATTTTATTTATCTTTACTGTAATCCTAATTATTTTCTTTCTTCTGATTTCTTTAAATTTAGTTTACTATTCTTCCAGGTTTTTCTTTTATATCCTTTTTTTTAATATAGACAAACATTGACAATCTTTCATTTTTTTCCAAATCATTCAAAATTTGAAAGGAAAAAGAAAAATTTTGTGTGGATAGGTTTCAGACTGTGACCTGAGATTTCATGTCTTTCTTACAGTCTGATTTTTTTCTAAATATGCAGGCCAGTAATTCATTTTCACTGTTGGGGCAAGAAATAGATAATCTCTATGCTTTTCCCTAATTAATTATACATTTGAATATAATTAGAGTGGTAAAATGGGAAAGTCCAGCTTCTGTTACATGCTACTGAGGTTCACTTTCTAAACATGACCTCCTCTCAAGAAGGATGAAATCTCTTGTAAAGTCTACAGGTGAAGAATCATTCTATTCAGTCTTGGATTTTCACTCTTTCCACATTCCCCATGTTTCTCTTGTCCTTTTCTTCCTAGTACCTACTAGGCATCCATGGTTTATTTGTTCATTCAAATGTCCATCCATTCATTCATAAATTCACTCACTCATTCACCAGACCAAACCTGTAAAGGGCCTATTACAAGCAGGACCTAGTATGTGAAGATGCACAAAATAACCTAAATCTTGACCTTGAGAAACTCATTGTCCATGACTGTCCCATATGCCACATGTCAGGAAACAAACCCAGGAGCACAGACATCTGGTCCTTGATATGTATTTACTCTTCAGCCACAGGTACTGTATGCTTAAGGTTGTCTGGACCACAGGGAATGAAAATAAGAGTCTTCTATTTAAAACAAAAACAAAAACAAAACAAAACAAAAACTAACCAGAACACATCTGTTTAAGTGAGCAGAGAATTCTTTAGAGCAGTCAGTTCAGAAAGATAAACTCTTCTGTTGATGATCAGAGAGATTGAGAAATTTGTAGCACATCCTGTCAGTTCTCCTCCTGTACCTTGTTAGCCCACCCCAGGGGACACATGCTGAAGCATCCAAACATGCCTAGAGGCTTCCACCTTGTCTCAGCCTGAAAGAATTCTCTGGCCACAGGAGTGTGTGGGGATGCATTTGAGGCAGGCTGGAAGCTCTGAGGTGCCAACCAACAATCAAACAGGGCAGGGAATTCGTGGATCAAGACCCTTGGTAGGATGAGTCTGAGGCATGTTCTAAGTCTCTGAAACTCCCCAGTTGATATGAACCCTAATTGCCCAGAGTTTCTGTTTTAAAAAAACACACATATGTATGTATCTGTACATATTTTTACATGCATATATTATTAACTAGTAAAATATCTTAGAGGACTTTTGGGAATTGAGATGCAGAGGTGGGAATAAGACTAACTTATCTTTTTTGGGAACTAGACTGCCTAGATTTCAATCCCAACACCACAACTGGCTGTGTGTCCCTGGGCAAGTTGCTTAATCTCTCAGCAAACTGAGGATAATAACTGCACAAATCTTACAGATCATTGTGAGAATCACAGGAATAAATATATGAAAAGTGCTTAGAACAGTGTTTGGCACAGATAAGTTTCACATAAAAGCTAAGTGTCATCATCAACATCATTATTATTACCATATATTTTCTTTGCGTAATTTTGTTCCATATTTTTGTATTAAATTTTTTGAAAAATAGTAACTTGAAAACACCTATACACATGTGAAAGAGTAGTTTTCTGACAAAAATCAATCAGGAATTATTATTTAAGCCATAATTGCATTTTATCAGAGAATGCTATAGGATACTTTCTCTGTACCTGTAACTTTAAAGAATTTAAGTAATGCAATGAGATCTATTTAGAATATAAAATAACACAGAAGAGAAGATGAGTCTTTGGGGATCTACCAATAGCTGATTTTTCAGTTCAGCTCCACAAGAATGTTCCTTTATGCCAGTTTCATAATTTTGTTCCTCATAATCACTTATTTCTGTGTTGGCTACTAGAGGATGCTTATTTAACTATGATTTCATGTTCTGCTTAGGGAACAAGGATATCATCTGTCTGAAAGCCTTTGCAAGGGAAAACCAATTATGGATTAGCTGGAAAAAAATTACCTGCTAAAGTTGTTTGCTGATATTGGGTGCTTGTACTGACTGGTGACCAAGTTCCCCTGGAGCTGGGACCTGAAACCACATCATTTTCATCAGAAAAAAATAAAATCAGGGCGCCTGGGTGGCTCAGTTGGTTAAGTGAGTGCCTTCGGCTCAGGTCATAATCCTGGAGTCCCTGAATCGAGTCCCTCATCGGGCTCCCTGCTCGGCAGGGATTCTGCTTCTCCCTCGGACCCTCCCCCCATCTCATGTGTTTTCTCTCTCTCTCATTCTCTCTCTCTCAAATAAATAAATAAAATCTTTAAAAAAATAAAATCAAAGTTTAGGAATGGTGGGGAAATACACAGGATAAACACGTCCACAAGCCCCCACATCAAACACCATGCATAGAGGACAAGAGCCTTGATTGGCCCTGAGGGCTAGAGGCTGATCATGTTCATTCTTTGGTCAGCATCAGCTGGATCCCGCACACTGCAGCTGTTTGACCCAACATTCACCAACTCTGAACTGTTTATGAGTAGAAAGACCTCCCCAGGGGTGTGTTTCGTTTTGTTTTGTTTCGTTTTGTTTCTTTAACTGGGAGTCCAGCAGAACGCTGTATTTAAATATCAAACGCTGGTAATCATTTCAGCGGTACTGTTAGTTTGAATAAAATGTCTTTCCTGTTGTAGCTAATTGCTTGAATATCTGCAAACTGATATACTCTTTGTAGACATATACGCTGTCCTCTTTTTATAACTTTATTTCATTTTCTGTTCATTTCTGGTGTTGACTCAAAAAGCCTTTATCACCTGACCCTGATAATCGGTGCTTTATAGCTGCTGGTGTGATTGGGAGCAGTTGAAGCAGCAGCGAGCAATAATACACACATATAAATATTTGAACAGGAAAAAGAAAGTCTGTCTGATGTAGGCCAAGGAAGAAATGCATTTAAACAAATAATGCCACTAGAGGGACCTTGACTCTCAACCAGGACTAAGCAAGGTCACTCTACCCTTGCACTACTGTAGGTGGCCACAGCGCATTCCAGTCCCCACCTTAGGGCACCCAGCCCGGGGTCCGCTCTGGTGGGCTTATGACGTCATTATCATGGATCACTAAAATAACTCCCTCTGAGAAGAATAAATTTGCTCTGACCAGGGGTTAAAGACCTGAGGGGTTTTAATTAGTTTACCCGGCCTTTGCATTTGGTCACCAAACGTTATTGCGGGGTTCAAAGAACATGACGCTGTGTGTCTCCCTTTCCCGTTTTCCGGGGGGCCTCTCCCCCCTTTTCTGCACCTCTTGTGAATAGTCGAAAATGAGTGCAAAATGACATTCGACTTAGAAAGTGAGAGCACCAGGAAGCAAAACTGGAGGCAAACAGAGCAGCTAATTTGGCCAGGCATAGCTGGTGCTGTCCGCGGTTGTCCCTGACAGCGGGGCCGGCTCCGAACCACCTGTGTTTGCTCACTAGCTTTCCCCAATCTGCGAGAAAATGGCCCAGGCTGGTCACATGGCAGCCAGATAGGCCAGGCACCATGGGAATACAAAAGCCGGAGCTTTTAGCAGAGTTAATCATTAATGCGCCTTTTCTTTGTCCCATTCAGGAGTGCTGACAGGGCTTTGATAGCCCGTATTTGCCATGGGGCGGCTGCAGCCATAGCCAGGTACTAATGAGCCCATTGGCTGCACGCATCCCTCCAAGTCCCACAGAGCCAGATCTGGACCTGGACGCTGCCCTCCTCCTGAATCCTGCCCCAAACACACTGCCTGGCCCCTGGTGCACCCCCACCCCTTTGGGACTTGATATTGAGCCTCCTCTCAGCTTGGTCCTGTATGTTTCTGTGCATCATCTGCCTAAGCCCGGAGTAGCAAGGCTAGACGTGTGATTAGTGAGACTGGGGATCCTCCTCCAGGTGTTATCTTTCCCCTAACCAGAGAAATTAAAGATAAAGTAAAAAAAAACAAACACCAAAAACTAAACTGAATATGTTTTTTGTTCTCTTAAATGTGTACCAAGGGTGGACCATTTTGCTCTAACAGCAATGAGCTATTCTCTTCTTCTCTTCCCAAAATTTAGTTTTGGGTTTCACCCATTGGCAAAATATTCTGATATTTATATCTCAACAACTAAAATACAAGTTTCCCTGACTGCTTTTTTTTTTTAGTGGAAAAACCCACCTTACCAGTCTTCACAGTAAGTGGCTTGTGTGTCAACAGACTACATTCAGGGTAAATGAGAACCAAATTAAAACCCCCTTGCTACCTGTTCTTTTATCTGACTCTATGAAGCTGCTCCACTCCCACAACCGAGATATCCAAGACCTCTGAATTTCTGCTTCTGCCTCCAGCTTGCTGAAAGTGCTCTTTCAATTTGTGCTACCACGGTCCTGCCAGCCCCCTTGAACACACAAAGCTGTCAAGATACAAACTGTGAGTATCCGACTGTCCTTTAAGAGTAGTTGGAAACAAGCAAATAAAAAGTACATCTTTGAAGCCTGGCTTATAAAGAACAGACATTTTAAAATTTTGAGCTATTTAAAGAGAAGGGCTTTTTCTAGGCACTGAGCACATGAAAAGTATTGCTAATGACTGTTGATCGTGTAGGAAGACATTGCCAGTAAAGATACTACATTCAAAACATGGTTGTGTGTTCATAGATCTCCCGTTGGAGATCTTTGACTCCATTGGCCAGAGTCAAAATACCTTTAAAGATTTTATCCAATTGATCTTTACCACAACAAGGGCCTACTGGATGATGACAAATTTTATTGCCTTTTTTTTTTTAACAGATGAGGAAGTAAAAGTTTGCTGACTTGCTTCATCATCTTGGAACCGGAACAACAGACAGATGATTAGAATCCCAGAAGCATTAGATTGTGTGACCTGTGTTTTGGGATAGAAGGACTGCTTATTATTGCATGCTACATCCTGTGCCTTGCAGCTTGGTTTTGTTCTTAAGGGAATTACTCATCCTCCCTTGAGTTTATTGGTCATCTACTATGTACTAGAGAGCACTCAGCTCTGGAGGGAATAAAGATGGAGATGATATGTTTCCTATCCCCGAGCAGTAGCTGAGGAGATAAGAAAGGTACCACACATAAATACAGCACCAAAGGAAATGTATTCTGCATTTAACTGTCACATGAAGAAACGCTGTAGTATTTACATCCTGGTAGAGCTTTGTCCCCGATCCGAAAACTCTCCAGAGGGAGGAAAAGCTGATGATTTCCGAATGCCTAGATGTTAGAATGTGGAAAGTATCCAATTCAAATAATGTTATCAGTTTTAACATAATGAGCAGTCTGTGGTAAATCAGCCCCTACTTTTCAAAATGCTTTTCATACAGGGAGCATGACCAAAGTCTATACCCTGCATAGTTCATTTCATCTCGGCCTCATCAAGCGCAGATTTGTGTAAAAAGTTAAAGTTGATTCTACTGTAAAAAATCCATCTTTGCTTCTCTGCCACATGTAGTTGGTCTAGAATACAAGCTTTGGCTTTGAAAGGGGCCAAAGCTGTTGAATAAGCATGCATTCAGACAAATATATTTCACTACATCCAAGGGACAGAAGAAAAAACTATTCTGGGATTTTTTGGGGAAAAATTATCTGAATTACTCCTTCTTAAGATTTAACCAGCAATTAAAATGACCATTTGGAGCAGATTAATGGAGGTCAAATTGACGTATTGATATTAATTGATATTGACATTCTCCTGCAATTGCTAAAGTAGATTGAATCAAGAGAGAAACGGATTTGTGCTGTGCATAGTCTCATTTCCTGGAGCAAAAACAGTTTTAGTTTAGGATACCCCTAGTGCAACCACTAAGTCAAAAATCTGAGTACAGATTGCTTATTTGGAACATGATTCTTGGAAACGGGTGAGGGAGAGAAGAGACAAAGAAGGGAGGAGAGCCACCAAAGAGTGGGTTATTTATCAGGTTACCAGTGCATATGACTGGAGCCTAACCTGCAGGACACCGGTGAGAGACCATGCAGAATCCACTCCAGGACTGTCCCACTAGGGGAAGGGAACCTGGGCTATTTTCCCACCAACTCCTCTCCTTCATGGATTGAGGGATTCTTCTGGGGGTGTAAACTCTCTAGTACTCTGACCACTTCACCCACTGGGGAACACATTCCTCTGTTCAGAGAACACTTTTTCACAGACAAAGCATTCGGTGTATAGGGAAACTATCTGCAGATGATCTCAGATGGGCCAAGAGGATATGGGCAGGGCATCAACAGCATCAGACACAACAGACTTCACTGAAACAGAAGTGGAGGGAAGAGTAAGAAGGTTAATGCTTGTTTACACAGCTCATAATGAGAGCCATAGTCATGGAAACCTTTAAACATAAGACAGCAAGATGCTGCTTCTTGAACCACAGTTCTCTCTGGTGCCTTCCATTTGCAATAAAAGCATATTCTAGCCCAGAGAAGCAGGCTCCACCAGGGCCAGAGACGGCAGGTGTCCAGTGGGTTTATTGTAAAAGCATAAGAAAGCCGTCATGAGCTCTGGGAGGTTCCACTACAAAAGCTTTGCAAATGCCCCATTACGTTCCTTATGGGAGCTCATCTTCCCAATAGCCTGGGGAGCTAGGTGGCTTGGCTGTGGTCATATTGAAATAAAGAACTAGGAAGTGGACTGAATGCATTTATTCATTCATGTTTGTAGCATGCTTAATGTCCTGATGCCTCTCTCATTGTACTCATTTTACATATAAAGCATTTTATATGTTCCATTCAATGAAGCCATGCTCCTTGCTGCAACTCATGCCTTAAAACATTGATTCTCAAAGTGTGGCCCCTCAAAGTGTGGATTGGCAGCATCAATATCACCTAATAATTCACTGGCAATACAGAATCTCAGATTCTGCCTGCTTGTCCAGAAACCCTTTGCAGTGGAACCAAGGAATCTGTGTTTTAACAAGTCCTCTGGGAGATCCTGAGTCACACTAACGGATAAGAACCTCCTGGGGATTCCACTTGAAGAACCTCTGCTCTTACCATCTGCCTGCCCCCATCCCCCATATATATATATAAATTTTTACCTTATTCCTCAGTTTTATTTTTATTTTTTTCCTTATTTCCTTATTTATTTCCTTATTCCTCAGGGTTTCCTTTTAAGATTTATTTATTTATTTGAGAGAGAGAGGCAGAGGGAGAGGGAGAGAGAGAATCCCAAGCAGACTCTCTGCTGAGCACAGAGCCAAACATGTGGTTCAATCTCATGACCCTGAGATCATGAGCTAAGCTGGGTTGGATGCTTAACCAACTGAGCCACCCAGGCGCCCCTCCTAATTCCTCAGTTTTTAAATGGAATTCATTTCAAGATGCGATATCAAGTTAATAACGCCTTTCCAGAAGGAGGAGAGATCTCTTGATTATATTGACATATCTCAAATCTCTACAAAACTCACAAATAGGAAATGTATGCATGGGAAGTACAGAAACACAGGCACTCGGGATGCCCCACATCTGAATGTAACAACAGCTAAGGCTTTTGAAACTGCCTTCCTCTCTAGGTCTGTTTCTGGTAGGATGGTATTTTCTTCCTTCTCTGGACAGCTCTTGACCTCAGGAGAATAGTCGAGAAAAATCATTCCGCACATGGAGTGGCATGGAGTCCGAGGGAGTTCAGCATTATGCTCAGCACAGCGAGGAAGAGTTGCAGGGCACGCACAGAGTTTCAGGGCACGCACGCCGCTATCCTTCCCAACCGACAGCAATCCACTGACCACATCCCAGGTGTGGGTGGCTGGGTGGGAAAGGCCCTGCATTTTCCTGCTCACCCTTCCCCGTCCTGTGTGCCTGTCAGGACATTGGTATCTTACCCTTGGGTGTCTTTGTTTACACAGTGGCCCCTAAATACAAACCCCATGATTCTGCTGTCCCAGTTCAACTGAATGCCCCATTATCTATCCTGGCTGAAGGGAATGCTGCTCCTGACACCCACTGAAAGGAGCAATGTTAGTCTCCAATGTGGCCCCTTCTGATAGGATTTTTAAGAATAAAATCTACCTAACAGATGTTGCAGGTTGGGTTCCATGGCAAACAGACACTGAAATGGAAACTAGCAGGATGTTTAATTACGGAATGAGATCTCCAGCAGGGAGAAGAAGGGGAAGGAGACAGACCAGGCAGAGGGAGTCCCCCCAGAAAAGCTTTAGCTGTCCCCAAGGGGAGTTCTGGAACTGGGTTGGACTTTAGGGTGGTTCCTGCTTGAGGCAAGGAGGCTGGGCCTTGACCTCAGTGTTGATCAGGCTCTGGGTAGGAGATTCCTGTGGGAAAGGGCATGGCCTTGGGCCACACAGTATTTTTCAGCTACCTGGAGAGTAAGGCCTTCAGCCCTGAAAGGGAGTCCCTTAGACACATCTCAATGTCTACCACAGTAGAGTTTGCCTTGTCTGTTGACTTTGAGGCTGATCCTCACAGAAAAGGGACCCTGCAGCAGTCTGATTTCCACTTACTATTTTTGATGAGCTATTGGAAAATCATCTGATTTTCTATATTTGTTGAAAAAAAAATCAGCCAAAAAGTAAGACTTCATTTTCACTAGTTTTAATAAAAGCACAAAGTAAAATATGCTTTTGTGCCTTTTGTTATTATAATTACCTTACCCACAGAAGGATTTATTTCTTAAAACACTAATTTTCTCCTTCAGTAATCAAGTAGGGGATAATTTCTCATTCCCTATCTCACTCCATCCATATAGTAATGTTTCAAACACAAAACATACATTCTGGATAATTTCATGCCATATCCAAATTTGAAAGTTTACCTGTGATGGACTTGAGGAATGACTGTCAACCATTTAGGTAAACCTGAAAAGGTTAACCCATTCATAACACCAAACTGAAAACAGCCCAAGTGTCCATCAGCCCTGAAGGGATAAACCGTGAGACATCTGAAAAATGGAATACTACTTGGCAATGAAAAAGGGTGACCTTTTGATACATCTAGTAATGTAGATGAATCTCAAAAACATGCTGGGTGAAAGAAATCAGGCTCAGAAGACTATGTGCTGTATGATTCAATTTATATAAAGTTCTAAAACAATTAAAATTAAACTATGCTAAAAAGGGAAGCCACAACAAAACCAACTAAGAAGGGGCAGGAGAGAATTTTCTGGGGTAATAAAAATGTTTTGTCTTGACAGGGAGTTGGATTTCACAGGTGTCTACATTTACCAAAATGCAGTGAATGATAAAAGGTGAGTGTATTTTACTATATATAAATGTTTACCTTAAAAAATGGCAAACAATTATTGAACACTAGTTAATAATAAGATGCATGCTGTTGTGTTCAGGGGTGAAATGCATGGATGTATACAACTCACTTTGAAATGTACCAGAAAAAATGAGGGATGAGTAGGGTGGTGCGGGAGAATGTAAGTAAAGGAAAATGTCAATGATTATAGAATCTGGGTGGTTGTGGTTTTTTTTTTTTAAGATTTATTTATTTATTTGAGAGAGAGAGAGAGGGGTAGGACAGGTCAGAAGGAGAAAGAATTCCAAGAAGACTCTCCACCAAGCTCGGAGCCCAGTGCAGAACTCGATATCATGAACCATGAGATCATGACCTGAGCCAAAACCAAGAACCGCATGCTTAACCAACTGAGTCACCCAGGCGCCTTTGGTGGTGTTCAGTGAACAGTGCATCCAACTTTTTTATGTGTTTGAAATTCTTCATTATATAATCCTCAGGGAAAACCATTAAAGATGCACTTACCCCTTTCCCATTCCTGAGCTCACCCTCCCCTCTTGGTGACCCTGACTCCTAAACTTTGATGGCAAAAATTAATTTATTGGGGATACCTGGCTGGCTTAGTCGGAGGAGTGTATGGCTCTTAATCTCAGGATCATGAGTTGGCATCCCATATTGGGTAGACAGATTACTAAAAAATAAATAAACTTAAAAATTATTTTCTTGTACATAAGTCTCTTTGTGTACAAGGAGTTGCAGTAACAGGCACACTGTACACAAGTCTCATGAGCAAGAGGAGAACTTCAGGGATATTTTGTAAGAATATAATTAAGTAGCACTGTTTGGTTCGTACCAAGAACCAAGTTTTTTTTTTTTTAAGATTTTACTTATTTATTTGAGAAAGAGAGAGAGAGAGCTCATGGGAGGGAGGGGAGGAGGAAAATTAGAAGCAGACTTCCCGCTGAGCAAGGAGCCTGATGCGGGACTTGATCCTGGAATCATAACCTGAGCCAAAGGCAGATGCTTAACCTACTAAGCCACCCAGGTGCCCCCAGAACCAAGTTTTGCATCTATTTAGAATGTACTAGGATAACTCTTAAAGCTCAATCATTTTAAGCCCTGGTGCAAATAGGGAGGTTCTTCATAACCTGTGGGCATGTACAGAGTATGCATCACTCTGTCTCTAGTGATGAGAATGCTTAGTGGAACAAGCTCTTGGACTATTATTAAAATAAAATAATTCTCATTTATTATGGACTGAATATCTGTGTTTCCCCCAAATTCACCCTAACTCCCAAGGGGATGGTATTTGCAGGTGTTGGGCTTTGGGAGATAATTAGGTTTAGACGAGGTCCTGAGGATGGAGCTCTCATGATAGAATTAGTGTCCTTACAAGAAGAGACCAGAGAGCTTGCTTGCTCTTTCTGTCTCTCTCTGCCATGTGAGGAGTCAAGCCAGGAAGACTGCCTTCATCTGCCACAGAATCTGCCAGCACCTTGACCTTAGATTTTCTAGCCTCAAAAACTATGGGAAACAGATATCTGATATTTTGTTATAGCAGCCCAAGCAGACTAATATATCATTGTTCTGAATAAACTTCCAAGAATCAGGCTCATTCTAAACACCAGCTTTCATTAAGTGGCTTTAAAAAGTCTCTTACTATTTAGCCCCATTGGTAAGTCATTCAACAACTCCATTCTCTGTTTCTATATGCCTGGAGGTGGCATCCACCATGGACAGGGCAGGACCCAGGGGCAAAGAGAGGGGAGGGACAAAGGATCTAGCTCCAGTAACGTGGAGGTGATACTGGCTGGGTTGATTGCCAGAGATGCTATAGCGGTAACTTCCAAAGGCACCTTAGGCACAGGTTGACATAAGTGAGAAGGAGTGGAGGCAGCATCGTGGGGACCGTGTCATTGGAAGAGTGAAGGAGATGCTGAGAGTAAAGACTGTCACTATTTATTGAGCTCTTTCTCGGTGTCAAGCACTACTCCACAAAGTTTCCACTCAATTGTGAAAGTGTACAAAAAACTCTATGAAGTAGGTACAATGATCAGCTCCATTTGACAGAAAAAGACACCGAGACTCCTAGAGGTAAGAATTGCCCTGTGTAACGTAGCCACCCTATTAACAGAGTGGAGCTCTAATTCCAGCCCTCTTGGCCATGCCACCCATGTGCCAACCTCAGCTTCTGGTCCATTCTGCAGTGTGAATGGGGGCTACTGAATAGGGGTGCTGGGAAGAATCAGTGAAATGGGGTAATGGATGTGAACATGTTTTGGAAAGTGAAATCTCTCTAAAAACATCAGAAACTGTTGTTGTTATATTTCTCATCTGTTCTAGAGAAGAGAGGGTGCTTTTTCAACAGCTGAGAATATCCCCAGCGTGACACAGTGGAAGTTCCTCTATACCAAAGGATAACAGTTGGCTGTCAGTCACACCGTGGAGTAAGAGCCTTAGATCCCTTGCTGGCATGAGTAATGATTTCATAGGCAGATGGCCCTGGCAATGAAATGCTGAGAGGATCTATGAGAAACACCTGCCTGCAATAGACCACCCCCCCCCCCGCCACCAGCCCTGCTGATCCTCCTGCCCTATTTGTTCCCTCAGCTACAGGAAGCCCCCAGCCATGATGCTTCATAACCACAGGTGATGAGCTTGGGTAATCTGATGGGCACCTCACCCTCTTGACGGCAGCAGCTGCCTCTCCCACATGGCCTCCTTGTCCTCATCTAGAACGTGGGTTGGTATGAGTAGGGATAAGAGACAACACGGGCTGCTTGGGGCACACCTGCTTCAGATCTTGTTTACAGACCTCCTCATCCCCCACCTCTACCAGGGACCAGGAGCCCTCTGTGTGCTCAGCAGATGTTTTGCCAATGCTGTTTTCACAAGCAGGGCGTTTTTCTTTCCTTTTTTTAAATCAAGGACCTGAAACAGCTGTCCAATGGACTGCTTGCTTCTAAGAATACATTTCTTCTGCAAACAACAGCTTGAATCTGGAACAGCCTTCAGACCTGATAACCCTCCCTTGGTGCCCCATCCCCAGTTTTTGGCTTGCCAAAAGTTTTCCCCAGCAGAACACCAGAGAAAGTAAAGCTGAAGATGCGTTTTTTGATAGTAACCAAGTTCTGCAGCCTCCTGCAGCTCAGCCGTAACCTTCAGGAAGCCCCAGCTAAACCATCATGGGGAGCCTCTGCCTTCCCTTTCAGATTGTGGTCCTGGTGCTTTAAAGGGTTATCCTCGCCATTGAAGGAAATTGAATGAAATTCCAGGAAACTTGAATTACCTCAATTTAACATTTTTGTCCTATATTTACAGTTGTCTATTTTACCCACAAAAACTCTTCCTGTCCCTAAGGCTTTGATGTGAAGGTGTTTCCTCTGTGATCAGAGAGGTCCATAGAATAAGAAGACCCAGATGGGGAATATTTTAGAAGAGGAGGAATGTAAAGAGAGTGAAAAGGTGTGTAGAGATGATGGTAAGGAGCCCCAAACCATAACTCCTCTTACATTTTCCTTTGAAATGGCCACCATTTTCCTCCTGCACCTTGAACAAGCCTTCCCTGCCATTCCTTCTTGTTGCTTCTTTTCATCACTCTCTATCTTACACTGACCCAGGGACCCCGTGCTCTCCACTTAGGGTCAGTGGACCCAGGAGGCTGGGCTATATATAGGCTTGGGCTTGACAGCTTGCTGAAGGCAATTCAGCCGCAAAAGGCCTTCTGTTATTTGTGTGGATGCTATCACTGGCCAATCTGTAATGGGATTATAAGAAAAATATGGGTGAGATCACAATAATCCATTCTCAGCACTGGAAAACCAACTCCAAAATCATGCTTTCTATATGGAGTGTCTATAGATTGTTGAATATATCTTTGGGATACAAAAGACAGAACACAATTGTTGTTTCCTTGTTACCTGGTGAAATGAACAGAGCATTAGACTGAATCAAGACATGTGGGTTTGAGTTCTAGCTTTGCTAGTGGTCAGTGTCTTAGGAAAATCACTGACCTTTCCTCTTTAACCACCTCAAAGATGATAGACATAATCATAATAACCACCATTAATGCCACCTATGCATTTTATTTGTGAGTTAGGTGCCTGTGGTTCAGATAGATGTGGAAATTGAGGGTGCAAAGTTGGGGAGCAGAAGAATGGAATCATTAGGATATGTTCTTCCTAGGGGTATCTTTCCATAGACACACCTCAAGAGACCAAGGATTTGTCTCACTATAGAAACCACCTATTGCCAGCTCAAGGCACATGCCTTCAAGCTGTCACTTTCATCACTGTGCTCAACATGCCCCATTCTGAAATATAAAGACATATACTCATGGCCTCGGCTTTGTACTGCTCTCTCAGACCCAATCTCCCTCCCGTTTCCATCTGGCTTCCCTGCACTCTCAGCTGGTGCTCTGTACCACATTCTTACCTTTTCCAGTGGCTCCTCTCAGCAATGGCTGTTTTCCACTCCAGCTCTGCTGTTTGGGGTATTGAACCAGTTCTCCTGGTTCAATACATCTGTGGTGGTTTATGCTGTGTCAACTTGTTTAACCTGGGAAAAATTTTCTTCAGAATCCCCTTCCCTGTATTGTTCTGGGTTAGTGCTGACCAAAGGAGGAATTAGTACAGGTTTGGGGCTGCAGAATCAAAGCAGTGACAATTACCCTCAAAGGATTGCCAAGGGGGTGTGTACAATTATAGAGGAAGAAATGGCTGGTGGGGGTCAACTTGTCCTAGTTCTTCTCTGCTCTGTGTCTAGTTCATTTTCCAGACCCTCAGCCCTGCTGACCAAGAACTGAATTGGACACCAGCAGTGGTAGCTACACAGAAGAAACAGCTTCCCATAGATCCATCTCCAAGCTTCCCCATCATGGTCCCTCTTCTGTGGCAGGTTGTGCTTGTCTTCTCAGATTGACTGGCTGGCTGGCTCTGATCTTCTAATATCCTCTTCCAAATCTTCATTCCTCCAGCTATGGTCAGTGGTACAAAAAGTCCAACTCTTTTCATAAGTCCTGTCTCCCTTAACATTCACCATATCCTTGCTTCCTGCCCAGTGCCACATCCTTGTGACACTCATACTTCAGGCTTCCTAGGACCAGGAAATGGGAAGCGAGTAAAAAACATCACAGGAGCCCATGGGTACCAAAAATCATTTTATTCAGCTACACCATTTTTATAATAGAAAGCTTCATCTTGAATTATTTGTCATTAATTTTTTTTCAAAAAGGCAGAGACATTTTTTTGCACCTTATATTCTGAAACCTTCGGGGTGATCAACCATGGCAAAACAGAGTTGATGGCTAAAGCCTAAATCAGCGACTCTGATAAGGGTGGGTTTCTTTTTAAGATTTTATTTATTTATTTGAGAGAGAGAGAATGCACATGAGAGGGGGAGGGTCAGAGGGAGAAACAGACTCCCTGCTGAGCAGGGAGCCCAATGTGGGACTCGATCCAGGGACTCCAGGATCATGACCTGAGCCGAAGGCAGTCGCTTAACCAACTGAGCCACCCAGGTGCCCTGGGGTTAATGATTTCTGACACCCATGTGGGTCTCCATAAATGTCAAGCCATGTTGCAAAATTCTAAAATGATAATCACTATAAATCCACTCTAAACATAAAAGGTCGGAAAAAGAGATGGCCAATGGGAAATGAAGCAAGAGGAGTTGCAAAGTCAAATGATCAAGAAGATACCTTCCCTGCCATTTTAAGAGGTGGGTTTTAAGGGGAGAGGTGGGGCTACTCTCTGGAAGTGTTGCTAGAAGCCACACAAAGGGTCTGGGTGGCCAGAACCCAAGCTGTCATAGCTATAAAGATAGTGCATCAGGTGACAGATGGGCTCCAACACTCCTTGGTGACATTACCTGGTACCTGGGGAGGGACTTGTGCTGAGGGGCATTGAGGAGCAAGGATCAGCAAACAGGAAGGAATTAAAATGTCTCCTACTAGCAGTGAAGATAAGCCTTTTATAGGGGGCAGGCTGAGCAAGATTTAAAAAAAAAAAAAAAAAAGTTTGCCCCAGAGGAACAAAGAAGTCATTCTTTTCCTTTGTTATGCTGGGAGGGGGGGGGTTGGTGGAAGTGGGGGTGAGGGCAGAGTGAGGAAACTTCTACTCAAAGCCTTTCAGGAAACTAAGGCAGCCTTTGAAATTCCCATTTTGAATTTAACAAACAACTTTTGTCCCTGTGCCTGCTTAGTGTGCCACTGGGAGACAGAAGAACCCAAAAGCAGGCCTCTGTGGAGTGTAGGATGGAGCCACCAGTCACCTGTCTGTAGTGGGGAGATTTACAGCAGATGCTGGGTGGGGACTGAACCCAGAGGAGGCACCTAGGCAGGGAAGGGAGCCCCGCCCAGCTGGGGGATGACACAGCAGAGGTGCAGCATGTTTGGGGAAACAAGAGTTGGGCTTGCCTATTGTACACAGGAAAGTAATCAGAGATGACAGGAATCTAGAAGGCAGGGCCACATGGTAAAAGACTCACAGATCTTGCTAAGGAAGCCAGACTTGGTCCTCAGGGCACTGGCTCTGTCCGGAGACTGTTTGCATCGTTTACACAATCAGGTATGTTCCAGGGGGCCAGATTTCTCAGAAGCAATACCACAATTATCTCATCCCCAAGTTTTAAAGCACTAAATTAGGGGCACCTGGGTGGCTCAGTCGGTTGAGCATCTGACTCCAGCTCAGGTCGTGATCTCAGGGTCCTGGGATGGAGCCCCATTTTGGGCTCTGTGCTCAGCAGGGAGTCTGCTTCTCCCTCTCCCTCTGTGATCTCTCTCACTCTCATTCTCTCTCAAATAAATAAATAAAATCTTTTAAAAAAGGAAAAAAAGGCACTAAATTGTACCTGAACATCTTGAAGCTCAAAGTGTCTTTTTTCTTTGGAATCTGCTTGACAGCAGAGTTTCAGGGTTCAGTCCTCACAAAGGTATGGGAAGACTCACTGTGCAAAGTCCTACAGAGCAGAGATGCTGGGAACACTGGGCCAACTATGGAAGGGGAGTTTCCAGATCCAAATAGACGGGAATGTTGGAGTAAGTCAGAGTCCTAGTGTGAGTTAGAGATTGTCTGAGAACTCAGTGTTGGTGAAAAGGTAGGAAATCAGATAAAGGTGATTAGAAAACCCCACTACAGAATCCACTGGAGTTCAGGCCCCTGAATCTGCTCTGTGACACAAGCCACGTGTCAGGTGCTCAGTGGCCACACATGACTAGAGGCTATCATACTGGACAGGGCAAACATAGAACATTCCCATAATCACAGACAGTTCTATTGACCTGCCCTAGACACTGACATTTTACAACATCATAAGCAATACTAAACCCACAAGGGTTTGAAATCACCCTCCCATATCCCACATTGCCTATTTTTCACTAAGTAGAAATTTAGGGATAGAGAATTCTAGAAAAATTCTTGTAATTAGCCAGTTTCATCTCTAGGCTCCAATCTCTTTCTCTTACCTGGTTCGCATATGTGTGTTAATGGTTTGTAGGTGTCTTACATGGGCATGTGCACACGCATGTCTGTGCATGCATACAATAAAGCAGGGCTCTATCTCATGCTGTATCTTTGACAGAACTAAACCACCTCCATTAAACCAGCTAAAAAAAGTTCTCATAATCTCCATGAGGAGACAGAAAGTGCCTAAAGGCAACACATGGTATTAAATATGCTGGTGACACTCCTAGGGCCTCCTAGTGCCTCTTGGACATTGGATTCCATCTGTTCTGAACACAGGAGAGTCACAACTTCTGAATTCTAATGTAGGTGTGTAGGGCACAAATATGGTTGAAAGTAATCCCTGAAAAATCTCTGAAATTACCCAGAAAGATGATGCTATATTGCATTCTGGTATGGGCAAAACTCCAGCATCAGTTTCTCCTCCAGCAAGAGAAAAAAAATGGCTATTTCCTTACACAAGC
This sequence comes from Callorhinus ursinus, assembly GCF_003265705.2. Lineage (NCBI taxonomy): Eukaryota > Metazoa > Chordata > Mammalia > Carnivora > Otariidae > Callorhinus > Callorhinus ursinus. The sequence goes on from NW_027397091.1 coordinate 19,443,971, forward strand.
AGCTGGGGAAGTATTGGCTGGAGTTCCAGTATTCATTTGTGAGAACACAAGAATCTTACCAGTTGTTCATGCTAGAAGAAACAGGCGGGATCCAAACCAAGGGAACAGCAGAGTTCATAGGCAGTTCTCACCCAGTGGGATGGCAGCTAAGTGCGGGCAGGACCTGTTAGCTCTCTCTCGACCCACAGAGCAGGACCCATGGGCATTAAGTGCACCTATGAGGTGACACCAGAGTGTTGCCGTGCCAGCTACCTATGTCTAAACATAATCACCCCCACCCCACACACTGCTGTCTCCCAGAACCACACTCTTCCCAGGCCACTGGGCCAGATTTCCATAGTTTAGACTGCTGGGTTATCCACATGGGCAACGTCTGCAATGCAGAGGTAGCTCTGGCTGCTAATTCCTTCCTGCCTCCAGCCCCACCCCAGCCAGGTGGAGAGAGTGTCTCTCTATGACAAAGCAGGCAGTACTGCTCACAGCCTCAAAATAAGATGATGCCCCTTATTTCAAATAACCATGAATAGAAGTGTTAGCAAGTAGGTATGGCAGGGAGCAAGGAAAGTGGCAACAGCTGAGCATTCTGGGGACCAGGCATATGGTTCTGGACATTCATGGGTGCGAGTACCCAACCCAGCTATTTCAATAAATGCTTTCTTTCCCTGATAGCATGCGGGAGGAGAATGAACCTCCAGAGCAAGATGACAGAGAACACAATCACTTCTGCACTGATTTGTTGCAAGCTCTGGGGGTCTCTTATCAGAAGTGGGTCCACAGGGCTACATTACATGGTCCTAACAAATATGTGATTTAAAAAAAAAAATCACTGCCTTAATGTTTTCTATGTAATATGAAGAGAAAGTACCAATGTCAAAGTATTTTCATATTTCCACCCAGATGTTTGCTGTCTAGACCAACTGTTGAGGACAGTTCAGGAAGTTAAACATTCTTATCTTGCTTCCCTAACTTATGTTTTAGGGGCTAGAGAACATTTGTTTGGATTTTTTTTTTAATTTTTTTCTGGAAATGATTTTGAGATTGGAATTACAAATGGCATGCACGCTCTACTGAGTTGGAGCTCACTGGAGTCCCCACCCCCTGAAGACATATTGGCACCAGCCTCAGAATACAGGATCACCTGCCCTTTCCTGTCACAGAAAAAGACATGGAGATTGCAGACAGATTGTGCCTTAAAAGATAGCACTTGGGGCACCTGGGTGGCTCAGTCGGTTAAGTGTCTGTCTTTAGCTCAAGTCATGATCCCAGGGTCCTGGGATTGAACCCACTTTTCCCTCTCCCTGCCCCCTGCTTGTGCTCTCTCTCACCCTCTCTTAAATAAATAAATAAAATCTCTAAAAAAATTAAAAAAGAAAAAGAAAAAGAGAGAAAACAAAAGAAAGGGAGCACTTACAAATACTCAGTGCTGCAACTCAAAATTTTATGCAGGACGTGCAACCAATAAAATTGTTTTTAAAAATAGCATGCTGAATTTGATATGATTCAACTTTTTACATGATAAAAGCTATACGTTTATATGTTAACCATAAAATCATCACAGTTGACTTTAGGATAAGCAAATGTTACCAATTTAAACTAAGAATTAGGGGCTCCTGGGTGGCTCAGTCGTTAAGCGTCTGCCTTCGGCTCAGGTCATGATCCCAGGGTCCTGAGATCAAGCCACGCATCTGGCTCCCTGCTCCGCGGGAAGCCTGCTTCTCCCTGCTTGTGTTCCCTCTCTCGCTGTGTCTCTCTCTGTCAAATAAATGAAGAAAATCTTTAAAAAAATGAATAAATAAAAAATAAACTAAGAATTAGTATACCAGCTAGTTATTTAATAAAATGTCTCCTCTTTGAGTTTTATGGATTGAGGTCTGTAACACACAAATTTATTTGAAAATAGGGCCAGCTACTATTCTGAAGAAAGCTTGAGAACCATAAGAATCATCCAAACTCCCCATTGTACAGAACAGAAAAATAAGGCCCAGAGAGGGGAATTAGTAAGTCATAGACCAGTTCATCAGCAGAGCTGAGAAAAGTGTGGTATCTTCTCTTTTAGGTCCACTAAGGTTTTCATTTTACTTTACTGCTCCTCTCCCCTCAACAAGCTCAGCAATAAGTTGGAATTTCCAATTCACTTCTGAAGTGAAAGTACACAGAGAAGCTCTGTGGTATGGCTGACAAATAGTAAATACAATCTTAAATAAAATAAAATATATATTTTTTAAATTGTGAAAGATGAGATTTCAGCTCTTCAAACAGCATGTAGGCAAGCTGACTGTGATCGAGCTCATGCCAGCCTGACACTAGATGACCCCACTGCCTTGGGGACAACCACCTGGCAGGCTCAGAGTACACATTTGTCCGTGGCCTATGATAGAAGGGATTGAGACTGGCAGGCAGGGGTCAATGTCCCCAGTTTCCTCACCAACTCACCCTCACCAGTCACCTAAGGCCACCCAAACATATTTTGATCCGGATGTATTAGCAACAACAGCATCAAAAAACAGAATGGGCCATGGGGGGAAAGGTCATTTTGTCTCTGAACAGGAGAGGGGGTGCCTGGGAGTAACAGAGGGAAATAGGAGAAGAAATTAAAATACCGGCGGTGACTAATAAAGCTGTGTGTATAAGTGGTTCTTTGGCATCCTTGTAGAAATTTAGTACCTACTGGTTCCTGGCGCTACCCACTTCCCACCACGTGTGAGAAGTTGCAAGGGGTTGAGACCACAGCCCCTCCAGAGTCAGTACACCCAGTCTGTGGGCCGACTCTGGGACAGAGGGACCTGTGGACCCCCAGCCCAGTAAGTAACAGGAGGCTAAGAACACCTAAGGATTAAAAGGTGTCTTTTAGGGCAGTAATTCCATCTTGCTGAATGTGTACAGTCACCAGGGTAGGAAAGCAGAACAGAAACTGCTGCTTGCTTTGCAGGTCAGAGAGGGTATGGAAATTTGCTAAGGTTGTCTGGATGGTTGACAATAAAACAAGAGAAGCCCCCAGCTTTCCCATGTCCTAGTAGTGTTCTTTCCACCACAACCACCATTTCTGAGGAGGAAGCATTAATTGACAAGGAGCTTGGGGCTTATCAACTTACTTAATTTATCTGTAGGCCAGAGTGCTTGGGGAACTTTTGCCAAACAAGCAAAGCGCAAACAATCAACAGAATAACGCCACATCCGAGAGGCAGAGTTTTCTCCTCTCTCACTGACCTCTCTGTGACCATTCAGGTGGGCTCTGGGTACCACTGGCAACCTGCCTCACTGGCTTTTGCTCTGCTCCTGTTTACCTGTTTTATCAAGAAGGGGGCAGTGTGTCAGTGCTTTGCAGGGCATTAATAAAGATAAGAGAGGCCCTAACTACCAAACAGAGTTTTCAAAAACCTTTCCCTGGTTTCCCTGGCTGCAGGGCTGCATGCACAGACACACACAGCCACTGATGCAGGAACTATTATTGCCATCCGATTATTGTCATTATAATGCCTATTCAACTGCCCCTTTGTAAGTTCCTAGAGGGCAGGGACCGTGTCTTAGGCTGCTTTTCATGAATTCATGCCTTCCTGCTTCCATTCACTCATCCTACAAACATTTATTGAGTGCAGCCCTCACTGTGCCCACACAGGGCCATGGACACAGAAAATACATCACATCCTGTGTGTCCTCAGCAGCACAGCCCTGGTTGCCAGCCCTCATCCACCCTTCTGGGAATGGAGACCCAAATAGGGCACAGGCTGCACCATATACAGCATCCTCAATGCCACGGGGCAATGGGTGGCATCCTCCCCCAATATCTTTGCTCCATCCAAACTTCTATAACGTGCCCATATTTCTTTTAAAACAAAAACAGCAATCTAATAAAGTCTAATTTTTAAACCTACTACTATTTTAAACCTAAAATTCTATTTTTCTCATCCTTGGCTACTCATTTGAATCACCTGAGGAACACTGAAATACTGGTGGTGGGTCCCCCACACAGTGAGTCTGATTTCTTGGCCTGAGCATTGGGAGTTTTCCAAGCTCCCCAGGTGATTCTAATGTGCAGCCAAATTGAGAACCACCATTCAAACCCCAGAGAGGGGCAAGAAAGCTGTGAGTTCATAAGCAGGGATTGCTCTTGGATTTGTTTCTCCTTGAACCTGCGATGTATTTTGGACCCCACGATCCTGACTCTTCCTGTCCTGATCGCTCATTATTCATCTGCCCCCCTGTACCTGAGATCTCACTGGGCTCCATGTCTTGCTGCCTGCTCTTGCATCAGGATGCCCCCTTTGCCTGGGGACTCAGAACTCACACTTCTGTGCTCTCTGGTCCAGCTAAGGCTCCAAGACTCTGGCCCAACATGGGGCATCTGCCTCACAATGTGCTCTGTCTTCTGACTTTCAAAAGCCTGCTGACCTCTACTCTGTGGACACCAGAACTCCACCCTATGGACACCAGGACCCCACTCCCTCTCAGCCTGGAGTGAAAACCTCTTTTCTATCCCCCTCATTGTCAGGTACATGCCACTCCCCCTCCTGGTGGCAATGATGTCCTTTGGGAAGGGGGGATCCTGTTGAGGTATCTGCACATGCAGCCTTTTGATGGTTTCGGGAAATGCCAGGAGGGCCTGTGGAGGGCTCCAAAGATCCTTCCAGATGACAAATACCAGAGGGTGCATACCCTTGTCCTTGAAGTTCTTCCAAGGGTCATGTGGACAAAGATGATTCCTGGAATGTGCAAATCAAAACCACAATGAGATATCACTTCACACCCCCTAAGAGGACCATAACTGTTTTTAGAAAAAAGAATATAAGTTTTGGTGAGGAGGTAGAGAAATTGCAGCTCTCATACATGGCTGGTGGGAAAATAAAACAGTATAGCTGCTCTGGAAGTCAGTTTTGTGGCTCCTCAAAACTTTTAGCATAGAATTCCCATATGACTCAACAATTTCACTCCAAGGTATATACCCCCCAAAACTGAAAACAGCTACTCAAATACATGTATAGTCATGTCCATAGCAGCATTATTCACCACAGTCAAAAGGTAGAAACAGCCCAGATGTCAGATGAATGGATACATTCATGAATGAAATTATACATAATATAGGGGCGCCTGGGTGGCTCAGTCATTAAGTGTCTGCCTTTGGCTCAGGTCATGATCTCAGGGTCCTGGGATCGAGCCCTGCATCAGGCTCTCTGCTCAGCGGGAAGCCTGCTTCTCCCTCTCCCACTCCCCCTGCTTGTGTTCCCTCTCTTGCTTTCTCTCTCTGTGTCAAATAAATAAATAAATCTTTAAAAAAAATTATACATAATATATATACATATATATGTAGTTGTGTCACTATATATAAATATATGTAGTATAAATTATTATATATTGCATAAATATATATAATTGTTTAGTGAATAATACATATATTATAATAAAATATATTAATTCAACAGGTATTTACTGTTAGATTACCTTACAAAACATAGAACAGACACCAAAATTGAAACTGAAGGATATGATTAAAAATATAAAGGAATTCCTCTTTCTTCAAGCCCCCAGTGGGGACCACCAATATGCTAGACAATTCCCACAATCGTTTCCCCTTGCCAAGATATTCTGGAAGTTAAAATCTGAAGAGATTTCCCACCTTCTATCTTTGCTTTCCTTTCTGGCTTCACTGAAGATTTAGATTTAAGGACAAGATGTGTTGTGCTGCTGTTTTTAAGGTAACTGTTTTGTTTTCCAAATTTCCTCTGGAAATACAGCATGGATATTTGGATTCCTTCAATTCCATCTGTCTGCTCTGAAGACAAAACTGTGTTTTGGATGTGCCCATGAGCACAATGAAATAAAGGTGGGGAGCTCTGGTGCTAGAACATGAGTGCAGATACATATGTTTGAAGATCTCCAAACACAGAGCTATTTTCAACTTCTTGGAGCCCCCACGCATCTAACTCGTTGTTCACCTCTTATCAAACCCAGTCCCCTTGATAGATAAGAAGCGTGTGTCCTGAGAGTCCAAGTGAAGGCTGGAGATAAGGTAGCTGGGCGGTGACTGGCATCCAGGCCTGAGGTCACACCCGCTGGTGTGAGGGCTTGAAGGGTGAGTTTCAAGGGCGGCATCACCCTGAAGCTGATTTCTACAGTTGCCATTGTGAAGATGTGCCTGAGACAGTTGTAGCTAACAGTTGACCCTTGAACTACATGGGGGTTAAGGGTGCCAGCCCCCCATTATGACTTGACTCCCCCAAAACTTAACTACTAATAGCCTCCTGTGACTGGAAGCTTTACCAATAACACAAACCATTGATTAACACATATTATGCATGTTGTGTGTATTATTACATTGTCTTCTTAAATAGAGTAAACTAGAGACAAAAGAATGTTAGTAAGGAAATCATAAGGAAGAGAAAATACATTTACAGTCCTATACTGGTTTTATAAAAAAAAAAAAATCTGTGTATAAGTTTATCTGCACAGTTCAAATCATCTTGTCCAGGGGTCAACTGTGTGTCTCCAATATGACATGAGGAAAATGAACATGGGGACATATTACTTCTGAGCGGGGCAAGGCAGAGCAGGAGAAATCAATTCTGAAAAGAGAATTTTGCTTGATTAAAAAATTTTGTTTACAAAATAAAATCTATGAACTGCTTTAATTATCTTCCTACGCTTCTACTTGAAAACATAATGGGCAAGTTGACAAGGAAATCTATATATGTTGAACCATATGAAAATGCCAGTGTCTGACTGCTTTAGACCTATGAAAGCATAAAGTTCAAGTAGTTCAACCTAACCCTTAGGTAACATAATCAGTAAGGTGTGATATTGAAGCAGAAAATCTCTTACTGGGGTATAAAAAATATATCAGGGAGGGTCTAATTTAAGAACAGTTATCCAAGAAAGAAAATTAAATCAGCAATAGTTATATTTGAACAAATACAGAAATGCCTCCTAAAAGAAGAAAAACCAGGGAAACATCAAATAGGCAAATAAGGCTTTTACACACATATCGGTATGTAAAGTAATAGATGGACAGCCAGAAGATCCATATCCCCTTTCAAAACTGTTTTCTGGCTGCAGCCACTCCATAGAAGGACAAACCATCATCAAGAGCGTTGAGAAATTGATCTAATGCAATGAGAAGGTGCAGTGTCCCTTGTCGGCAAGCCGACAGCAGGCAGGCTGGATGGGGCCAGGGTTCAGACAAAGGCTCCTGTTCGGTGGGAACAGGTACAAGACAGATGGTTGGTTAAACATTGCCAGCATACTTGAGCAGTGCCATTCGGCGGTCAGAGCCTGGATAATGGTCACAAGGACATTGTGTAGCAGCGCGTTGGCTAATTTCAACCCAGCTAAAGCTATTGCTTATCTTTGTTGGTTTTGCAAAGATTAAGGCCGTTTCTCCGCTTCGAATGCACCACAGCTACCTGGCAAAGCATTCCTGAAGTTTTGTCTGGATCCCTGCTGTTAAGAGGGGCTGAGCAAAACTTGGCACATGCAAAGACTTGTTTTGCTTGTCATTGGAGTTGCTTCTCCTCCAAAGACCTGGCTCAAGTCTTTACACTTCTGTGGTGGGCCAGTGGGGGTGGGGGGCACTCTGGAGTCACGGTGGCCTCCTCAGTGAAATTTCCCCTGTGGGCTTCAAAATGCATCTGCTATGGATTTATATTTCCTATTAGGATTGATTCATTTGCTACTTTTGTGGAAAAGGGTAAACACCATCGTAAATTCCATCCGGTGAATCATGGGGAGGCGGTGGTTCAAATTAAACGTGTTTGCTTTCGGAAGGGGGCCCTTGGCTTCTTATCTTTATGTACAGAAGAAAATAGAGCTCACCCTGTCCCTGCAGCCAATAGAAACGCACCTGGCCCGGTCAGCTGGCGAGGCTAGGCCTCCAACCTGCAGCTCCTCTGTGCTGTTTGCAGACAGAGAGGACGTAATGCAGACGGGCTGGCCTGGTGGTTGTGCCCACAGCCCCAAAGCCAAGGGGTTACAGCCACTATCTGGGCATGTTAGGAAAAAGTGATGCCTTGATCAATTGGGTATTTCTGACAGCTCAGATGGCTTTATCTTCTTTTATAGGTGGTATGTGGGTACCCCAACCTCACTGAACAAGTGTCATGTTTACTTTATGCAGCCTCTTCAGACTAAATTAGATCGATTCCAGTTATAAAATTGAGATACTGTGCCCAGGGGATAAGCCCTAAAATTAGCCTTTTTGACTGCATCTATAGAATCCAAGAAAAAGCCAAGAAAAAGATATCCTCCCTCTCAATCTCTCTCTGTCTCTTTCTGCCTCTGTCTCTGTCTCTCTCACACACACACATGCACATGCACACTCGGCTAGGCCTCAGTGTCTGCACTTAGTATCAGGTGCTGTCATGAAGAGTCAACCACCAGCGGCAAAGCACTACTGATTTTGTGATCAGGGTGATCAGGTACCCACTGTAGGACAGGAGACCCCAGTGGGAAACAATGTGCTAAATTTTGTGTTACCGTATTTTTGGAATTCAAGAAAGGAGAAAAGCATGGGCAGGGAAGAGCACCCCAAAATTCTTTACAACATTTAAAGGGACTTTGTACATCTCCTCAAGTGCAAAGAATTGAAATAACACTCAGGCCATGGAACATGATGTTCACACAAGACCCCTCTTTTGATTTATTTTACTTTGTTATCTCCCCTTGACCCTCCCTCTGTATTCTGGTTCCCAAACCACTTGGTCACAAAGGCACCACCCAAATGCATTTCATCCACAGGTTGGGGTCTGGGCAGACCCCTGCAGGTTGTGTGGGGCTCTCTGTTCTGACAGTGCTTGTTTGAGAGTGGAAGGACTTCTGTCAATTTCATGTCAACTTCTTTCCTTGGATTCCTCCAGTAAAGGAACACTATTTTTTCCCATGCTATTGTTCACTCAGCCTGGTTTCAATATGCAGTGGTGTATAGAGTGTCATACCCATCTTTTTGTCATTTTACTTTTTAAAGATTTGTTTATTTATTTGAGAGAGAAGGAGAGTGAGCACAGGAAGGGGCAGAGGGAGAGGAACTAAGTACGGAGCCTAAGGTGGGTCTTGATCCCACGACCCTGAGATCATGACTTCAGCCAAAATCAAGAGCTGGACGCTCAACTGACTGAGCCACCCAGGTGCCCCTGTCATCTCACTTTTGAAAGAATCAGATTTTAGGGGCACCTGGGTGGCTCAGTTGGTTAAGGGTCTGCCTTTGGCTTGGGTCATGATCTCAGGGTCCTGGGATCGAACCCCATATCAGACTCCCTGAGCAGGGAGTCTGCTTCTCCCTCTCCCTCTGTTCCTCCCCCCTGCTCGTGCTCTCTCTCTCTCAAATAAATAAATAAAATCTTAAAAAAAAATCAGATTTTAGTAAGGATTTGGGGTTGTCTTATTGATTTCTCTTCTTACCCCTTTTATGTTCTTCCTATTGTTTTGGCTTTACTGTATTTATTCTTTTCTCTTTTTTTCTAATATGTTTAGTGATGTCCTTAGGTCTTCGGTTTTTCATATATTTTGTTTGCTGTTAATGTATTCAAAATTGTGCAAAACTAAGTGCTACTTTAGCTATGGGCCACAGTATTTGACATTTGACACTATCATTCTTATTCCTTTCTAGATATATTGTAATACGTTTTAAAATTTCCTCTTAACCAATCGCTGTGTAGTATATGTTGTTTTATGGTCCAAGGAGATGTTTGAAGCTTTCTTGTTGTTACTGATTTCTTATTTACATCATTATAATCAGGCAGCACAATCTGTGTATAGTGATTATGTGGTACTTATTGAAGCTTCCTTTGTTCTGTGAGAACTTAAAATGAATAATCTGTGGATATATGTTTGATGTATATCTATTAGATTGGTGCTTCCCAATAGAAATAAAATGCAAGCCACATATATAATTTTATATATTTTCTAACAACCATATTAACAAAGTAAACATATATAGGTGAAATTCATATTAATTATATATTTTATTTAACCCAGTAGATCCAAAATAGCATAATTTCAGCATATAATTAATATAAAAGTATTAATGAGATATTTTACATTCTTTTTTCTGTATTAAGTATTAGAAATCTGGAGTGAATTTTACACTTAAGGTATATCTCAAGATAAACACTAAATTCACATCAGATACAGATATATATTTAGGTTTCAATTTAAAATTGGAAGAGTGGGTTCACATACCCAAGTTTTTCCAAACATACTTAAAAGTTTTGTAATATTTCAGTCAAATATTTTTTAATTTAAATTTAAATTACTTAAAATTATGTGAGACCTAAAATCACAAAGCACAGGCAGTAATCTCTTGAACACTGGCCTTCACAATACATTTATGGATATGTCTCCTAAGACAAGGGAAACAAAAGCAAAAATGAGCTGTCAGCACTACACCAAAATAAAGCATCTTTTGTATGATAAAGAAAACCATCAATAAAACATAAAGGCAATGGGAGTAAATGGGAGAAGATATTTGTAAATGATATATCTGATAAATGGTTAATATCCAAAATATATAAAGAACTCATACAACTCAATACCAAAAAAAAAAAAAAAAAAAACTGATTTAAAAATGGGCAGAGGAGCTGAATAGACATTTTTTTCCAAAGAAGCCATACAGATGGCCAACAGACACACAAAAAGGTGCTCGACATCACTCATCATCAGGGAAATGCAAATCAAAACCACAGTGAGATATCACCTTATACCTGTCAGAATGGCTAGTATCAAAAAGAAAAGAAACAACAGGTATTGGTGAGGCTGTGAAGAAAAAGAAACCCTTGTGCACAGTTGGTGGGAATGTAAACTGGTGCAGCCACTGTGGAAAACAGTATGGAGGTTCCTCAAAAAATGAAAAATGGAAATGCTATATGATCTAATAATTCCACTACTGGATATTTACTCAAAGAAAATGAAAACACTTATTCAAAAAGATATATGGATCCCTATGTTTATTGTAACATTATTTACAATAACCAAGATATGGAAGCAACCCAAGCATCCATTGACAGACAAATGGATAAAAAATCTATGATATATGTATACAATGGAATGATATCAGCCATAAAAAATAATGAAATTTTGCCATTTGAGACGTGGATGGACCTAGAGGGTATTATGCTAAGTGAAATAAGTCAAACAGAGAAAGACAAATACCATATGATTTCACTTATATGTGGAATCTGAAAAGAAAACAAAAGAACAAACAAACAAAAGACAGACTCAAATACAGAGAATAAACTGGTGGTTGCCAGTGGGGGGATGGGTGGGCAGTTGGGAGAAATAGGTAAAGGGGATTAAGATTAATTATAACTTCCAGTTATAAAATAAATAAGGGACAGAGATGGAAAGTACAGCATAAAGAATATAGTCAGTAATATTGTTATAATGGTGTATGGTGACAGATGGTGACTACAATTACCATTGTGAGCCCTGCCTAATGTATAGAATGGTTGAATCTATATGTTGTACATCTGAAACTAATATAACATTGTATGTCAATTATACTTCAATTAAAAAAAGATTTTAAGAAATAGTTAAAATTAAATAGAATTAAAATTCAGTGCCTCACTTGCATTACCCACCTTTCAGATACTAAAGAGCCACATGTGGTTTTCTGCTACCATATTGGACAACACAGCCATAAATTATGCTTATAACTGCTTTTCACACATTTCAAATCTTTTCTATTTTTTGTCTCCTTGATTAGATAGTTTTTATTATTTTTTAAAGATTTTATTTATTATTTATTTGAAAGAGAGAGAGAGAGAGAGAGAGAACATGAGCAGGCAGAGGGAGAGGGAGAAACAGTCTCCCTACTGAGCAGGGAGCCTGATGTGGGGCTCGATCCCAGGACTCTGAGATGATGACCTGAGCCAAAGCCAGATGCTTAACCAACTGAGCCACCCAGGTGTTAGTTTTTATTTTAAAGATATATTGGCATCTCCTGCTAAACTGTCTATCTATGAGAACTTGGTATCTGAAATTACATATATTTCCACCCTGTTTATTTTGTCTCTTTTAGGTGTTGTTTTATGGATAGTGACACTTCCATTCTCCATATTTTTAACTTTTCTTTTGTATTTGTCATCCCTTTAACTTCCTGAGTTCTTCAGAGGTTCTTAATCTGATCTTCTGCTCCCTAATTTGTACTTCCACTGTATCCATCCAGCTATTCAGTCCCTCTATTGAGCTCTTTATTTCAACAATTTACTTTATGTCTATGTGTTCCTGTTTTGTGCTTCCTGATCTCTTTGAGGATATTTATTAAGCTTCTGACCTACCAGTGCTGTGTTATCAAGCAGGGGTAACTTAGTTATCAAGGATGCTCCCAATAAATATTTTTGTTTTCCTATGAGCCCACCTACACTTGGGAGCACCAGCTTCCTTGGTGGATCAGATGTCCTTTGAAGATAGAACAAGGCCCAGGCCCAGACTTTCCTTGCTTCCTGGTGAGGACACAAGTCAGAAATGGTCTCAGAGAGGAAGACTTTGATGCCTATAATCAGCCAGAGCACTCCCAGAATGACCCACCCATGCCAGGAGACTGAGCTGCTCTAGAGAGGAGGCCCAATGCTTTTTCCACAACTATCTCCTTTGAAATTATCACCCACCTGGCCCATGTGGGAGCTGGAGTGGAGAATGTGCTTAGGGACCATCCATGTGCTGCCTTCTGTTATGGCCTTTGCACCCCAGCTGGTGCTGTGCTAACACCAAGCTGGTGGGATTGGTTCCCCACCAAGATGGTGGGGTAAGCAGTGATCCTCCCCAGGGAAGTGTGGGGAAAGAAAACCACATGATGGGGAAACCCCAACCAACCTCCCTTTGGTACGTGGCCCTCTGCCCCTAGGTTGCTGTTTCCTTGATTCACTGAGAGAACCAACAACCTTCTGCCTTCCATCTGTGGCTCACCATGTTTAAGATTGATCCCCATTTCATTAGTTCTCCATCTGGCCAGAATCTCAGAAAATGATATTTTAAAATACACATAAAAGTGTTGGCAAAAATGATCAACTTGTTATTATTGTTATCATTTTGCTATATTTCCTTTCACTATGATTTTCAACAAATTCTGGGAATTGAAGTCAGTATCAGATCTTGCCAAGTTCTTTAACCTTCCCAAACCTCATCAGCAAAATGGGGAAAATAAGGGAATCTCCTTCTTTGGGCTGGGGGAGAGTCAATAAAATAATGCAGATAGTAAGTCCTCATTAAATAAGGAAAACGGCCCCAACTGTCTAGGCCTCACATTCCTTTAACCAATTGACTTGTTGAAAAGGTTTAAAGATTAAATGCCTAGCACCATGGCCAGTTCAGTAATGCTTCCCTAAAAAAAAAAAAAAAAAAAAAAACTCAGGTAATCAATGTATTAAGTTTTTAAAGCCATGATAACACATGTTGCTCACAATTTGACAATTAAGAGTAAATACAAAAAAATGGTACGATTATTTGACCTAAAGCTATCAGGAAATTTCCCAGGTTAATACCAGCAATCCTTAATCAATGAACCATGCACACTTACAAATGGGTAGGAGGGAAGATTTATCAAGGAAAATCCTTCTCGTACATTGCTTCTCAACTTTGAAACAATGTATGAGTGATTAACAGAACTTACATAGGCTGCTCTAAAAACTACTCATTTATGGCACTAGAATTTAGGGTGTATTTCCAGTCACTTTTTCATTACAAAGGGAAATAAACAAAGTCAATCTTTCAGACAAGACCTTAACCTAATTGGGAACTGTTTAGACCTATGGTGTTCAATATGATAGCTGTGACCCACATGTGGCATTAAGCACTTGAAGGGTGATGGTCCAAATTGAGATGTGCTCTAAGTGTAAAATACACACTAGATTTTGATTATTTAATATGCCAAAAATAATGTAAAATATCTCATTAATATGTTTATACTGATTAACTGCTGACATAATGTTTGGATATATTAGGTCAAATAAAATATTATTAAAGTTAATTTTACATGTTTTTTTAATTTTCTAAAGGTATAATTATATTTTTAGAATTTGGCTCATTGTATAAATCTCTCTATACTTATCAAGTATGTATCAAATATTTACATTTATTTGTTCAATGAAAAGGCCATTTTAACCAGGATTTTAACAAGGTACCATGTTTCTGAGGCATGTCATTTGCAATCAGTTCTTAGAAATCTGGGATGACATTCAAGTTATTTCAAAGAGATTGTACCCATTCATTGATTTATTCAGTTGGTAAAAGCTACTGACCACCTTCTACATGACAGACCACTCCTGGCCCTCAGTTCTCTGCCACTATGAGTTTTATCTTCTCATGAGCAGAGGCAGTGAGTAAGCAATAAAAGTAAGAAATAAGTGAATTTTAGAGCATGCTCAAAGTTAGAGTACTACAGAAAAAAAAATAGAGTGAGGGAAGGAACCAGGAAGGTGCAGGCAAATGGATTACCATTGTAAATGTGGTGTTTTCAGTAAGCAAATCATATTGGAGTAAAGACATGAAGGGGGTCGAGGGTGTCAACCATGCTGGAAGAATATTCCAGATGGACTGGAGGCCTATGGAACAGGAGCAGATGACCAAGGGGAGAGTGGTAGATGGTCTCAGTGATGTAGTGGGCCTGAGCATGTCAGAACTTTTACTTTAATCTCAGGGAGATGGGGATGTCACTGGCAAGTGCTGAGGTGACATGTGGTTTTAAACCACTTTGTACTTTTAGAGGATGACTCTTCCTGCTTTGTTGAAAATAGACTGTAGATGGGCCAGTGTGATATCAGTGAAGAAGTTCCTGCAATAATCCAGGAGCAAGGTTGTGGACAGTCACATTGGTAAAACTGTAAGTGGTGGGAAGTGGCAGGATTCTCAATGTACAGTCATGCATTTTTGAGGTAGAACTAACAGAATGTCTTTTTTTTTTTAACTTTTTATTTATTTATTCATGAGAGACAGAGAGAGAGAGAGAGAGAGAGAGGCAGAGGGAGAAGCAGGCTCCCAAGGAGCAGGGAGCCTGATGCAGGACTCGATCCCAGGACCCTGGGATCATGACCTGAGCCGAAGGCAGACGCTTACCCATCTGAGCCACCCAGGTGCCCTAACAGAATGTCTTGATGGATTGAATCTGTGGGGTATAAAAAAGAAGAGAAGAATCAAGGATGAGTCCCAGCTTTGGCCTAAGCACCTAGAAGGACACAACTACCGAGTTGTATCTTCCAAGTTGTAACTTCCACTGTATCCATCCAGCTATTCAGTCCCTCTACTGAGCTCTTTATTTCAACAATTGACTTTATGTCTATGTGTTCCTGTTTTGTGCTTCCTGATCTCTTTGAGGATATTTATTAAGCTTCTGACCTACCAGTGCTATGTTATCCAGCAGGGGTAACTTAGTTATCAAGGATGCTCCCAATAAATATTCTTATTTTCCTGTGAGCCCACCTACACTTGGGAGCACTACCACTCTTTGTGCCAGGTAGCAATTAATTCAGGGAATACAAGAATCCAAATGTTCCCTGCACTGAAGGAGCCCACAGCAGAGTAGCAAGACAGACGCAGGCATATGAGGATTTACTGCCCTAAAGTGGTACTGCACATGTGAAAGGAAAGAGAGATGACCATTTCTATGTGGCTGTCAAGGGAAGGCAAGTGAGGTTTCAATTTGGTTATTCTGGGATGTATAAAAATTCATCAAACCAAAAAAAGATGTGAACAAGCGTTCTAAGGTCAGGAAATAGCATGTGCAAACCCCAATGTTGACAAAGAGGTGGATTATTTGGGGACTTGCAAGTAGAATGTGGATGGTGGGCTGGCCGTGGGAGGTGGACCAGCTTGGAGGAGACAGAGCTAGAACAGGGTCCTGATCATGAGGATGTGCGCAGAGCTTGGGAGCTTGGACCTTCTGCAGGCAGGGGTGAGAGAATCAGAATTTTCAACTCAGCATAGTACATGGTCACAGTACACCACTTTCCAAAGAATAAGTCATGTAAATCTATGAAGATATACAGAACAGTTAAGAAACTATGAAAATTGTCCAAGGTTTTGTGAAAGGTTTTAACTAGAGAGAATTGGAAGTAAAGGAAGGACTGACTAGGGAGATTTTTGGAGGTTTAAGTCACAGGCATTGGTGACCAATTAAAAGGTGGGCTTTCCAATATGGAAGAATGAGAATAAAAATGAGCTCTTGGGGTGTTGTTATTAACTGGGATGGGAAAAACACAAGGAAGAGAAACATGTTTCAAGCATGCTGAGTTTGAAGTATGTCTTAGTTTGGGTTCCCCCAGAAACTGACCCAGAAAGAAGAATTCATTTGTAAGCAGTGTATTTGGAAGGTGACATGAAAAATTGTAGGGCATTTGGGGAAGCAAGCCAGGGAAGGAATGGCACCAATACAAGGTTGTGGATGTTCCAGCTGTGTCTGTTGGCGGCTCGTCCTTTTGGACCCTTGGGGAGAAGCAAAGAGCTTGCATCAGAATTCTCCACCTGGGAGAGAGGGAGCTGGAATATTTATTCACCAATTTTCAGAGAAGCCTTGATTCCTGATTTCCGTGTGATGCCAGAGGCCAAGAAATCCCTGAGGCAGAAAGGAAGGCGCTCCCCACCCTGAAGGAAGCTCTGGTGCTTTGTGTATGTGAATGGGAAGGCAAGTGCCAAGAGGATGCTTGTGGGACAGACAGCAGTGAAAATGTGCCCCTTGAGATATTGAGAGGGATCTGCATGAGGAGATGCCAATACATACCCCACAGAATACAAACATGAAATTCCAATGAGAAGTCAAATGAGAGAGTGATTTGGGGACTTCAACGTATTTGGCTAATATTAGCATAAGCCTTTTCAAAGTAGCTTCTTCTCCAAAAATCCCTTGTAGGGAAGACACTTGTATCTGTAAGACTTACTGGTGTGTACCCCATCTGCCGGGCCCCAGCAGCAGCAACTTGGGTGAGACTGGATTGAATTTGTGCCCCAACTCCCCTCCTGTGATAAAATTCCATTTTGTTGGACAAGCGGCCATGGGATTTTATTCCTAACTCTCTGAGAGGAGTATTTTTCCAAGATTTCACGTCTTAAAGGCAACTTCATTCTATTACACAAGTAGGTGTTCCAATGATTGAGTCCAGCAACTGTCTCATGGACCAGTGTTATGAGCACTCCTGAATTTGAGTTGGAATTTTCCTTTTTGAAGAAAAGCTACAGACTTGATTATAGAAAAACAAAGAATAGAGAAAGTTGAGAAACTCATCTTTTATAATAGGACAACAGTATTGAGTAGAAATAAACATGTCTGCACTTTCCTTTTGTGCCACCTCTATCTAGCCCCACCTATCAGCTGCTACCCTGGAGCAGGAAGCTTTCAAAGTGTTTGAAGCACACACATTGAATTCCCAGTCTGTCTTACATAGATGTAGGATCCATATGTCTAAGAAGTACCTTCTACAGATTAGAAGTAGAGCCTTGCAACCATCTTAGACTCTGGGCTCAGTTCAAATTCCATCTCTTTCCAGTTAATAGTGAGCACTTGGGTGGGTCATTGGGTCTTTCAAAGTCTCAACTTCCTCATCTGTGCAGTGGCAATAGACCTACCTCACAAATTTTTCAGGATTGGATGGGATGGGGAATGGGAAATTCTCCAAAACACTAAAAAGCTCTCAATAGTATTTAAAATTTGGCCTAGAATAGCATTCACTGTTATCATAGCTCTGAATCATTCTTAGCCTTCCTATGGTGCTGGTTGGAGAGTGTAGGCCATGGTCTAAAGGCCTGAACTGTGAAAGGCAGATATCCACCACTGGGGTCCCACAGCACCTGGTTCAGAGTGATTCAAACACTGGAGGCCCCACTGGATTCTCTCTTTCACGGAAAGCACTGGATTACTGAGAGACCCTGAGCTCTTGACCCACTTGGATCTCCCATTACGGTATGACCCTAGATGGATTACTCTGTCCCTCTGCATGAAGGAAAGGAATTAATTGGATGGGTCTAATTCTTCCAGCTCAAGGCTTCTAAGCCTACATTTAAGACTCTGACCTTGACTAACCCATATTCCCATTACTCTGGTTGACTAAGAAGCACAAGTGATGGGAGTTTCATGAGCTATTATTTTCCTAATAAGCAAAGCGCTAAGTGCCCATTCTCAGAAAGTTGTCAGTTTTCTCAGCCCCTGAGCAGGTGACTCTAAAACCCTCATCCTCAACCTTCCCCTTTAGGTTCTCCTCCCAGGCAGGGGCGGGGAGGGAAGCTCTGAAGGTGTTAGAAGGAAGGGGCATCCTGTTGGATGCCACTTCCAAATCTCAACAGGAGATCTTTAAACTAAACTAGGGTTGACTTCATTTTCAACTCAGGGTGAACTTGCAGACTGGTAAACAAAGAACACGAATTAGGAATGTAACCCTTTGATTCAGTTCACATCCCTGAGGGCCTGCAATGGTCAATGTTGTGCTGGACCCTGGAAGAAGTGATTGGAGTAGAACACTGTTGAAAACAAAGCACATTTTAAAAATAAATGTCATTTAGGATATTACTAACAGATTCACACTCACTATATATGTCTTTACGCATTTAATCATTCTGCTTTCAACTGTAAAACAAGTTCCCTCTGACCAACCCCCACCTTGGCCCAGGAAAGCATATGTCTTGTAGAATGATGGTGATTCCAGCAAGCACGATGAGTCAGAGACATATGGTGTCCCCAAGATCTCTGTTTACTCTTGTACCTGGGGAGATTAGTCAGCCAGAGGCACAGAATCAGCCTGAACGCCATCTGGTCATTCCCTGGTGCAGGCTGAAGGTGACAAATCAGCCCTACATACCTGGATAGCTAGGTGAGGGCTTGGATCATTCCAAGTGGGAACTTGAAGGTGCAGCCCTGAACTGAAGGCAAGGCAGAGGTGATGTGCCCACCTCAGGCCATTATTTCTCACTGAGCAACGCAAGAGCTGCACTCTGGAGAAGGAAGACTAGCCCTCAGTGGTTGTTCCAGTTCATTCAGGGATCCCATGTAGACCTCTTCCCCACCCCAAGACACTAGGTGACTGCCATCACTCCTTTCCCTGCCTGTCTACAGGCTTTAGGAATTGGTCTAAGAGTCATAGGTATTCTGTATTCAAAGATGGTGCTTTGTAAGTGGAAAGATTCTAGACTTTGGTCCTGTGTCTGCCTGCTTTTAAGCTCTGGTCTTGAGGTCTTGGGTGACTTTTTCAACCCCCTTAAATCTCTCTTTCTTTGTTGAATGGCAATCCTTATAGGGCTGTTGGCTAGGATGAACTTATCTGAGATAAACTATGTAAAGTACCTGGATTTAAGAGGAGTGCAATAAAAGTGAGCGTCCTTCCCCCTTCCCCGGATTATCGGTTTTATGCCCCTCCACCAGAGATTCCTTGGTGAGCAGAAAGCTGTTATGTTATTTGCCTGTAATCCTAACGATGAAACAAAATTCTCATCAAAATGATGTTGATGTCTCATTGGCATGTCTGGGCCACAAAAATAACGATGTGGTGAAAACAAAGTTGAGGCCATTGGCTGAAGGAAGAGGTTAACAAGTCTAACAGATGCACAGTGTAAACAGAAATAGGCTGGCACTCGGGGCTCCTGGATCCTTCTTCGGAAAGAGTAAAGTTGCACCTCACTCTCTGGGGAGGTGCTGGAATTTCTGTGGGCCTCCATAACATTTGTTTTGGATAAAATTCTCCACAGTTTCTAGTATTCCGGATTCATTTCTTGGGGATTCTTCAAACCTATCAGAATTGATGGCACTTTCCAGCCCACCAGCTCCAGAAGGAGGCCAACTTGGCAATGGATTTTATAACCAATCCCGTTTGGAGAACTTCTCCATCATTTAGCTTGGGACAAGATGATAAGTCACAAATTATGAAGTTCCAAATTATGAAGGCACTGCCGCTGGATTTCTACTGGCCTGATGGCTTTTGTTACAGGATTTGCATTTGTTTCTGAGAAGAGACATATTGTCTTAGAAAAAAAAAATTCTCTGCCTGTAATAATTGTCCCATCTGCGGCCACTTATTGCCACGAGCTCCCAGGTGCTGTTCCTACTGCAGAACTTCCCCAGGCCTGTTATGGGGAAATTGTGAAACATCTGGCCAACTTTAGAGAAATCAATGAGGGCTGGAAGGGTGGACTTTGCTCACTCGTGGTGTTCCAATGAATATTTTCAGGCTTAAGGAACTGACCGTCCAAAAATCAAATTCATTGATTTTTCCAAAGGGCAAGTACAAGCAGATGGCCCCGTTAAAAAAAAAAAAAAAAAAAGGTCTCCCCAATGGATTTCCAGCACTTGCACTTTATTCTTTACATTGAACAGATGTTCAGCTCTTATGGAGGCTGAAAAGAAACACACACACACAACCTAGGTTTGGCTACTGTGGAATATGCAGCGGGCAGAGGGCATTTTTCTACAGAAAAAAGCTGAGTGGTTATAGAGAGCCATTTCACAAAGCTCATGCCCTGAGTGTAGTCTCTCTGTGTACTCTTACTCCTGGTGGACCTTCTGGCTTTGACTTCTGGTATGTATTTCTGCACC
Source organism: Callorhinus ursinus (assembly GCF_003265705.2). Classification (NCBI taxonomy): domain Eukaryota; kingdom Metazoa; phylum Chordata; class Mammalia; order Carnivora; family Otariidae; genus Callorhinus; species Callorhinus ursinus. The sequence goes on from NW_027397091.1 coordinate 19,464,459, forward strand.
AGCATAAGACTGCTGCAACCAGGATAGCTCTGTCCCCACAAAATGGGAGCAGCCCCAGAGTCCAAAACAGCGCAAAGCTAGAGGAATGCAAACTGCATAAGCATAGCCTCTCCTCATGTGCACAAAATGGGACCTGTGACCCATAAAAGAAGAAAGGGCTTCAGAGCAGGAGGAGTGGGTTCTGGCCTGGCTAGACCACTTCTGAAATGAGTCAGTCTCTCCTGAGATGGTCACATTCTTCGTTTTTCTCAGGCTTGGTTTCTTCATCCACAAAGTGGATTAATGTTGCCTCTGGTGGCAGTGGGCTCCCAGTGTGGGTGAAATGTGGTACTTGAGCAAGGATGGAGCAGCCTGTGAGATCCCATGAAGATTTCCCCCTGCTCCGACCCCAGGGGCACTTTTTAGTGTCAGACCTGGAAGCACCAGGTCCCCCCTCTGGTTGTGTTCTTAAACAATGAAGCCTGCATTCCCAAGGTGGGAAATGGAGAGCATTGAGCTGTCCTGGAGAAACCACCATTAATGGTGAAAATCCACATTTGAGCTGCAGGCAAGGATGTTGGTCATTGCTAGTCTCTGGCACAAAACTTGGAAGGATGATGGTGGTTATTTTTCCAGAATGAACCCTTTATTCCCAAACTATCCAGATTCTTTCTTGATTCTTTTCTCAAGGGAAAAACACAGCACATGCATACACTTGTTTTTTGGGTCTAATTATTGTGTTGGCATTAGGCAGAGCTTTTGAACTCCCTTTATAGCTGGTCGGTAATCCTCATGTTAGCATTTCTGGTGGCTGGACTACTTGGGACACATGCCCCTGTCTTTATAACCTAAAAAGATCCAAAGTGGACACCTGGGTGGCTCAGTCAGTTAAGCATCTGCCTTCTGCTCAGGTCATGATCCCAGGGTCCTGGGATGGGCTCCCTGCTCAGCAGGGAGTCTGCTTCTCCCTTTATCTCTGCCCCTCCCCCCCACTTATGCTCTCTCTCTCTCTCTCTCAAATAAATAAATAAAATCTTAAAAAAATAAAATAAAAAGATCCAAAGTCACAGACAAGCAGAATCAGGGAGCTGAAAGGGCCATAGAAAACCTGTAATTAATTAATTTATTAATTAATTAAGGAGAGACATGTCTATAGGAGTATGGTTTGACTGAGAGCTCAGGACTGGTGTTGCAGTGGCACCTCTCCTGCTGTGTGATGTTAGGCAGCCCCCTAAACTCTCTGATCATGTGTTTCCTCACTTATTGATATACAAACAACACCTGGTAACACCTGCCTTGGCTATATCTTGAGGATGTCAAGGATCCAGCAAGAAAATAAACTTGAACATATTTTGAAAATACTAAAGACTATAAAATATTATAATAAATTGCTATGGTTAGTATGTCCAAGGACAACTAGCTGGAAGTTGGCACACATTTCTCTATCTACTGGTTAATTTCTGCTTTATCTACTGGTTAATTTCTGCTCATCATTTTCAAATTCCTATCTTTGTGCTCAAAAGTCACCTGAATCAGTATATGGGTATCCACTACAAAATTCTTTTAATTTTTCTGCATGTTTCAAAATTTTCATAATAAAATGTTGACAGATTAAAAATTAAAAAAAAATTCTAACTGAAAGCTACAGTCTCACATATGTCTAAAGGCAATGAATTTAGAGTTTACATTTTGGGGAAAAGAAACAAGGAAGGAAGGAAGGAAGGAAGGAAGGAAGGAAGGAAGGAAGGAAG
>NW_027397091.1:19466198-19469677 GCF_003265705.2 Callorhinus ursinus
AAGGAAGGAAGGAAGGAAGGAAGGAAGGAAGGAAGGAAGGAAGGAAGGAAGAAGGAAGGAAGGAAGGAAGGAAGGAAGGAAGGAAGAAAAATTGGTGTCATTATTAAATGCAAAACAAAATAAAAAAGCCATACATTCTGATCCAGCAAAACATGCTATAGTTCCTGGATATTCATTACAATCTTATTTATAATAGCACATCATTCTCCAAAACAAGAAAAATGTTTGAATTTGTTCTGGCACAGTACTTTGAGAAAATGCCCATCAAAACAATAAAAGATGATATAGCAGCTTTCTGCCTACTATAATGCTAAGTAAAACAAGCAACAGAAAGACAAACTCTTACATGCTCTTACACCAGGTGGAATAAAAAAAAAAAAAAAAAAAACAGAAAGACTAGAAGTAGAGGCACCCAAAAGATCACCGTGATTGGATAAGGGGGCTAAGAATTCCAGGAAGACTTTTTGTTTTATGATTTTTTTTTCCTTTGATGTGGTGATACAACATTTATTTTTAAAAGAAGAATAAAAGAAATGCTTTTATTAATGTCATTTAGTATAATTCTTTTTGAAAAAAAAAAAGAAATGGAAGCTTTTATACCAGGACCCTCCAGTTTGGCACTGTTGGCAAGAGTAACTTTGTTTTGAAAGAAGACCTCATTGGGTTGCCAAATGCATTGTTCACCTGTAGCTACATAAATGACTTTGAACACAATAGTTGCCAGGTTAAGGGGCGCCCGCTAGGTAGCCCTACCCAGTCCTGGTTCAAGTCCATTGTTGCTTCCAGTACTTCTGCAAGGAGCCCATGTCGACAAGCTTTGAAGTTGGGTTCACAGAGCCTGTTTTCTCAGAGCTTGAAGTTTATGTTGGAGCCAGATTTAGGGGTGGGAAACAAGATGTTCCAAAATGATCCCCCGAATCAACAGGATCCCCCAGAAATGTGTCAGGGAATGTTGGGGACCATGGGCTGGGGTATTACTGATCAGGACATTGGGCAAAGGCAGGACCTTTATTTTAGAAATCAAGCCCATGATCAGGCTAGCCTTTGGTGAACCAGCCTCTTGGCTTCCACTTAAACTGCCTTTCACAAAAGAGCCATAATTGCCCTTTGTTCTTAGGCAGCAAGAATCAGGGTCACATCTCAGAAGATCACATCTAAAGCTCCTGGTTTCCCAACCAGGGCTGGGCAAGGCTGAAAGGTCATAATTCAAGGGCACCATTGTGCTGTGACTTTGTCTGGTCGCAGACCTAGAATTCCACCTCTGCCCTTCTCCCTGGTGTGTTTCCAGTGGCCTCAAATTCCCAGAGTCGGCTCCAGCCCCAGTCATTTTGGGGAAAGGTCCCAGGTGCCCATTTTGTTTTAGAGAACCTTAGATTTTTTTCAGGCCATTCAGCTCAATGAGACAACAACAATATTTCTTGAGGATCTTCTATATATAAGGAGCTAAGGTGGTAAATATAAAACAGGATCCATTCTGGCCCTAAAGGAATTCATAGAGATATATAAGCTATGCAATAATAATAGCTAATGTTTTAAAAATAATAATAACTAATATTTGTTGGGCTTTACTACTTACCAAGCACTCTTCTAGGGACTTTGCCTATATTAACTCATTTAATCCCCACAACAGCTCTGTGACATTGTTATGAGAGCTCCATGGTATCATGATTATGTGCATTTCACAAAGAAGGAAACGGAGGCACAGGGAAGCAAGCACAGGCAGTCTGGCTCCAGAGACTGGGGTCCTAGCCACCTCTACCCCCAAGGCTGTCTCTCATGCCACAGGTATCATTAACTTTGGACAGGGAAGCAAGTGTACCTTTCCAGGTGTTTGGGAAGTTTGCTACTCCAATATGAGCTTTTCAGTATTGTCAGATCAAGGGTTCAGAGAGTAAAAGTCTTTATTTATTTACTTCAAATTTTCTGATTAAATATATATATTTATATGTATTTTATTTTAAACGTATATAAATATTTCTTCATCATTTTAAAAACAGTATAAACAAATGACAGAATGTTCTTAATTCAAGAAAAGGCATATTCCTGTAACTTCAGTGCCCTAACCTATGCAGAGTGATGTTTTGGGTGCTTTACCTTTGCCTTCTCCCCACCATTTAGCAGGTGCGATAATACAACATATTCCAATTTGCCTCCTTTATGTTCATGTCACTTAAATACGTAACAGGTACAAAGTTGCTACATCATTTTTATATTCATCACTTTAACATATTCCTTCCAGTGGATGGTCATTAATTGACCAATATCCTATTTTTTAGAACATTCTTTGTTTTAAATACATTGTGGTGGGCATCTCTAGGTCTAAAGCATGTTTCACATATTATTTCCCTAGCCTGAGTTCTCAGAGGTGGATTTACAGAATCAAAAGGTAGGAACAGCTTTGTTTTTTTTTTTTTATACAGACTGCATATTATCCACCAAATTGTACTACAAAGCTGAATGTTTTGTCAACATTTGACCACTTGTGAGGCAGAATTTTGAAGAATGAATAAAGTATATGTGTGGACAAGAATATAGGAGAGTCCAGGCTGAAGGAAGGGAGATTTTGAAGTCCCTGGAACCACTGGCATATGGTCAGGTTGGCCTGGAAGAGGAAGCAAGGGGAGGCAGAGGTGGGCTTGATTCTGGAGATAATGGGGAGCCCCTCCAAAGCCTGTAGGGTCAGATTTGAAGGTGTGAAGGTGTCTGTTGGTAGCAGTGGGGAAGATGGGCAAGATGGTGGGTGATGAGAAAGCAGAGCTCACAGAAGGCAGACAGAGGATCGGGTGTGCTATCTAATAAAAGAAAGGGAAGGCTTGAGGAAGGGTCTGGAAGAAGGTGATCAGTGTAGCTTGAATGTGAGGCCCTGAGTATCCACGGAGGGCTACTGAAGAAGAACTGTACACAGGGACCTGAGCCCGGGCGAGGGGCCTGGGGGAGAGAGCTGCACTTGAATGTCCCCACTGCTCAGGGTAAGCTGAAGCTCTCTGAGCGAGGTGACAGATGTCAAAGTGGGTGGGAGGGAGAAGATCAGCAGAAATGCTGACATTCTAAGACAAGATGGATGATAAGGATTCAGAGGAGCATGAGAATGAGGAGTGTTCTGGGAAGAGAACATGACATGGTGCAGCCAGGTCAAAGGAGGATTTGTTTTATTATTTTATTTTATTTTTTAAAGATTTATTTATTTATTTATTTTAGAGAGAGAGAGAGAGAGCACAAGCGTGGGGCAGGGAGCGGGAGAGAGAGTACACCGAGCGTGGAGCCCTATATGGGGCCTTAGGCAGGCCTCACGACCCTGAAATCACAACCTGAGCCAAAACCAAGAGTTTGATGCTTAACCGATTGCACCACCCAGGTGACCTTATTTTATTTTATTTTTAATAATTTAAAAATACATATCTCCTCTGATCCCAGGAGAAATAAAAGGAAAAGGGAAGGAAGGAAGGAAGGAAGGAAGGAAGGAAGGAAGGAAGGAAGGA
>NW_027397091.1:19469687-19482544 GCF_003265705.2 Callorhinus ursinus
AAGGAAGGAAGGAAGGAAGGAAGGAAGGAAGGAAGGAAGGAAGGAAGGAGGGAAGGAAGGAGGGAAGGAAGGAAGGAAGGAAGGAAGGAAGGAAGGAAGGAAGGAAGAATGGAAGGACTGGTTAACCGCATCAAATATTGCAGAGATCAGCCACCACCCAAGGATAAATACCGTTTGATGATGATTTCACAACTCCTTGACTCTCAGTCTTCCTATCTGTAAAATGGTAAATGTTCCTCTGTCGTTACAAAATTGTTGTGAGGTATGATTTGAAAAAATGCAAGTGTGACACTTCCTTTAAACCAACATTTCCCAAGGTGTATTTTGTGGAATGTTCCTCAGGTTGCAAGCGGTGAGATAGGTTAGTGTGTCCATGGTCTGATGGGATTAGGACACATGATGTTAGAAAACATTCAGCAGGCTTCCCTGGTGCAATTCCTCTCTACCTTAATGGACTCATGTGCATAGTGAGTGTCCAAGGCAGGGGTACAGTTTTCTCAAACATGGAATACTTTACACAGAGCTCCTTGAGGGATCAGTGCCTGCAAAACCCACTGTGGAAAAGCCAATACCTTCGGTACAGGGACACCCACTCTACCATGCTGGGAGGATTGGGTATGCTAATGTGTGCAGAGTCCCTGGCAAGTTGGAAGTCAGTAAGCATCAGTTCCTTCCCTACATCAGGAAATGAAAGCAGGGAAATCATTCTTGAAAACTGGAGCTAAAATGGATAAAGGAAATTATAGAGGTAGTCTGGGACACTACATTCTGTAACCTCTTCTGAGAAGTAATGATGATGTGGGTTCAAGGACTAGGTCTACCACTTCGTAGCTTTGGGATCTGCCAGGTGTTATTTCACCTTTCTGAGAAATGATGCAAATTTGAAATCAGATAATCTGGTGTGTGTTATTCCTTACCTCCTGCTGTGTAATGAATTATCCCAAAATTTAATGGTTTAATCAATACACATTTACCCACAGTTTCTGCTGGTAGGAAAGCAGGCATGGTGTAGCTGGATTCTCTGCTTCAGGGTTTCTCATAAGACTACAGTTGAGACATTGGCTAAACTTGGGGTCTCATCTGAAAGCTCAACAGGGAAAAGATCTGCTTCCAATCTCACATGTATGGTGGTTGGTGGGATTCAGTTTCTTTAGGGTCTTGGTTTCTCTCTGGCTGGTGGCCCAGAGGCTACCCTCAGTTCCTTACCATGAGGCCCTCTCCAACATGGTACCCCACCAAAGCAACAACACGGAGAGACCACTGGCAAGATGGAGTCATAGTCTGGTGTAACTTAGTCATGGAAGAGACATGCCCTCCCTGTGCCCACACTCTGTCAGAGGCAAGTTACTCAAGGGGAAAAGATTACACAGGACCATGAATACCAGGAAGTGGGTCAGTGGGGGTCATCTTAGAGACTACATGCTACATAGAAGCATCTTTAAGTTCCTATATAATGTTTGGTTATTCTTACTCTTAAAAAAAATCTTGTTAAAATTGAATAGTCAGTGATATTAGCTGATCATCACCTTAGAGAGACAAAACATCTAGGAAACATGCCAGTGGGGAAAGAAAAAGGAAAAACAAATAAAACAGAACACGAGATTCACACGTGGCCAGTAATTGTACATAGCACCTTGAAATGATCTTCAACCACTTTCCCACTGCTGCTCTACAGTTTTTCCTGACAGGAACAAAAGTTCTTGGATTTTTACCACTAACATCCTTTTTGTTTGGTTGCTTTTTGAAAGGCAAAGATAATGAAAATTCATTATTTTACACTTTTTATTTTTTTTTAAGATTTTATTTATTTTGTTTGAGAGAGAGATAGCATGAGAGAGGGGAGGTCAGAGGGAGAAGCAGACTCCCCGCCGAGCAGGGAGCCCAATGTGGGACTCGATCCTGGGACTCCAGGATCATGACCTGAGCCGAAGGCAGTCGCCCAACCAACTGAGCCACCCAGGTGCCCTATTTTACACATAATAACTCATTTAATCTGCAGGGCAACTGTGCAAATTAGGTTCTTTTATCTCCATTTATAGATGAAGAAACTGAGGCACAAACAGGTCACAGATGGAGCCAATCATCCTGCATCTAGTGAGTGGTAAATAGGGGCTCCCAGCCTTCTGTGTGACCCCACACCTCCATCTTAACTTTCACAGTTTATGGCCTTGTAAGAGTGGGGTGTGGTGTCTCTGGTCACTCAGTGCAAATTAATTTAGGAGAAACCAAGCTCCAGACAAACACTAGGGATTTGGGAAAAGGGGTGGAGGATGAGAGGTGGGTAGGCAACACTAGGTTTGCCTAAGGTTCTTGCATCTACTCTGCATATCAGCAGGCGTCAGCTGGCCAAGGCTAGCTGGGTTCCTGCCACAAATCATAGGGGATCAGGGTCCTAGTTACTCTGCTGTGAGCTCCGATGAATTTCTTAGCCTTCCTGAACCTCAAGGTAAGAAAGGATGATGCTTAAACTAAACAATCTCTAAGAGCCTTTCCTATTATCAAGAGTCCACAAATAAACAGGCCTGGGTGACCTACAGAGGCAGTGTTGGGGAAGGGGCCATGCCCCAGCTGGTAAAGATCACAATGGACCTTTTTAAGATTGATGATTTGTGTGAGTGTAGCACAAAGCTTGGAAACCTGACAACATGAGAGCATGTTCCTGCACTTGGACAAGTCCAGGCCCCACCACACCAGCTTTTAGGGACATTATGAGATAAAAGATGTTATCATGGGGTATCTGGTAGACCCCGCTGGCCCCTTCCCTCTTCCATCCCCGCAGAGAAAGGCAGTTCCTCTCCCAGGAAAAAAGAAGAAAAAACTTTAGCTTTCTCACAGAGGAATCCTGGTGGTCACAGGGACAGTCCATGGTTGTGCTGAGGCTGTCACAGCACTAACAGGTAAGTTTAGAAGGAGCAGTTAACACACCATGTGACTAAGGAAATTGCTTGGAAGAGCAGCTGAGAATGTGAGACCCCCAGCCACAATTACCCACCACCTAATAAATGAGAAGCTGGGGTGGAGGGGGCTGGCTAGAAACCACCAGTACCTCTGCCATTGTTCTCCTTAACTTTGGGAACTGCTAATCAACCACTGAGCCAAATTAGCTGGACCAGGAACAAAGATCTATGAGGGCAGGGACTAAAGAACAAAGCACTCTCCAGGGACTTGAGTTCATTCTTCAGGCCCAATGCTTAGAAAGCTAACCAGAGAGATGCCTGCAGCCTGCAGCACTGGCATCCAGCTCCTTTGAGGATCCTGCCTTTTGATTCTCTCCAAACTCACCCCAGGAGGAGTTCTCCACGGTACCCTTTGAGAATAATGCGGCCAACACACACACACTCACATGTACATACACACATCACCTTCACCACCATCCCACCATTGTGAGACATGTTCCGATGATTCCTAACATTGACATCTGGGAGTAATTCCAATCATACCCAGAGATGCGGTGGGGTTATTAGAATCTGGAATCAAGGAACAAGATCCATTAGACAAAATCTTTCTTCCCCTCCAAATGAGTTCCCCTGCAACAAAAAGATTGCCTTGATTATGAATCAATGTCTTTTCTCTGGTGTTGATATCTCTAGAGAAGATGGGAATTTTAAGTTTTATGACCTAAGAAATTCTCTTCCCTTTTCCTACCCCTAGAAGGGCTTCATGCAAGCTCCCCATTTCCTCGCTGTGTGATCCTAGACTAGATGCTCAACCTCTCGGGGTTTCCAATTATTTCCATGTAAGTCAGGATCATTGAACAGATTTGGCTTATTGGCTGTGAGCAAAGTCATATAATGTATAAGACAAGCCTTGTTTCTGACCCTTCATTTCCAAAGCATTTCTGAGATGATTCTCAAAGGTACTCTTGCCTTGTCTTGTCCAGGCAGATAAGTAAGGGTTTTTCACTTCCTTCTCAGCATCCCCAGGCAACCAGTACTTTGGATCACTCGGGATTCTTGAGGGTAACTGCCAATATGGCACAGCCCCTTGTAGTCCAAACCACTGACCAGCTTATCCCACAAAGCAGAGACTAAGAACTTGATTGGTTCAAGGTCAACCATCCTCTGTGTACTGTGTACTATGACCCTGCTCCATTTTGGGACCTGCTGTTAAGGTAGATGTTTCTAGTAAACCCTTTTTGTGCTGAGTCTCTACATCCCCCCGCCCCTACATTTCCCTCTGGTTTTTGTCCCTGAACTAGACTTCTGGATTTGGGTCTCTACCTAGTTCCTTCTTATCTTGCTGGTGACTGCTTGGCTCCCATTTCCAGGCTCCAGTGCTCAGAGCTGACTCTCATTGGAGATTTCATAATTGCAGCTCAGAGAATTCAGAGACTTAGAACAGGGAAGGGTCTCAGAGCATAGATATCGTGTCTAACCTCTTAGTATGAGAAGTCCTTCTAAAGCCAGCTGGCCAGCAAACCTTACTGAGTTCCCATTATATCCCAGGCTTTATAGTATGTCAGGATATTTAAAAAAATTAATAGAATCTCAAGAAACTCATCCTCCAGTGAGGAACACAAGCACATAGACATATACACACAGCATGAAGTCATCATTCCTCCTGGGGGCTATTTATCCAGGCTATGTCCCCATGACAGGGGACTCCATTTATGACAGGGTTTAGTCCATCATCAGGTGTTTGTAACTCCTAAAATGTCCTTTCTAATTTTGAGTCCATGTGTCCTCCCTTCTACCTCCACCCATTGGATTTTGAGTTTGAGCCCAAGTCAGTCTGAGATCAGACTCCATTCTTACCATCTGTGTGAACTTGAACAAAATTTTCAACCTCTCTGAGCCTCAGTTTTCCCAGCTATAAAGTGAGGATGATACCCATCTGGATGTGCTATATCACATGACATGGTGTGTTTTGCCATATGTCATTGTTTTAAATAGTTATCAGTACAGATGTCATCTTCTCTGTCTTGTCTAAGCTAAGCATTCATTTGACTTTATTCCCTTAGTTCTCCCTTCCCCCTCCAGCTTCTGTCACCAGCCTTCCTCTCCCACCAAAGATGCAATGGCCTCTTGGCTCTCTAATCCAGTGGACGCTTCTCAGCTTCTCTTTGGAAATTTGGATATCGTTCGGCTCCTTCTCTTTCATCAAAGAGTCTGCTCAGATGGCTTCTATATCACCATGTTCTGGAGAGTCTCTTTTTTTTTTTTTTTTTATGGAAGACTCTTCTTAGTATCTGCCATGTCCTCTCTTCCTCAGCCTTTCCTTCCTCACCTGTGGCTGCCCCCTGGTGCTTCCCTCAGCCCTCAGTCTTTCTTGTAAAAATGCAGTGAAGACTTATCAAATACTCTGTGTCAGACACTACTCTGAGCACATGTATACATTTCATTCCCAGGTAAAGCCACATGTACTTGATTTTTAGTTTGCAGATGAGGAAACTGAGGCTCAGAATAGTTAAGAAATGTGCCCAAGTCAGGTCAATCTGAGAAAGCATGCTAACATAGACGGACTGGCTGTCTCATGACTAGTCTGTCTCTGAGTGATTCTGTCCCTGCCGAAGGTTCTGTCTGCCAATCTGTTGGCATCGATCATGTGGACGTCTCCAGGAAAGATCCTTCTTTTAGGCTCTAGACCCAAACGTTAACTCTTCACAGGGTCTCTCCAGCTGATGGCCTGCAGCTACCTCAAAATGACTGTGAACTAATTTTCTTTCCCTACAAGCCCATTCCATCCTGTCTTCTCTCATCTCACCCAAGTCAGACACTGGGAAGTCATCTGCCTCTTGCAGTGAACTAGGTGCTGGCGCTACCTCTTGAATGCTCCTCACCTCTGCCCTCTACTCTATCCCCCGTGCCATTGCCTCACTTCCTGCTGCCTTCATTCCTTCTTTAGATTTCTGCAAATCTCCTAACTCCTCTCCCTGTCTCCAGTTGGACCTCCTCCAATTTGTTGTCCTGTCCGATGTTCTAAAATTCCATACTCCTGGCTTAGGACCCTTCCCTGGCTAATCATTACCTTAGAGATAACATCCACATTCCTCAGCATGAAATCCCAGCCAATTTATCCTCTGCTCTGCTGCCTCCCCAGTCTCGTCCTCCACCATCCCTTGCTTCACCTTCTGTTCCGGACTAACCAGATGGCTTGAAGTATGAGGAGAACTGTGAAAACTATGCAGAGTAGCAGTGCTCACCAGGGGCTACACAAATGTTTCTTGTAATCTTTACAACTACCTGGGATGAAGAAATTATTGATGCCTCACGAGTGAAGCAACTGGAGTTCAAGAAGGCTGTCACTTGCCCAGAATTTTCAAAATTAAGTCTGTCTATGTTCTTCACCACCATGCTCTAGTGAACTGGCTGACTGCTCAGTGTGGACCACCTTCTATATTCACCTCCACCCCCACTCTAGGTTGGCTGATTCCTTTAGGTCTTAATTCAAGGGTCAGCTTTCTGGAAACCCATGGTTGGCCTCTGGCCTCCACGCTGACTCATTATTCCTTTACGTATCATGCTTCTTTCAGATAAAGATTCCATCATTTATAGGATCCATCCTTGGCTTAATATTATCTCTTCAAGAAGACAAAAATCCCACCATGGTAAATGTATACATCTTCAATCACGTCTCACACAGTATACACCATATACATACACACAAGATAACTCCCATACAAACAACTAGGTTCATCTCTATTAGCCTGGCTACATTGGTCCAATTTCCAAATCTACTGGGCTAAGCCTCTTGAGGGCTTGTTTTCTCATTTTGATACCCCAATGATTGATACACGGTAGGAGTTCAGTGAATGAAACCTGAGTAGATAAATAATATGTGGCAAGAAAAATAGCTAGCATTTTCTGAACACATATAACACCAAGCATTGAGCTAGGTATTTGGCATGGATTATCTCCTTTTATTTGCTCACAATAAAAATTATGATATAAGGAGTTTTCTCATCTACATTTTATGTATGTGGAAACAAAAATCAGAAAAGTTAAGCAAGTCACTTGAAGTCCACAGCTAGAAATGATAAAGGATAGAGATTATAAACCAGATTGGCTGATGTCAGAGTTTGAGTTCTGAACCCTGCCTTTCCAAAGACAAAAGACTATTACTGCCCCTTGGAAATAATGTTCATTCCGTTTCTTACTTCTCTCACTTTCTTGTCCCTCCTACCTGGGGCCGAACCCACCAAGATCTTGCTCATTCTTCATTCTTATATCAGTACCTCTCTTTCAAAAACTACACAAAATCTTTTTTTTTAAGATTTTTTATTTATTTATTTGAGAGAGAATGAGAGAGATAGAGAGCACGAGAGGGAAGAGGGTCAGAGGGAGAAGCAGACTCCCCGCCGAGCAGGGAGCCCGATGCGGGACTCGATCCCGGGACTCCAGGATCATGACCTGAGCCGAAGGCAGTCGCTTAACAAACTGAGCCACCCAGGCACCCAAAAACTACAGAAAATCTTAAGAGCAATGCAAACATAGCTTGGGCAGTATGGAAAACAATACTAGTGCCTCCTTTTACCTGGATGCCATGATTTTGACCTATCTTAACAGCTGAGATTCACTGTCCATTTAGGGGAACATGTGATTCACCTTCACATCTAGGTTTTTCTCACAAAAATTAAGTTAGTCTGCATTAGTCTTACATTTTTTTCAGTTGAAGTCTCTATTACTGAAGATATATATCTTTGATTCAATATTATCTTTGCAAAAAACCAAACAAACAGAAAAGTCATCATGGCAAATGTACACTTCAATCCATACCTCATGCCATATATAAAAATAAATTCAAAATGGATCATAGACCTAAATGTAAAATTCTAACACTTCTAGAAAAAAACATAGCAGAAAATCATTGTCACCTTGGATTAGACACATATTTCTTACCTATGACACCAAAAATACAACACATGAAAGAAAAAATTGATAAAATGGACTTCACCAAAATGAAAAACTCTTCTTAAAAGGTACTGTTAAGAAAATAAAGAGAAGCCACAAATTAGGGGTCAATATTTGCAAAACACATAAGGAACTTACTCAGAATATGTAAAAAAAAATTCTAATTTAATAAAAAGAAAACAAATAATCCAATAAAAAGATTTGAGACACATTTCACCAAAGAAGATGATTTATGGACAAATTAGCATCTGATAAGATGCCCAGCATCATTTGTCACTAAAGAAATACAAATTTAAACCACCATGAGATACTAATATGCTTATATTTGAATTTGTAAAATATGCTGGCAATATCAAAATGCAGAATTCTCATGCATTGCTGCTGGAGTGCAAACCAGTACAGCAACTTAAGAAAACAGATGGGCAGTTTCCTAAAACATTAAACATATACGATATGGCTAACTATTTACCCAGGAGAAATGAAAACGTGTTCACACGAAAACTTGTACTTGAATGTTCATAATGGCTTTATTCATAATAGCCAAAACCTGAAAACAGCCTAAATGTTCATTAAATGTTGAATGGGTGAACATTGTACAAGATGTCCATGCTGTGGAATACAACTCAACAATAAAAAAGGAGCAGTCTATTAATAGATACAACAACATGGGTTTATTTCAAATGCATTTCCAAAAGAATCCAGACTCAGAAATTCTAAATAAAATATAATTAAGTATTTACATTTTACATTTATATGGCATTCTGGCAAAGACAAAACTATATGGATACAAAACAAGTTGCTGGGGGGAGGTTTGACTACAAAGGTTTGACTACAGGGGAACCTTTTGGGGATAGAACTGTTCTGTACATTGATTTTGGTATCAGTTATATGACTATGTATATTTGTTAAAACTCCTGGAACTGTATAATAAGAAGGAAACACTTTAGTGTACATAATTATACCTCAAAGAAAATTTATTCCACCAATGGTGGAGAAAACCAGATGGCAATTAGTTGGACCTTCATCTGCATACAGACAGGTAGGTTTTCTACTTACAACTCCCTTTACTATTATAGCTAGTTGCCTTTGACATAGATTTTAGGGGGCATCTAAAGTTCAAAAACAATAAAAGATAGAGAAAAGTCTCTTAGAACCTAGGAAATAATACCGTAGTAATTTTGTGCTTATACAATGTACACTTTATTTTTTTTAAGATTTTATTTATTTACTTGAGAGAGAGCTAGAGAGAGAGAGCAGAGAGGGAGAGGGAGAAGCAGACTCCCTACTGAGCAAGGAGCCCAACTGGGGTTCGATCCCAGGCCTCCAAGATCATGACCTGAGTGGAAGGCAGATGCTTAACTGACTGAGCCACTCAGGTTCCCCTATAATGTACACTTTATATTTAATCTGGTAAAGGTCCAGTTTATGAAGATCTTTTCTGACCCAGAGACTATGTTAGCCACCCGTTCCCAATCAGTATCCCTGAAGTGGGGGGGGGAGTGGAGGGGGTAAACATCCCTTCTGTTTCTTCATCCAAGCAGAACATGAAAATATTAGACAGGGCAGCACCCATGGCAAGAGAGCAGACGTCTCCCTATGTCCTATGTGGGAATCTTTCAGCCAACATTCCTCTTCAGGAATATCCTAAATGCTGGAGAATAAAGGCAGAACCTGGGCTTCCATTTCCCAAAGCTTAGTGCCAGATATTCGGCCTCGCTCTGTGTCTAAGACCCCAGTTTGGGATACATTTAGGAGGAAATAGGAAATATTTAGGAGTAAAAAGCCATGATGTGTGCACCTACCTTACTCTCAAAAGGTTCAGGAAATAAATATTACTTTTTGAAATGATCATTATTATTGTCAAAATTATTTCCAAATAGAAAGTTTCCTAAAATGTAGTCCTCAAAGCATGTCATTTTAAATATACATTTAACACTGTGAGCATCATTTAATTACAGGAGATGGGGAGAAGGAAGAATGAAAAATGTGGTTTTCCAAGCCCTGCAAAAACCCTCTATAGACGGGGTCCTTATGAAAATGTCAGTTCCAAATATCACCTGACAGATGTTTTTCCCAGGCTTTTTATTGGGAAGGATGTCAGGCACACCTTCTTCTCCAGACAGTCTTCCGTGATGTGGGAGGCCCGTGCAGACATCCACCTGCCAGTCATTTCCAACACAACGCTCTCCTTTTTCCCCCCAAAGAAGGACTGAATATTTACTGCATTCATGTTAACATTTCACCTTTTCCACTGTTTGGCTTGGCTTAGACCTTTTTGGACACAGTCAGTGATCCTGCTGCTCAATGATTTAGGCAGTCCCATGACCTCCTTCTTCTCCTTCCCAGTCATTTTACTGCACACTACAACTTGGAGTTGGGGGAGGTGCACACATAACAATAAAGAAGAAGAAACTAACCCCAGTTCCTTGCTTTCATCATAGGTGTGTAGTCCTGATAGATGTGCTGATGAGACAGGAAGAAGAATCTAGTGGCTCAGATGAAGTTTGAGGTTATGGATAAAATTCTTGTAGCAATCACCAAATCTCAGAGGATTAGCACACTAAATGCTTAGTTATCACACTTACAAAGGTTGATATGGGTTGGGTCGTCCTTCTTGACTTTTGTGTCACCGTCATCTTCAAAAAAAAAAAAAAAAAAGATGCATCCTGCACAGTTGTCACTGAATGGGAAGAAAGAGTGGGTGGAATATGGGTATGTATGCATAGGTCCAGAAGTGGTTTACAACACTTCAGTCCACATCATACCATCGACAATCAATTTCAGACATTGACACTCCTCCACTAAGATATGGGGCTGTATTTCCTCCCCGTGAAACTGGGTGGACCTTTATAACTACTTCTACCAGTGGAAAATGGTGAAAGTGACATGCAGGACTTCCAAGGCTGGGTTGTAAAGGACAATATGGCTTTGGCTTGGCTCACTCTCTGTCTCTGAATGTTAATGCTTGGACTCCAGGCACCATGTTGTGAGGAAGCCCAAGCCAAATGGAGAAGATACATGTGTATAGTCCAGCTGACAGCCCCAAATAATTCCCCAGCCAACAGCCAGGAGCAACTGCCAGGCCTATAAGTGAGTGAGCCTTCAGCTTTCTAGGGCAGGCCTTAGGCATAATAGAGTAGAAATAAGCCAACCTACTGTAACTGGGTGAATTCATGACCCACAAAAATGATAAATAATAAATCTTTGTTATTGCTTCAAGCCACTAAGTTTGGGGGTAACCTGTGCAGCAATACAGTGAACATCATACTAGTTTCTGCCATGATTCTCCAGCTTCTCTGCATGCAGTTGTTTGTCAGGATGCTCAGACCACCAGCTGGGAGAAAAAAATCACCCCAACCACTATTACTACTGCCATTCTCAACAGTTATTGTACGAGTCAGGGTCTTGGCAAGAAGTGCAGGTGCCACACTGAAAAGAGGAAATCATGGAGAGTTTTTAAAGGTGGATAGGGTAGGGTTAGGCAAACTTATTAGTGACACACCTGGGACTGACAACAATGGGAGGTCACTACCATTCTAGGCCTCAAAGGGCAAGGTGGGGAGTGGTGACTGGAGTCCAGCAGGAGCTCTAAGTACAGGGTGCGAGGACTAGCTGAAAGGAATTATGATCTCTAGAATGCAACCACTGTCAGACTGAAGCCCAGCAAAGACAGCTGGTGGAATAAATACCCAAACTCTCTTCTCTGATTTTCTACTCATACTTCCTATTGGCCGAATGCAACAGGAAAGCAAAATGCAAGGGATCCTGGCTGATGCAGTCCATAGAGATCAGTCTCCCTGGGGGCAGAGTGGGAGGACAAGGGTGAAGAATAGACCTGGAGAGGGAATGCAAATATCCTTCACAGTCGCCATCATCAACACCATCCTCATCATCATCTTTATACTATTCAAATGTGTATACTACTTCTGGGTTTACAGAATAATTTCTCATGCTTTCTCTTGTATCACCTTCAGAAGGTCACTTTTGCAGTATCACCTGAATCTAAGAGAGGGCTTGATACATAACTAGTACTGAGTTTAATCCCATACTTACTCTATTCAAGGCTCCAGGCTAGAAACATGGGTTCAGAGAATAAAATTCCAAGATAAATATGTTAAATATCATAAGAAGGATACAAAGTGTCAGGAAGGCTTGATCTAAAAAGACTCACGGATGTGGTGGTGTTCAAGGTTGACCTTCGGCGATGGGCAGATCTCAACAAGTGCCCTTGGAAAGAAGAGTTTTCACGTCCTAGGAACCACATGAAGAAAAAGTTAAGGTGGAGAAATAGAAAGTGTGCTCTGGCAACAGGAAATATTTCCATTTTGCCAGAGCATAGAATTTATAGAGATTAAGATGTAAGTTATGAAGTTGAAGCGTTGAGTGGCTATATTGTGGTAAGTCCAGAAAACCGAGACACATTGGTACCAGCATATTAGGCACAGGGGATTCACTGATGGCTTTTGAGGAGAGAAAGAAAGTATTCTAACAGCTTTTCAGGAATACCAAGTTTACAGCAGTGGGTGGGAAAATGAAGCAAGCACACACATGACGCGGAGAGATTACTTATGAGGCTACTGCCCTAGTTTCAGTAATGAGAATCTTGCCTGAGGGGATGACAGCAGAAGCAGAAAAAGAAGGTGTGGCATCAGGTTGACAATGTGAAAACCAAGATTAGATAATGGCTCTTCCTACAACCAGTCCCACCTGGGCTCAAGGATGCCATTTGCTCAATATTCACAAGTATTTACTGAGTGACTACTTTGTGCCAAGCACTGCTCTGGACTTTATGAACACAGCAGGAAGCAAGATGGATAAACCAGTCTCACTATCTACATGGATTCAAGAAGAGATGGTAGTACCACTGACAAAAGCAAGTGTCCAGATATGTTTTATAAAAACATGTAATGTTTTATAAAAAATGTTGGAGTATTGAAAGTTTTCTCTTTTCTTTCTTTCTTTCTTTCTTTCTTTCTTTCTTTCTTTCTTTCTTTCTTTCTTTCTTTC
>NW_027397091.1:19482554-19506737 GCF_003265705.2 Callorhinus ursinus
TCTTTCTTTCTTTCTTTCTTTCTTTCTTTCTTTCTTTCTTTCTTTCTCTCTTTCTTTCTTTCTTTCATTCTACATAAAGTAAGTTTAAAAATTATCTTTCAGGGGCACCAGGGTGACTCGGCAATTAAGCAGCCTTCTCTTGGTTTCTGCTCAGGCCGTGATCTTGGGGTCATGAGATCAAGCCTCCAGTCTGGCTCTGCACCAATCATGGAGTTTGCTGGAGATTTTGTCTCTACCTCTCCCTCTGCCCCTCTCCCTGTTCGCTCGCTCGCTCACTCTCAAAATAAATAAATAAATCTTAAAAAAAAAGAAAAGAAATTACCTTTCAGAGCGCATTTAGAAAGGCGGAAGGCAGCTTGAGTGAGATGTGTTGGAGAAGTGAGGGGTAGAGAACTTAGACTTGGGTGTTTATATGCAAAGATCCACACGTCTTCCCAGCACCCACCTGGTCAGTCCTCCCAATGGGCCTCTGCACTCACCCCAAGTTGCCTAGGCCAGTGAGGGATGTCATCTAGACAGTTCCAGTGTATGCAAACCAAAATTGTATCCCATTTAGTGATATTTTTTAAACCGAGAAATACAAGTACATAGCACACAAAAAGATTCTGAACATCACTAATTACCAGGGAAAGGCAAATCAAAACCATAATGAGATATCACCTTACAACTGTCAGATAGGCCATTATCAAAAAGACAAAAAATGACAAGTGTTGGCAAGGATGTAGAGAAAAGGGGACCCTCATGCACTGCTGGTGGGAATGTACATTGGTGCAGCAGCTATGGAAGCCAATCTGGATGTTCCTCAAAAAATTGAAAATAGCATGACCATACTATCTAGCAATTCCACTTCTGAGTATTTATCCAAAGAAAACAAAAACGCCAATCCAAAGAGATATATACATGCCTATGTTCACTGTAGCATTATTTACAAAAGCCAAGATATGGAAGCAACTAAAGTGTCCATCAACAGACAAATGGATAAAGGAGATGTGGTGGGTATACCATGGAATATTACTCAGCCATACAAAAGAGGGTTTTAAGCTAAGTGAAATTAGTCAGACAGGGTAAGAAAAATACCATATGATTTCACTTTTATATGGAATCTGAAAACAAAACAAACAGACCAACAAACAGAAACAGACTCATAGATAAAGGGAACAAACAGGTGGTTACCAAAAGGGAGAAGGGGGAGGGGCAGGTGAAGTAGGCTAAGGGCATTAATAGGTACAAACTTCTAGTTATAAAAGGAAAAGAAAAGAAAGAAATATAAGTACATGATCTTACAAGTATACTTATTAGGGAAAAAAATGGCAGACCATTTAAAAGTGGGCATCTCCCAGAAAATCTGCTAACATGTGCAAGTATGTAGGCATATTTATATCTGTGCCTGTGAGGAGGGGGTTGGGTTTAGGATTGGGTGAGGGGAAGAAGGTCATGAATGATTCATTTACTCAACCATCTTTCTTGAACACTTTCTGTTCTCCACACTGTGCTGAGGACTGATGGCCATGAGATGAGTGAGACAGCCTCAACTCTAAAATGTTTGTATTTTCTTCCAAGAAAGGGAAAAATACTTATAGATGAAATTAACAAGTTAGTTCTTATAGGTTCTAAGGCCCACATCCTAAAGTGCTCAATTTTATTCAGGAAGGTGGGCATCCAAGTTGGGTTTGTCTTCATTTTTAAATGGATAAGAGAGGTTGAACACTGGTTTAAGGGTGAAAGCATTAGAGGACTGGCCATCTTAGAGTGGTCTTTCCATTACATGCCACGTTAAGGTCAGGTAAGCCAAGCTAACAATTTCAGACTATGGACACCCCATCTATGGCTTCCAGCAGGCTAAGTCTTGAAACATAGGTGGCACTCACACTTCAGAACTTCAGGTTCAGAACTGGGGAAGATGTTGTTTCTGAGGAGGTTAGTGTAGAGTCTGGTAATTGAACTAGCAATTGAGATCAGATAGAGGGTATTGAAGAAATAGAATTTCATCTTGTAAGAGACAGGAACTCCCTGATGGCCTTGGTGAGTGCAAGAAGAGAGAGGTTTGGGGATACTTTCCAGATGCCAGGCCACAGAGTGAAAGATGCTGGGAAACCAAGAAAGGAGGAAAAACAGAGGGGCCTGGACATGAGTGTTGGAGGTAAGTATGGAAGAGGAGATGAACGGGGGAGATGAGACATTACAAAGAAGAGCTGACAGTAGATATGGTGCCTGAAGAAACATGGAAGGGAAAGATGAGAGGAGGCATTCATTTTGTGGAAATGCTGGGTATGAGGGAATGATGTCTAGGGATATCAGAAAAAATGTCTGACAAGCATCTGAAGAGGTGAGACTAAAGAACTCAGGAAGGAGGCGAGACCAGAGGCTGGGTGGAGGGTTCTCTCCACAAAAGTGATGGGGAGCAGGTGTATCTTCTTAAATGGAAGAGTCAAGAGAAAGAAAAAGCAGAGAGCTGAACCCTGGAGCCCCAGAGGAGCTTCTGTGAATGAATAGCAGGATGATGAGCAGTTAGTTAAGAGGAAAATCAGTAGCTGCATCATCATGGAAAGCAAGGAAAAGAGTTTCAAGAAGGAAACGTGGATTACCACTGCCATGCTCACAGAGAGATGCCCGTTGGGTTTATGATTCCATAGTTGAAATGTGGTGTGTGTTCTGGTAGCAAACTAAACAGTGGGGAGTTGAAAAGGACATAAGGAGTAAGCTAGTCGCAGCATCATCTACAGATGACTTCTTCCACTAGGTCAGCAGTCACCACTAGGAGGGGCCTTGACAAGAGTCTAGGAGAAGATAATGTGGCTTCAGTGGACAGGAAGATGGCCACCCAGACTCCAGTCTATCTCTAATATGAAACTGCTGAGAGATTTTGGGGGCAAATAGTTTAACAAATGTGAGCCCTAATTTTTTTTTCACTTTTTATCTTGGAAATTTTCAAACACATTAGAGACAATAGTATATAACATCACTCCACTCCCAGAATTACCAACCCATGGTCAATCCTGATTTACCTTTACTCCACTCACAGTGTACCCCAGCTGTTCCATTTGAAAGTTAATTCTATATATTAAGTCACTCTTTCCTTAAATAATTTTTTGAAAGTTACTCTAAAAGATACAGACTTTAAAAAGTATAGTCACATTCCATTGCTACATCTAAAAAGTTGACAATAATTCCTGAATAGTTCATACATGTTTAGATTTCTCTAATTATCTAATACTATTACAGGGACTGGGGAAGATAAAGGAGGGAATTCTTCTATTGAAATCAAGATCCAAATAAAGTCCACACGTGGCAACTGGCTAACATAGGTTTTCTGTATCTTTGAATCTCTAAGTTCTCCCTGTCTCTTTTTCTTAATGATTATTTGTTGAAGAAACAAGGTATTATGTCTAATATATCCTGTTTCCCACCATCTGGATTTTACGGACAACATCCAAATGATGCTATTCAGTATCTTCAGTTCTCTATATTTCTGGGAGTTAGATCCAGAGATTTTATGTGGTTCACATTTTATTTTTGTCAAAAAATGTGTGTTTTCTATTGTATCATATCGGTAGGTACAAATGTTTTGTGACCTCTCTTTTTGTGATGTCCAGATTGATGTGTGGGTCCAGAGCCATCTACCCCCTCCATCTATGGTGAATTCCCAATACCTTCCACTATGTTAGAGGGGAAATAGGAGTTCTTACTTTCTTACAGAAAATCTAATCTATTTTGAACAGCAAAAAATTCAAGGTTCTATACAAAGTTGGTCCAATACATATAAAAATCAATATTTCTTAAATTAAAAAATAGGTATGCCCATATCCATGACAAACTATAGTTGATTTTTTTTAAGATGAAAGCAATGTTCAGAATGTGGTCTGTCACTGACATTGAAATAATAGGTATAGAATGCCTCTTAAAAAGTCCAGTGATAACTGGATGTAAGCTACATGTTCAAACTTTCCCCCTTTGTGGGTCTGGGCACAAACTTCTAGAAACCAACTATTGGTAACAACACAGGTGGTGCAGGAAGCTGATTTTCCTTGTCATAAATGGCCTATATGAAGGTGTTGGCAGGGAGAATGGAAAAGCAGTGATAAATGTGACATTACGAAAGAAGAATTAACAGGATTTGGTAAATAATTAAAGAAAGGGAGAGTTGAGATGTTGCCAATACCTTGACCAACTGACTCTCAAGTAACAAAGGAATGTGATTTGGAAATTTCACAAGAGCCTGAAAACTGTCCTGCTGGTTTAAGCCAATGGACATCCCAACTGGTATTGCTCTAACTTCACAGATTAACTGGTGTGCTCAGATAACCCCAGAAATTTCCCTAAGCCATCAGAATCCACCCTCTCATCTCTAGATATTTCTTAGAAAACTGCTAATAAATAACAACTAGACCCATTCCTCAGAGATATCCTAAAATGCTGAGTCATGTGCATTTTAAAGAAATAAAATATTAACCTATTTATCTGGAAAATACTCAAATGCTTCAGTCCCTATGTGATAAATTGGTTAAGCAAATACACAGGGTTTGGGGGAGCAGGCAACTCTCCTGTGCATATAAAGAATTCTGTAGAATAAGTCAGAATTATGCTTTCTGCTATGTGATCAATGTTATTAATGATCCAGTGCACTGCAAAGCCTGGGGGGCCAGAAGCTTGAGCCCTGAGAAGAATCAGGAGACACACCAGGAGCCCACACCTGGGTCCTGGAGGTGAGGAAGAAAGAAAGAGGAGAACAGACAGTGAAACCTAGAAAAAAGTTCTGAGAGACACCACTCAAGCCTGGAACTGGCCCCCAAAATGCTTATTAGAAGCAGTACATTATAATAAATATCAGCAGTTTAGTTTAGACTTCCATGGAGAATTCCCCCAGCCTGTCACTCAACCTATTTGTCAGTGGACATTCCCAGACCCAAAAAAGCCTGTCTGCCAGCCCACTCATACCCATGCTGGTGCAAAATTACCTTTGATGTGGGGCAAGGGTCTCACCCTTCCCAGCTACCTCACTAAGAAGTGATCCAACACAGACACTGGCATTTGACAAGGAATAGTCCACACAAGCATGCAGAATTAGGTGTCCATTGGGATGGCTGTGTAGGCCTGCTGGTACTGGGAAAGAAACTACTACAGACAACCAGGGCCTCTCAGTGGCCTGCTGGCTAGGAGGGGGACATGGGCTCCATCCACAGGGTCCCATGGAAGGAGTCAGTGTTTCCTGGGAACAGAGACTGCTTTAAAGGTGATGAGAAGAACTTTGTCATCTTTTTTTCTGTTTAAGAGGAGATCAGTGGAGGACTCTGGGCCCAGAATCACATGGCAGAGTGTGGTTCTTGGAAGAAAGCAAGCTTTGTGGGGCCAGAGGTGGCGTTTGCCATGCAAGAGACAGGCAGGAAGAAAGTGGGGAATGCGTGCTGAGTTGAATGTGATCTCAGCACCTTCCCCGGGCAGTACTCGAGCCTCACTTGAGACGAATTCTTAAGATAATCATAAAAAAACCATAGCAACCTTGTTGATGTTGGGATTTGCACTGGGATTCCAAATCGAGAGGTAGGGCAGGAGAAACAGGTTTGGATTTCTTTCACAGAGCAGGCAAAAGAATGCGAGTACTTCTCAGTGAAGGTTGAGAGTGGACTGCTGACAGCCAGTTGGCCTTGCCCACACCCAATTATGCCCCATGTTTCCATAATAAGAAATGAGTCCAAAATGCATCACCAGCATCGTTTATGTCCAGGGAATTTTGTGAAGCCAACTTTTTTTTTTTTTTAACAATGGTCTGTGAAATTGTTTGTTTTATCCTCTGACAGACAGTGAGAGACTGAGGACAAAAGAGATGGGTTGGCATTTACAAGCCTTCACCCATGTTACCTCCCAGGAACTGAGGGTGAAATGCAACCACCCCAGTCAATTCTGCATCATTGTATCAGTGCAAAAAAGAATAAGATGCTTCCAAGAGTGTGTGGCAAGTGAGCTCAGAGGCATCAAGTCTCCAGATGTATGGTTAGAAGGATAAAGTGAAGGGGATAGTGAAATGGTTCTCCCACATTGCTCCTCCAACATGGACTGACTGGCCAGCCCCAGTGAGCACGGGGAGATAAGTGGAGGACAACTTTTTCAGCTGGAAGCGGGAGGTGTGTGCATTTGGCTTCCCGGGAACGGGACCTCAGGAAGCAGGGGTGAGGGAACAGGAGAAGAGGGGGCAGGGAGGAGGAGAAGCACCATGGGGCTGCTCACTGCCATCCCCATGAAGGACTTATCAGAACTGTCCCCAGAGGAGCAGCACCTACCTCTATCCCCTGAAGCTTGCAACTGCCATGAGCAGTGACTTTGCTACATAGGCTAGGCAGGGTCGTGCCTCCCAAGGGCAGAAATCAACATTCTGTGTCAATGCCAAGTGCATCACAGCCCTTAGGGACTGCTCTCCACAGAGCAGGCATCAAAGATGAGGTGAAGAGTCTGTGAATCAGGGCCCAAAAGAAACTCAATATGTCTCCAAACCTGAGAGGCTCCCAAAGACATCGCCCAACAAATTGTTTTCCTTACATTATTCTGGAAGGCACTCTGACATGCCGTGTTGGTCCTGCACACTTCCCTCCTCCCCTCCCACCAGCGCACTCTGCTCTTTGCAGCTTCTCCTCTAGCAGAAGGGAGAAAGAGCCTGCAGGCTGCGTGCCCAGTGTGTGAGCCTCAGCCTTGTGGCTTCTGAATCACCTCCTGGTCCATGGGAGTGAGGAGTCTCCTCTCCCCTCTCCCTCTGAGCTCCCAACATCAGGATGCCAAAGAGTCAGTCTGTTTGGGACACAGAAAATACAGACCCCGTTACTTTCAGAATCCCCATCTTTGCAGCTGTGACGTGCACCAATGCATTTTCAGTCCCTTTACTCTGATCCAGAGGGATGAAGATGATCAGAGGCCCCTTCTCTCTTAAACATATTTGGAGGAAGGGACTCTGAGCCATTGATTTTCCTCAGGCAACACACCTGAAGTGGAGTCTTTGCAAAGCAGGGCTGACCGTCCACAGAACCACCACAGAGGAAGGGGTAGTGGAGAAAGGGGCAGTGGCTTCTTCTCAAGAGGACACGTCCCTCGTGGGGCTGAGGCCGAAGCAAGGGATGCAGGCTCTGGGATCAGAGTGGACTAGCTCTGCCCTTACTGCCCAAGTGACCTTAGGAGCATGATTTATTCACCACGTACAAGAGCTGCTGCCGTGTAGATGGTGCCAGGGTCAAGGTAAATGCTCAGCTGTTCCCCCCAAAATTTGAGTCTCTAGTTTTCCCCTCAGCTTCTGCCCTTGACTAAGTTCCATAAGGTGGGTGACCTTGAAAATTACTGCTAGGAGCATTTCAGAACACTTTAGATTTAGCACATTTTTTTCTAAATTGTTTTGGGCCTTTCCAATGGAATAAGTATTAAAAAAAACACACCTCTATACAAATTCTTCCCCAGAAGATACATCATTAACATGATCTGGAACAGATCACAATTTAGGGTGTCCTCACTTTCCTACTCCATTGCCAACAGTAAAGTCCCGAGAGCTTGGGATATGTTGTTTCTAGCCTTCACTGGTTTTTCCTTCCAGGAGCTGTGACAGAGTAAACTGCTATTTTGTTTTGTTTTGTTTCTGATACACAAGACCTCCCAGGCCCTGGAATGTGGGTGGCTGGCATTTTAATTAATGTTAATGCCTAGGCTGACCACCTTCCTCCCCTAATGATTTTTAGTAAGGGAAATAAGCTAGCAAACCAGAGAAAAGACATGTATGAGTGTGTGGGTTCCTCCTGGAAAAGGTACCCTTCTGGGTAGGCAGGCCAGCTTTCTTACCAGGCCTGCCTCTATCCTCACCACCCCCAGTCAATTTGGAAAATTTCAGTTCAAATACAAATCGGTTGTGGGGCTGGTGGGGGGTGATATTCCTCCTTTTAATAAATAAAATAAATACTTCTGCATATTCTGAATCCATATGGAGTCTCCATTTCCCCATTACCAGGATCATTTTCATTCTGAGATCAATAGTACCAGAATGTGTTAAGCCATAATTTCACAACAACAAAAAAGATACATGGCAAATGCCTTCAAATTCCTAGAATCTGGCCCTGGAATCAACCTGATATTTAAATCAGAATGGATAACCCTCTGTTGGGTCAAAGTATAGTCACAGTTTTGCCAGAGATACTGTGTTCCTTTTATCTTTTCTAGTAAATTTCTATTTTTCCCCCCAACCTTCATGGTTAAGCATTTTATCCAGTTTAAACGATGGGGATTTAAATTGCTATTTTAGTGTAAGAGGCTTGATTAAAACCTGTGTCCTCATCAAATTATTGGACAGTGGTTCTTGGGCTCTGTTTACATTAGTGTCAACCTTAATTTAAATTCTGCATAACTATATTTGCTTCGCTAAATGCATTCACCAGGAACACACCACAAATTACTTTGCATTATGAGCAGAGTCTCTTTGTCTATTGCAAAGTGTTTTGAAATTAGCACCATAAGTAACTAGCTGTAAGTGTCACTCGATCTCCTTAATGCCTCATTAATCAAACCCCGTGGCAGCTGGTGTGATGTCCAAGCCTGTCTCATATAAGATCAGTATCACTTGCTCCTTGCTTCTGACCACAGTCTTTTAAACTTGATTCATTGTTTGTGCCTTTGCCCTCCACTGTGGCTGGCATTCCTTCTCCCTCAGAGGCCTCCCAGCCCGTGCAGCTTTGTGCTGCATACCAGTCGCATGTGCATTCTTTGCAGAAATTGGCAATAAAAAACCATTTCCCCTCTTGTGGAAATCCATGATCTCAAAGGAGAAGTCATTTCCACAATGGTTCAATGTGATTTTCAGATCACTCTTAAAATGCCATGTGAGAAAAATTTTCCCTGGACAAGTTTTTCTTTATGTCAAGAGTTAGGGAGGAGAAAAGAAATACATTTACCCAAGCAGACTAGGATTCCTTCACCTGGCCTCAGTTTTTATAAAGGTGGTATACATTTAATCTAGCACCTAATCAGGAAAGAAGGTATGTTTGTCCTTTATTATGTGGTAATATTTCTGTACTAAATACAAAATATTAAAATCTGTGCTTGCAAAAGAAATGCATAACATCTTGTACTTAATAGTTTTATTACAATCCTTATAGGGGGAAAAAAGGCTATTCCACCCATACATGTTTACACAAAAGCATAGCAAAAATGACATATTTTAAGGAATCTTTTTTCATGGTTCCATCACACATTTGCCCCCACCCCCCATATTCTCTCCCTTCTTCCCTGCAAGGCAGAACACACACACATACACACACACACACACACACACTTTTTTAAACAAATTTAATATTCACTGGCATTAAAACTACTTAGCAGCTCTACTGGACAATGGCCACAGGACATTTTGCAGGATGTCTTGAGCCTGGTGTGGGCACATGGAGTGGGCGTTTCCCAGCGGGGGGGTCCCCTGTCCCCTCCATGGGGATGGTGCGTGGCTGTCCCCCCAACCACCCCCCCCCGCCACACGCGCAGAGCTCACCAAGGAGTGGCGGAGACCCCCGACAGGTGCTCTCATCTCCTGCAGCGGCGGCACGTGAGGTCGACTCTCCGCAGAGCACTGTCTCAATGGGAGGCCTTTGGCTTCGTGGCCTTTCCTTCTGACCACCCAGCAGGAAAAATATACAGAAGGTTTTTTTTTTTTCCTGTGAGTTTTGTCAGTGTGAAAAAAAAACAAAACAGCATTGAAACTTTGTACTTCCCGCAGGTGGGCTTCTGGCCTGTGAACAATTAATACAATCATAGTAAGCCATGAATTTTCTTCCGTGTTCAAGTTTTTTGCCTTTTCACCTTATAAAACCATTCAGGCTAAATAAACCTTATTACAATAGAATTAAGCATTGTGGCCTGACTCCCAAAACCAACACTGGTGGCAAAACCCACTGAGTTGGAACACACACCCACACACGACAGTGCAAACTCATGTTAGATTTTGACTTTTAAATGAATTTAATGTAAACCGTACTTTGTGCTTATTTTTGTATTATTACCATGTCTACTGTCTCTTATGGCATTTAAAATAGGCTCTGACTTTAAAAGAGCAAATGTGAAAGAACATTTGATTATATTTTAGGTGACATTTACTCTGATTAGAGGTGTAATTTATGGCAATTACAAAAGTACATCTTATGTTCATCTCCAGATCATCCTATTTTTAACTCTGATTCCAGGAACCTCTACCCATTACTATTCTGAACAAAATAAATAAGTTTGGAAAGGAGGAGTCCAAAATGATTTTCAGAAGCGACAGATCATCATTGAATGCAGTTTTTAAATTGCCAAATCAAAACTTTCCCCTGTTTCCAGCAACCAGAGAAGCCTGATTATTTAAACCAAAAATTCTGCCTCAAAACCCCCCACTTCTCTTCACTGTACACACACCTCCTTTTGCTCCTTTCCCCAAAAAACAACATTTTGGTCTAGCAACCAGTACAAATCACTGAGCCCTTCCATTTACATGCCCCACAAAGATTGTATCTGATCACTGCCCGGATTTAAGAAAGAAAGGAAAAAAAATCACAAATCACATACAAGCCATGTTACAGTCCTAGTCCCCCCTTCTCTGCCCCACTCCATTCTTCCATTCCCCCCCTTACCAACCCCTTGTAAAATAAAAGAGAGCCGAGCCTAACCCTTTACAGTAAAGGCACCCCGAGGTTTAGGGGGATAAGTACAGCCCTCCTTAGCTGCAGCACTGCAGCTGTGCTCTCATCTGGCCAAAGGAGACAGGGGACAACAAAAGACCCCAAAGAAGGGACGGTGGATGCATGGGAAAACCACTACCCCAGCATTGTGGTGCCCTTCTGCTGAGCAAATAGTTCAAACTGTTCATTCCCATCTTCTATTCTCTCCCTGGTACATTGTTTGTGCCCTTGCATTTCATTCTGCAAGGAAGGTTGCTCTCTGGGCCTATAAGCAAACAGTCCAGAAAAGAGCTAGCCAGGCTCTTCTCTTCCCGGGAGAACTAGCATTTTTATTTCGGCTCCAAGCTGTCAAAGACCTGGAGAGTTTATGTCAGTGTCCTGAATTAATTGCTTTAAGCTGGAGCAAGCTCCACGGGCTACCAAATGTCCAGAAGATGTTTATTAATAACGTTTCCTCCAGGATTCTGGCTCCAAGCTGTCCCTTGGTGGTGGCTTTATTCGGCTACCACCCTCTCGCCCCCAGCCTCTTGGTACTCATTTGGGGGGGGCGGTGGGGGGGGGGCGGCAACTCGCCTTTTTCAGTCATCGTGACAAAATTTAGAATTGCCTGGGGTGGAAAAAATATCCACTTATGGAAAAGGACATGTATGATGAACATCTTTGTTCAGAGCCAGAAATGTCCCGGAGTTACGGAAACTGTGCATGAGCCTGAAGTAGGCTGGGGGAGAGAATCTGCAAGGATACTCCGTTTTGGAAGCTCATTTAGCCAATACAGTTAGCAAAGGGAGCAGAATAAATTGTTTCCCTCTGCTCCCCTTCCCTACCTCCTCCCCCAGAAGAAAATTCAGTGAGGCTGACAACATGATGCATTTTGAAGTTTTCCTGGTGTAAAAAAAAAAAAAAAAAAAAGCCTCTTTAATAGAATGAAATAATAAACCAATTTATATACCGATATAAGACTAGGATTGTGAGTACCATTGTGTAATTTTCCACTTGACTTTTCATTATCTACCTGAACAAAATCAATCTATATGTATGGGATCAACATACAATTCCAGAGATAAAAGCTGAAAATAAATGTGCTTTGCATATCCCTCTGATAAAAGACACAGTCTTTCCTACTGCCTTTTCTTCTCTAGCAGATGCATTTATAAAATAAATTGTGTGTCAAGGAAAAAAACAAGATGTACGTAGTGGTGTATCCTGAGTGTTGACTCCTTTGCTGGCAATATTGATCCCACAAATGAGCAGTGGTTAATAAGTACCCAGCAGACGGTATCAGGTCTTTTGCCCTAGTTTACCCAGAGTGCAGTCTGGGTCAATGTTTCTCCCAACCAAATCTCCCCACCTAAAAAAAAAAAAAAAAAAGGACTTCCCCTATTAACATGGATTTAAGGCTGAGGACTTCAAGGGCTTTCTGAAGACTCTCCACGGAGACAAAGCACACTAAAAAATCACATTATGTTAGAAACCCCCGTGCAGCAAATGGC
Source organism: Callorhinus ursinus (assembly GCF_003265705.2). NCBI lineage: Eukaryota > Metazoa > Chordata > Mammalia > Carnivora > Otariidae > Callorhinus > Callorhinus ursinus. Next base: position 19,494,709 of record NW_027397091.1, read on the forward strand.
CAGCTTGTGAAAGACACTCAGTCTTCCAAAGGAAAGGAGAGGTGCTCTGTGGGCCTTGGGTTTGACATTTTTTCACTTGAAACAGGTTGAACTCTGTCCCTTTGATGCCCTACCTCACCCCAATAATATTTTCCCCTCAATAATGGAAAATGGCACAACTGTCCCCACGCTGACCAGCGCCGAGACCCGTGAGTCCCTTCCTTTTGGAATGTGTCATCATCAGCACGGCATCTGTGTGCCGTGGTGGGCAGACGGCAGAGACATTGGTGTGTGTGCCCCTGGGCTGTTCGTGGGCCCTGTCAGGGTCAGGGTTCCTTGGGGAGAGTGAGCCTACTTTGCCTACTCTGGGGGGCTCACTGGGCCTGTGTACATGCTGGCCCCACTCTGCTTTCTATGAGGCAGGTGCCACAACATTTTATCAGCCAGCAAAGAAAGGCCCACGAGGGACAGGTACTGGAGCACCTTTCACCCTAAGCAATCACTCTGAGTCTGTGGATTTTTTTCCCCTGTCATTGAAAAGTAATGACATTTTAAGATAAGTCCCTCACTTTTAGGCCAGGAATTTATAAAAATTGGCCACTCATCATTATTTACTCACAGTAAGCTTTAGTGACTTCACGGAAGGTTAAATGTCTACTTGGGCAACTTGACAATCACAACTTCAATTTGCACTGCAGGGCAAATCAACACTTTCATATTTTAACGTCTTTGTGTTGATGTATTCTGATGCTTTGTGGGTCTGGTGGTTTGGTCCAAGGCTGCAAGTCTCGATTTTCATGTGCCCCCTTCCCTTTATTCTGAGAGCTCCAGATGCATACACAAAACCCATCTGGACTTGGACCATCACCTCTCTATTAACAGTCTGCTTTTGTGACTCATTCCTCAGTTGCTATTCACTGAAAACTCAGAGGAAAGCATTCAGGAGCAATCTGAATCTGACAGCAAAGTTATGGCCTTTTGGGGATGCTCTTATGATGGTCAAAGTTCAGCTTGGGGAGAAGCTCATGTACTTTCCATCACGTGGGACTCTTAGAAAAGCAGCATGCTTCCTCCATCTCATCTTTTTGTTCTGGTAGCTGGGAATAAGCAAATTTAGAGAAAACATAAGAATGTGGTCAAGGAGAGTCAGGCAGTCTTTCGAATTTTGTTTTGAAAAGTGAACTACATCCTGATGGTATGCTTTGAAAAGTCTCTATATTCTCATTAGAAAATTGATGCCTTCCATGCCTGAATGTTTGGCCTCAGTGAAGATATATTTTGTACATGCTTTAATTACTCCATGATTCAAACACTTAATTGGCAACATAGAGAACCTGTGTAACACATGAGCTTCACCTATCCTATGGAAAATCCTTTCAGAGTTTTGTACCTCCTGAACTCCATGAGAGAACACACCAGAACCAAGTATTCCTACTTCCATAACCACACTTGCTCATGCTGGAAAATGCTATTGCTGAGTGACTTTATAACCACATTCTTAGTCAGGGGCAAGTCTCCATGCAAAAGCAGAATCTTGACACGAAGTCAGACCACAATCCATGTTTATAAGATAAATATTTACTAAACAGAAGAAATGGAGTTGTTTTAAAAGGTATTTTTAGTAACTGTGTCAGAGTTGAGCTATCTTGATGTTATTTCCCGGGGGAAGAAGAATGGATAGTCAGAAGTCAAATAAACATATGTAAGTGCATACATTCAGATAAATAGAATAAGCAAGTTATCGACTTTTGTTCGCTCTGGTGTTTTAAAAACCATTTATCAACAGTTAAAAGTCTTTAAAGGAGGAGACAAAGGGTGTAAGCAAATTCAGGAATGAGGGTGAAAACATAGGTACATTGGTCTTCCTGGCTGGGGGTAAAAATGGAAAAAGACAAGCCCCCCAGGCTGTTGGCACACCACAGCTGTTAAAAGACTAACGGGGCCTGGAAAACTGAAGCAATTACATATGCATAAGGGCAGCCTGGCTTGATGATATATCTGCCTTGGTATCATAAGCTACCTTATTTTCCCCTCAATAATTGCCTCATTTTTCCCTTCCAGTGAGTGCACAGCATCTTGAAAAATAACCAAAGTGCACCGTGTTGTTAATCTCCATCAATGCCGAGAGACACAACCGCAAAGCCCCACTGTGTCCCTTCACTCCAGGTTTGAGGGAGAAAGAAGGAACCCATTTTACAGATGAGGAAATAAAATGTCATTCCTACCCCATAGGAAAGGCATTTAGTTTACCCTTCATAAAAGCCAAACTGGGAATGTTTTTCAAAGCAGTTGTTTTACTTTTGGTTTTTGGCCAGCAGGGGGAGGTGAGGAAGGGAACTGGGTGAAATAAGGCCCTCAATCAGAATCTCTTGCACACCCCTCTAGAACCATCCATTCAAGCTCAGTGAAGATAAAATCCTTCCTCCCAGCTCTCTGAACCGTCAACACAGAAATCCATTCCGAAGAAGGAGTGATCTAGAAAGAGAGCCAGGAGAGGGCTTTGCTGTGCTCTAAAGATGCCATAAACTTTCCACAGTACTTAACAGTTTCCTTCAAGTGGTCCTAGATCAAGAACATTGTTTTTTAAGATCAAAAAAAAAATCACTGTAATTTATTCACAGTGACAGTTTGGACGGTGAATCAAATTTTCATTTTGAACACATACTGTCACTGTACTGGATTATAATACTGTAGAATGCTAGATAGAATCTAGACATGCTGCGAGAGACCCATATAATTGCTTCTCTGTCTTCTCATCTAAACCTAAGTTGTTCAAAATATTTTTAAATGTGGAGAATTAAATAAAAATCAGTAAAATGAAATTAACATTTGACGAATCACAAGCCGCTTTTTGCACAGGAAACTTGCCAGGAGGTGGATCTCTGTTCATTCTGTATCTGTTGCAACTTTTCTTGATTTAAAAATGTTTCAAACTTTATTCCTTAAGGATGTCCTTATTTTTTTAATATTTTATTTATTTATTTGAGAGAGAGAATGAGATAGAGAGAGTACATGAGAGGGGGGAGGGTCAGAGGAAGAAGCAGACTCCCTGCTCAGCAGGGAGCCCGATGAGGGACTCGATCCCAGGACTCCAGGATCATGACCTGAGCCCAAGGCAGTTGCTTATGTCCTTATTATTTAGCATTAGTAACTCATTTTTTCTGCCATGTTACTGTATACAAAGAGGATATAATACCAAGGAAAGAAACAAGTTTCTTTTGAAGAAATATGAAAGCAGTTGTTTTGTTACACAACGTAATAACAGCTTTATGACAAACTCCTTTAAAATAATATTCTTCCACAGATGGAGTGTCGGACTCTCTGTTTTGCACATGACTCCAGGCTGCAATGGCAACAATGGTGTCAAATAGGTTGATATAATGGGGGATCCATTAGAATCGAGTTAAGTGTTCAAATGTACTTTATTTTCTTTTCCACAAATTCTACAAAATAGAGACACAGCCTCACAGAGAGAAGTTACTTAGTTCTCAATGAAGCCAGGCTGTATTTATTAAAAAGGAACTGTCTGTTCTCTACCCAAATGATGATTCCTTGTTGAAAGCATCACTTTAAAGTTCAAAAGAAGTATTTGCAGCCCAGCCCAGGGAATGTGTTTTACTTCCCAATTTACTCACCCTTTTAAAACGGTTAACATTGGCTGTGGACTTACTAGATAGATCAGGAAAAGCATCAAAGCATCTTTGCACACTGATTGTGAAATTATGAAGCCAAAGAACATTTTCTCTCTTTTTGCTTTCCTCTAGGAGTTAGGAAAAGAGTGAAAGGACAGTAGGAAATACACTGGAGTCTTTTGACTTTGAGGAAAGAGAAGCATCCATTTTCAAGGAATTTGAAGAGTGAGAATCCTGGTCCTGAAGTATTTCAATGCCGGCTTTCCTGGAAACTTAAGCCTGATTCAAATAGCAAATACTGAGGCGCAATTTCTTTACAGTTGTGAGTTTCTTTTTCCTATTGAATAAAAAAATAATAATAATGAAATTAAGAAAGGCTGGGGGGGGAGAAGGGGAGCAGATTATTAGATATTTTGTTTGACATCACACAAAGTAGTTTCCCATTAATGAAGACATACTAGATTTCACAAATTCAAATGTTACTGTCTTAGCTAAAAAGTCACGCCATGCCCAAAAAACAGGCCTGAGTTGGTGTGAGATTTTACAAAGATTTAGGTAAGGTAAGAGAACTTTCTGTTAAACTATGTCATGGCTTGAGGTAGAATTAAATAATGTGGTTAATTCCATGTCCATTTGGAGCTCATTTATGTTTACATCTTTCTTCTATTTTTGCCTGCTTTCTGCAGCTTCTGTATGCACATACAGATGGTTACATTCTCATACTGGGGACCCAGAGAAGGTCACATGCTTTACATCCATGGCAATTAGTTCCCTTTTTAAAATGGAAAATGTCATTAAGTTCTTGAATAATTCAAGAGTAGAGGTCACAATACAGTGTCCCTTTTGGGGGTCTTTATGGTGCAAATGGCAAAACAAGCCGATCCTATCAGTAAGAGTAGATCTAAGGTTTACAATGTAGCTCTATTTAGTGTGACAGGAAAATTAAATTACAGGAGGCACTCATTCATTGTCACCCGTTAACAGGCTTGGGAAAATTGTGGATCCCTGGGGGCAAATCACTGACAACGTTGGAGGCAAATAAAAATATTTCATTTTACTTGGCTGCTGTTTCCTTTGCTTGGTTTTGAAAATAACAAACATAAACAGCCCCCCACAACTCTCCTTGGAAATAGGATCCTGAATCTCCAAAACAGGACCACAATTTATGGGTAGGTTTAAAACTCTGGGGAACATGGGTTGTTTACTCAGCCATAGTTGAGCTAGTCTTGATCCAGGGGTTCCTGGAAAGGAAATAAAGTGGCAAGTTTCAAATAAAAATTGGCATCCACTACTCCCCACCTCGCCCCTATCAGGGTTCCTGGGACTGGACTTAACTGCGTTTCTGGAACAAGGTCTGCCCCTCAAATCTACAAGGATTGAGGAGGAAGCCCAGAGGGAGGACGGAGTGCCGCGGGGGCCACCAGTTGTCTCCCCTCCCCAGGGGACAAAAAGTCAGACCGCCCTTGGCCATCCCCGGCCTGATCACGCTTGGGTGTTCCAACTGCGGGGCGCATTGAACATCCTTAGGGTCACCGAATGAGAGGAAAGTTTTTCCAAAGCCTCACCAGCACATCCTAGTTGTTGCTGGCATCCCCAGCCTCCCCACAGTCCCAATTAACGGGGCTGGGCTTGGCTGCCTGGGTCCTGCTCCCACCCCAGCTGGGTCCCGCTGCCACCCTTGACCCCAGGCCAGGTCCACGCAGAGCGCCGCCGGCGGTTCCACCTGCACGTCCTGCCACGCTACGCGGGCCCTGTGGGCTCTCTCCGAACGTGGCCGCCCTCGGCACCTGCTGGAGAGTGGCGGGAGCGCTGGTTTCCTCCCAGGCTACAGGGAGATGGGGGAGGGGCGGGAGAGGAATAAAATTTGCAGGCAACTTGGGGTGGGATTGGCCCCATCTGGTGGGTTGGCCACATAGGGTTTGTTCCCTGCGCTTTAGAACTTGGAAAAAGGCAAGAATGACCCACCCCCGCCTCCCCACCCCGCCGCCTATTGCTTCTTAGATCTCTCTCTTTCTCTTCTAAAAAAATAGATTTTTGACACTTCTCCTTTTCTGCCTCCTCCACCAAGACCCTGGGAAGTCCTGCGTTAACGAAGTGAGCACACAGAGGGGGCGAAGCAAAGAGCCACGTTTCCCTGTTGCAGGCTTCCCAGACGTGGGAAAGCGTGCCCGAAGCGGGAGGAGGTTCCCGGGGCTTGGCCGGCTGCTCCGCGGACCTAGCGGCCTGGCCGCCCGCGCGGCGCTGACCCGGGGGTGCAGCAGGGGCCCCCAGCACCGCCGCTCGCTACCCTCCCGGACCCGCGCCAGGAGCGCGCGGCTTGTTTGGCTTCCGCCGAGCAGCGGCACAGGGTTCCCGCGTCACTCGCTCATTTCGGAATTGAGGAAAGCGGGTGCCGCTCGGTTTCTGAAACACGCCCGATTTTAGTAACACTAAGTAAAAGGAGACAATTAATTTTTAAGAAGATGTTCTATTCCAATGTGATCTTGATGCCTAGGACGAACGATTGATACCTGAACTTCAATGCATTTCTAGGAGAATTAAAGAATAAATTTCATATGGCGGGGGCGTGGGGGGGGACGGAGGGAGCAATTTAGGGTTTTTCATTTTCTAAACGCTTCAATTTAAGCAAACACTTGGGAGCTCCAGGCCGCTGTAATTCCAAAGACAATTTTCCCGGTTTTAATTTGATTTGCATTTTTCAACTTTGATAATATTCAATTTCATGGCTGAATACACATGTAAACACTGTTAGGTCGTGTTTTTTCGCCCCTTCCACCAAACAGAATGTCGCTTGTTTCAGAGAGCCGTGGTAGGTTACACCCTGCGTCTCAATATCTGCGAGTTTCTCCTGAATTATTTTTCAAAACTTAGCATGGCTTTTCCTGGGCTCCAGAGATGGCGAACTATTACAAAATATCTAAGCTACTCCCCAGGTGTGCAGAGATCTGCACAAACATTGCACAAAGGAAAGAGGTAAATAGAACAAATTCCTCTTTTACATAGAATCTATTCCATTTTTACCCGGAGACATTTAAAAATATATTTTATTCACGGTCTTAATCCAAAAATGAGCAATCTATTTGCTACCCACAGAAATATTTTCAGTATAAATTTCATAGCTAGAAAGACAAACCTTGAGAAATACAAAGAAATCATCTTTGAAAAGAGAGATTTAATTAGCATCACTGAGCTATTTTATCAAGCATAAAATTTAGAGACAAATATGAAGTGAAATTGGGCAATTAGCTTTAGTCATAGACAAGCTGGTATTTAACAAAATAGCACTATCAATAACAATGAAGCTAGAATGCTGTGAGCTGCCTGTGAACAGCTACGCCCAAGACCCAAGACCTAACACAAGTGGTCACGTCACTCTGTTATTCTTCCGTTTCTTCACGACACAGCATAGACTGTACATGGTGCAGAGAAATAGTTGAGCTTCATCAAATATGCAGATGGCTTGGCGCATAATAAATACATCAAAACCCCAAGTGCATTTTATTCTCCTTCACAAAACTGTACTAGGAAAAGGGAAGGGGTTCAAAGAAATGGCATACGTAATTGCTTTGTATCTTATATAATAAAATAGCAATTATTTGCAAAAACTATCCCTCATTAAAAAAAATATTTGCTTAATGTGCTTGATGTGGAACACTCGATACTGTGAAATATACCTTTATCTGAAGTCCTAAGAATTTACACACTACAATATCTGTTTTCGTTTTTTTATTATTATTTTTCTAAAATTGGAGAGCTCATGGACAAGGTTAGAGACTTAAAAATAATAAAAGGTATTAGAGTTTTGGCATTTTGGGAAGATTAGAACCAGGAATTAGATCTGCAAGCCTTTTAAAAAAGCTTTCTGCTCGAGGCTGGCTGATATTGAAGAACTGTATGTGAAGTTGAAGTGATCTAATTTGAAATGATTTTTTCATGTGAAAGGCATTTAAACAAACAAAAAAGAATTCCATTTGAAATAGGACCGATTTGGAAAAGAAAGTTCCTTAATTTTGAAAAACACACTCATTGCAAGATGTGTCTAACACCTTCAGGGAAACTGGGCTTTATTTATCATTTGATTCCTTTTTCTAAGAATTATTGAATTTTAAATGATCATTGTTTAGGATTTGCACTAATCTTTTATATTGTGACGACTGACAATTATGTCTATTTATTTTACACAAATAGATGGCAGAGTGCGCATGTTCAACACAATCACTTCAGAGCAAACCTGTTCCAACAGATAGAGCTAAATGAAGGGGACCTAATTAAAACAAATGGTCTATTCAGAGAATTGCAAATTGTGGACAATAGGAAGCATCTTTCTCTTTTGCTACTAGTAAATGAGGAACAAAAGGGGATCTTGCTAAGAACCTTAAAAGTTTGATCATCAGAGTGAGTTTGCCAATTTAATTTGCCTTCCCCCCCACCCAAGAGATCTGCGTCCAGGACCCTGCTGCCCAGTGCAGCATTGCAGACAGGGAATCAGCCCCTCACCCCCAACTTTGTTCAGCTGGGTCTAAGCTGCAACAAGCTTATCAAAGACATCCCGGATCTCAGGCAGCACAAGGGTGGGGGAAGGGAAGCCAAGGAGGAATAGCCCAAGCAAGTCCCTGGCAAATATTTTAGCCAGGTGGGGACTTTCAGAGGGGGCAGCATAAAGGACCCAAAGGCACAACCCTTTCTCAAGAGCTTTCCCTACAGATTTAGGAATTTGGGAGGCTATGTCCTTTGGGAGAGATGTGAGTTCTTGGAGGAAGGTGTAGCCCTACCACCCTGAAAGACCCAGACACTGGGGGTGGGGAGGGAAGTTAGCTGAGGGTGTTTGTTATAAAGGGACAGTGGTCTGACTATCCCTTCCTGATTAACAGGAGTCTGATGGAGGGGAGGAGTGTATGTGGCCTGTGTGTGGGGGGGGGTATGCGTGCGCGCGCACGCGACTGTGTATGAGACAGACAGAGAAAGAGAGAGGGATTCAGCTGAATGTAAGGAAGAAATCCCGCAGTTACTTTTAGTTGTTTACTGAGCAAGGACAAAATCTAAACAGCGCTTTTCACAATCAATGAAGGGATCGCCTTGGGTTCCAGAGTTGAGCTGCCTAAATGAGTCTGGCATTCTGATAACTGCAGGTTAACACCTGAGATCAGCTCCTTCCCACTGCTCGATGCTGGCAAGAGATAGGGAAGCATCTTGTTCACAAGCTCTGGGAAGGGAGAGGCGAGAGGGGGATTTAATTGTTTGGCTGGGTGAATCGAAATGTCCTTTTAAAACAAAGAAATCAAGAAAGATTGGCCTTTAATTGGCAAACTGTTGGTGGGAGGGAAGTGGTCATTAAAAGGAGGGTGGGCAAAATATAGATTGGATGTCTGCCCCCTGCTTGCCCCCATAAACAACCAGAAGATTGCATCCGCCCCTTTCCGGCAGTCTTTAGAAGGCTCCGCGCTCAACCTGACTGGGTGACTGTCACTCTGGATGCATTCTCCCCACCTCAACCTAATACCGAAAGTATCCAGTTTGGAGTGGAAATATGGTTTAATCTAGAACTGCATGCACTTCCAAGAGTCGTTTATTCCCATGCCCTAGACGTCATTGTGTGTGGTACTAGCCTTAGAATCCAGTTGCCCAGAGCTTCCCCACAAATCCCAAAATGGAAGATGCTAAGTCTGCCGGAAACCCCACACCATTAAAAACCCTGGAAACCCAGAGAACTCATCTTCCATTAAGCTGAAAAGGAAAAAGGAGGCCTCCACTCCAAGCCTGTTTTCAGGAGGGCCCTCCTCATTCCACACTGGATCCCCAGGGCCTAGCTCAAGCAGGTGTCAGCCACCGGTTCCTGCACACCCATGGGCCCACGGGCAGCTGCGACGTGAACACTCTCTTCTCTCAGATGGCAGGCCTACTGAGTGCTGGGCCACATCCTATCCTCCCTCTGTGACGGAAGCAGGCCAGTCCTCCTGGGCCAATATCCTATTCAGGGGCAAACCTCTGAGGCCGGTGTTTATCCCGATCTGCATTTGTATATATGTGAAGGGGAGGCAAGCTGTGGGGGCTGGGGCCTTGCTGTTCTTGCAGCTGGGGCAGGGGAGAGGGCAGTGCTGAAGCCCAGCTGTGGGTGGTGCGTGCATTCCAGCTGTGCTGTCACCTGTGCGGTCAGGCCACCAGGTGTGGGTCAGGGGGAGGTCAGAGGCAAGAGTCTCTCAGAACATTCCTGGCCCCTGCTCCAGAATCCCCAGTAAGGAATATCACTGGCAGCTACATCTTAAGAAATAACTTGGCTATGTGCATTGTTTAAGCCCATGTCAGGTCACTGTTTCTGCCCCTGACCTTGTTTTCTCTTCCCTGGCATGTTCTCTTTCTATTCACACCATGTAAGAGCCACCTAGCTGCCGATTCCCTTCCTGTCTCCTTCCCTCCAGCATCAGCCAGTCAGAGCCCCTACAGCTTCCATGGGGTGCAGTCCTGATTGAACCTCTCTGGCCAACTTTGAGAAACCGTGGTCACATAGGAATACTGGGTTGCTCTGAAAGAGAAAATAAGAATCTAGCCTGATCCCAGATATAATGCATCCTAATCTTTTGTAGGACAGCAGGTGGGGTCTCTGCCATCCTAGCAAGGAGGACCCACGCCTCATTCTTCTGGAGAGCTTCCTGTTTCTTTCCAGCTTTCTCCTAACATTTCAGCCTTCCTCTCTACCAACAGCAGCTCACTGTATTCTGGAGAAAGCAGTTTTCCTACTATGTTGGAATCAGAGAAGTCTGTGCCCAGGGTCAGAGGAGGCCACTAGAAGATGAAAGAACATACGGTTGCAAGACTTGAGTTCAATGTTGAGCTCTGAAATAGGAACAGGTTCCCTAACTTCTCTCTGCCCCAGGTCCATTACCCATAAATTCTGGCATCTACCAGTGGGGCCTGGGGAAGCTTAAATGAGATCATGTTCATGAAGCCACCTTGCACTGTGTCTGGCACGGGGGGACCCTACTCATTGGTGGCCGAAGTGAATACAATTGTGATAAAGAAAAGTGAGGGAGGGATGTGTGGTGGGTGGCAGGAGCTGAGAAACACCAAGAAGGTAGGACAGAGGGCACAAGTTTTGCCAAGAAGTTGACTCGCTTTTATGCAGAGGGTGAATTTTCTCAGCTAATAAGCAGTTGAAGTTACAACTCCTTTCTGTGTGTGAACGGCTCAGTTTAACATAATTCAGAGTTGCAGGCTAAATGAAAAATATATAATGGATTGGTCTTTTTCATTTTAAATTTCTTAGATAGGGTTTTAGAAGACAAAGCAAGTAGAGAGCTTGAGCAGAGGGTTGTATGTTTTTACCAAGGAGTCCACATGTTGACACCTGATTTCTTTGCTAAAGATGCCTCTGGCTTCCATACAGAACTCCCTATGACCCAGGTTCTGCCCTGGCTGACACATCACCCTATTCCTTCACGGAAAATGACGTATAATCATTCTCTGCCCTTTCCAGTTCTCCAGCCACCCATGTCATGCCTTAACTCCTCTCAAGCCTTCTCCTCCAAACACTTCTCAGTATTATGTGTCCACTTACGAGTAATGTGCTTTTAACAACCATGTCTTCAAATTAGCAGTGTGTGTTCTTTTTTAAGTGAGCAAAAATTTTCCAATAAAATTCATTATATAAATATGTCTGCATTGTGAGGAAAAAAGGGATAATGAATTGAGATCATCTTTCTAATGAAATAATAAGTCAAAATTCACACGCACACAGTCCTGTTTTGATTTGCTGGGGTCATTACCAACCTTGGTCCAAAAACATCCCTGCTTATTCTTGAACCCTGTGGTTTTATTCTTTTCAGATGAATGAAACAATAGAAAAGCTGATTTACCTATGCAGGAAGTCTAGCTCTCAACCACTGAAGCAAGCAGAAGCAGAATCCTTTCTTCAAGGAGAACTGAACCACAGCAAACAATTTCTCACTCTGAAGTTCTAATGGCAAGAAATACTCCAGGACTTCTTCCTCACACATGTTGGTGATGCTGAAATTTTCCCTCTCAGTTAATTTGATACGTTAAAGTTAAATAAATATGATATCGCGGCATGTTGTCCTGACATCAGAGGGAATGTTACTGCCTCTAATTAGCTTCAAGAAGGGAGTAAACCCAAAGCCCTTACTCCAATGAGAACGTGAGACCTCTAGTTTTGCATGAATGAAAACAACTTAATTTGTGTTGCTTCTTTTAGCAATTCAGCTATCAGTTGTGTTATCTGACAATAAAATAACCCCCCTTCTTTGTTGGGTGGGGGCGGAGAGATAAGAAAAGGAGGAGGAAAAGAAGGAGGAGGAGGAGAAGAGGAAGAAGAAGGAGGAGGAGAAAGGGGAGGAGGAAGATGAGGAGGAGGAGGAGAAGAAGAGGAAGAGGAAGAGGAAGGAGGAGGAGGAAGGGGAGGAGGAA
>NW_027397091.1:19506747-19559258 GCF_003265705.2 Callorhinus ursinus
GGAAGGAGGAGGAGGAAGGGGAGGAGGAAGATGAGGAGGAGGAGGAGGAGGGGAAGAAGAGGAAGGGAAAGAGGAAGAGGAAGAAGGGAGAAATGTAAAGAGTAAGTCCTCAAAGCATTTTAATGGGAACCTGGTGAGGAGGATGGGGGCATGTGTGACCAGTTCACGTCTTGCTGGCAGTGAGCTCAGAGCTCTGAGGAACAGCCACTGATGTGAAAAATAAGAAAACTATTGGGAGGATGTGCTTGTAAAACACCCTTGTTCTACCTGGGCAGGGGAGGGACTCTGGTGGCCGCTTCTTCTGCAGGGGATACAAAGAATCTGGAATGAGCCCCATGGGTGCAGGGGCTGAGGGGAGGGAGAATAGGAATCACCTCCAATCTGGCAATAGGGACCACGATGGAATGACAGCTTGTAAAATAAGCCTCCATCAGTCTCCCAGGAGACAGCCGGCCTCAACTTGGGTGTTCCCCGCTTGTTAGCCTCAATCATAATTGGTCTCTCCTCCCATCCCACGTTGTTGGTTTTCTGTGTGTGGCTTTTGGTGTGAGCGTGTTAGGTCATCAACAAATACAATGGCGGGAGGGGGTGAGGGGGGACACACATGATTGTTTTAAAGAAGAAAGGAGAAAAAGGATAAGAGAGTGGGCAAGAAGGCTGTGAACAGAATGGGGAAGATGCCCCAGGATTTAGGCTTCTGAGGCAACCCCTGGAGAGCTCCAGGGTAGGGCGCTCCCTGGGAGTTTTGTCAAAGGGAGAAGAAGCCCCCTGGAGGTGGGGACCCCGCAGAGCTCCATTGGGGATGAGCATCTATTCTGTGCAATTTTTGTTGGCTTGTCTCTGGAGGTGCCTGCAACATCCTGCCCATACCCGGTGAATCTCATCAAAAAGGAGTTTTTCAAAAACTCCCAATTGTTATGGCATGCCATAGAAGGGATGTGAGTCTGAAGCTGAAGGCCTAAGGCTCAGCCCGGGGCCCTCTGGGGGCAAGCAGGCACACAAGCATGTTCCAGTGACCCTTTCTCCATCCATTTCTTTTTAAAGTTTCTCCCACTCTCCTCATGATGTTTTTTTTCTCCATCCCTCATGTTTTCTTTTCTCCTCTTCTCAGAGGAAAACCAGTCCTGGGGGTAGAGGGTATGAGAAACTTGTGATCTGAACTCTGTAAGGCTGAGAGCGGCACAGATACAGCACATTGGTTTTGCTCAAAGGGTAAAGCCTGTAAGGCTCTGAGAGCCTCAGATATTCACAGATATTACTTTAAGAAGAACTTTTGAGGGGGAGGAGGAAGCAGCAGAAATGTAAGGAAAATCAAGTCACAAACCTTGGAAGTTTTTTCTTGTGTTTGTGTTTTTGTTTTAATTTCATTCCATCCCCTCTTGGCTTGCCATGGTGCTGTGGCCAAGGCTGGTCTCCACAGTGTCCCTAGCCCAGCAAAGGCATTTGGGGTCTCAAATCTTGCTCTTCTGATACAGCAGGGACAGTAAATTGGGGTTGGAGTCTCTAAGGTGTGTGTGGGTGTCCTGGGGCCTCTTTTGTGGGTCAGGACTTGGTGCCTACAAGTCTGTGGCCATTGGTGGGCACCGACTGCCCTGCAATGTCCAGGCCCATGGTGGGTAGGGGACTCTGAGAATATTCCCTGTCCTATCGCCTCTGGCAGGGTGACGGTTCACAGACAGAAAAGGCCCTGCCGCTTCCTCTGGACGGTTCTGGTTTATACATTTATACATTCCGTTAAGACTTGTCTCCGCGCACCCCGCCTTCAGAGCCAGCGGTACCTCCAGGCCCCGACGCTTAGGAGAATGCGCTGCCCCTGAGAAAACCAGTCACCCGGAGGTACCTCCAGGTACCTTCTTGAACAAACACCTGCCCTATGCCCTATTAAGCCTCATCTGTCGCTTCTCCCCGCCCCACCCCCACGTTAAAAGGCCCCCAAAGCACTGAGGACCTGCTTTTCTTTATAAAGCCGGGAGAAGGCAGGCGATAAAGATCAGGCGTTTAAATTGGCCATTTGGAAGATTACATCTCTTCAGCGACGGTCTTTCTTTCAAAACTCGCACTGAATTGAGGGCCGCTGCTACTCCGCACCCGGCTCTCAAAGGCCGGGCACCTTTTCATTCGGCCGTGAGTGGGCTGGGCTGGGTGACCGGGCGCCATCAAAGGCCCGAGGGAAGGCCGTGGGGCGACACTCGTCTAATGACAAGTAATTGACGGATCCGAGGCCGCGCATTACCAGAGGAACGGGGAGGCATTAATTATTCAAAAACGATTAGCCTAGTTGTATGTCCTGCAGGCGTTCCATCTTGTTTAGGGAAGATAACCAGCCACGAGCCGGAACCGTGGCTTTGGAGCTCGGCGGGTTCTCTCTCCAGCCCGCCGAGGGTGAGGGGGACAAAGGTGCGCGGCCCGGGGCGCCAGGGAAGGCGGGGAGGGGGACCCGTGCTCTCCACACAGAAGTGCCCACATAACTGACCCTGACAATCACAGGGACCTATTTCTGCCCTTTTGTGTTCGGGATCTGGTGATTCTGGGGCAGACGGGAAGAGCGCTTGTCTCCCTGCTTGGCGAAATACCTAGAAGTCTGCGCGGGCTTCAAACAAGGCCGGATGTCTAGCCCTTTAAAACAAACAACCTAGAGGAAATGCAAATTTCAGGCGACATCTGGTAGACCCCAGAGGAAAGACACCTTTTCAGTATCCTATACCCTGTCCTGGAAACCCGGAGTTCCTGCAGTTTCAACTGGTAGCTTTGGAACTTCTAGCTTTCCGAGGCGGCGTCTTTCCGCCGGCGCAGAAAGATGCGATTGGTTCTGTTCTGCCCTCCAAACTCCCGTCCTCCCGCACCGCAGCGCGCCCCTGCGCCGGGCCAGCTTCTGGGAAAATGAGGATAAAAGGCCTAGTGGCTTATTTCTGTCTCCGCCTGCCCCCCACCCGGGGTCCCGCTTGTAACACCCGAGGCTCCCGAACCTGTCTGCAGCGGTGCGCGCCTGTGCGTAAAGGGCACCCGCCGCTTCTTGCAGCGAGAACGAAAGTTTACTCCTTTCTTGGGAAGGCCTTGTCCCTCCCCTGATGGCCTCATGGCGTCGACCCCCACTACTGCCCGATTTAGGGACTTGGGGCAAAAGCCTAGACCAGACTAGAACCCGTACGCGCAGGGATTGGGGGGACGGCTTCGCCACTCTCGGGCCTCTGCCCCCGCAGCCACCCGGTACCAGCACGCCGTTTTCCGCGGCACCCACCCCAGACTCTGAGGCCAAGGGCGTTCCCCCCCCCCCCACCCTCTCACTGTCCTTAGGAAACGCAAGGCCGTCGGATCGAATCTCCAGCCCAGAGGCGCTGCAGGAACCTGGCTTCCCGTAGCTTCGGGGCCCCACCAAACTGTCTATGCTCAGAATCCAGACTGAGTCTGTTTGCAACTCTTCGCTCCCTTATCCACCCACACCGTGCATTCGCAGAAATCCGCGAAAAAAAGGCCACCTCCCAAACTCCAGGTTTCTTCACTGACTTAGCTTCTCCACTCCCTACCTTCCAACCCCTCGCGTTGGAGCCCTTCGAAGGGAAAGGGACTGGCTGGGGGAGGGGAGGCGCGCGGACCGGAATGGGGGGCGGACGCTGCCCAGGGGACCTGGTTATGGCCCCAGAGTGGGCGCGCTCCCTACCTGCGGTGCGGCGGGCGGGCGGCAGAGCGTCCAGCGCGCGGAGGGAGGCGGCCGACTGCTCCGAGCCGAGGCATCTCCGCATTTATTTGAGCTCAAACCGAGCGACTGTTGACTTTAGCACACAAAGCAAAGATTTCACTGCCCGCTAGTTTAAAAATGAATATTTTACCAAGATATCGATCAGCGTTATAAAATTCAGTTAAGTACAATGGGATCCTAGCAAAAAAAAAAAAAAAAGAATAATAAAGGAGGGGGAGGCAATATAATATCTGTGTAAATTTGCTGAAGTGTGACGTGGCATGGAAAGTTTACCCTCCTGGAATTCGGATCTAGAATGTTTTTTTCGGTTGTTTACTGACTTTGTTTATTCACAGATCAGGGTTGCTTAAACCGACGCGCGGACGGCGCGGGGGAAAAGGAAGAAAAAGAGAGAGAGGGAGGAAAAAAGAAACGCCGCACCCTACAATACTTAAGAGTTGGGGAAAGCGGGCGGAGGACGATCTGTGAGCTAGGGAGCTTGGAGCCCGGCTGGGGGAGGGGGCTGAGGCGGGCGGGGGGGGGGCGGTGTGTGTGAAAGACACAAGAAGCGCAGAAAAGCCTCCGAAAGCGCCCGGCTCCCCGACATCCTTTTTATGTATTCGGACAGAACTATATCTTATCGGCCGGGATCAGTGGAGGGGGGGAGCGCTAAGTAGTTTAAAACGACCCTCGCACAATGGGCGTGCGATACGAAACATAGCAGGTTAGGGCAGCGCTTTCAGCCTCCATTGTCCCCCACTCGGCCCCCGGCCCTGCCTCTCGGCTCCTTCGCCACGGGAGCCTTTTATGTGATAATGAAACACATTTCAGGCCGGGCTCACGACGTGTGTGTCCTTGCCAGGGGGAGAGACGGGCCTGATTGCTGGCTGCGGCCTCCGGATCCCCCCCACCCCCACCCCGCCCCAATTTCTCTTCCCTGTGTTCCTGGGACAATGTGGCATGTTAAAAAGGGATTTGGAGACGGGGGGGGGGGGGGGGGACGCGAGGGGGGGGCAAACCCCCTCAAGCGCGTGGGAAGGCCTGGGCTTGAGGAGGCAGAGACCCCGCAAGGTGGCAGAGGGCGAAGCGGGCGGGGGGGGGGGGTCTCCAGGGTTGGGACGAACCTGGGACACTCCTGGTTTGGATGGTCAATAAGCCCAAAACTCTAGTCCCTGAAAACAGGGTCCTGAGCTGTGAAACTTTGAGACAAAAAGTCCCAGCTTCAGAAGCCTGCGGAGAATAACCGCCCACCTTAAGATAGCTGTGCACGGTTCATCCCTAAATCTGCCGGGGACAGTGGCTCTTGCCCTCGCCCCGCCAGATTGTAGGCCTGCACATGCCCCAGGCAAAGTCAAAACCGGGCCCCCTTTGCGCTCCCAGGCCCCACTTCGCCTCTGGGGTCTCCAGTTCGGTTGGCTGCCTATTTAGGGAGGCTACGCCATCTGTAGGGAGATACAGCAAGATTTGTAAAAATCTATTCTGGGTCTTTCTTTATGCTTTTGGATTTTTCTTTTAAGGCTCACAAAATACCTCCTCATACCCTTTGGCCCCGCAATCCTGGCTCCCCAACTTGGGCTAACTGAATGCTGTCCAAAGGCGGCGGTGTTTGTGGGGAGGCGGAGTAAGCACATCTGCAGACCCTGGGCTCTCACTACTGGCCAGGGTCACTGGACAAGCAGCGCAAGATACCCCCTTATCTCCACCTCATCCCCAAATATACCTTATTTTTTAAAAAGAGATTTGGACCATCACCCTGAGCGATCCCTTTAAACACCACCAGAAGAAGGTCTGTTTCTCCAGATCAGGTGCTGGAGTGGGAGGAGGTGGTCCCAGAAGCCTCACTGCTCTCTGGCTACAGCTAGGACTGCCGAGGCAAACACCTAAGTAAAGGAGGAGGGTAGGATAGGGTGGTGGAGTGTAGACAGAGACCTGAGGCTGTAGGATCCAGGCAAGAGTTCTGATTCCACAGGAGGGTAAAGGGGTGCCAGAGAAGCAGAGATGAAAGTGCTGTAACAGGAATTTGCAAATCCAGTCTGGGCTCACTGACTTGAAGGGAGGCCTAAGATTGGAAAATACAGTAAATCCAGGCTTCTCCCCAGAGAAGTCAGCCCCCTGGGGCCCAAGAGACATCAACTACATTGTAACTTCACATGACCCAGATTGGAAATTAAGATATATAGTTTTCTCCCTACTTTAAAGCTAAACCTGCATCAAACCCAGGGAATGGTCCACCTTGGATGTGTGTTTCATTGTGTGTAAAGATAAATTCAAAACTCCAAAAGTGGGGTGCCTGGGTGGCTCAGTCATTAAGTGTCTGCTTTCCGCTCAGGTCATGGTCCCAGGGTCCTGGGATCGAGCCCCACATCGGGCTCCCTGCTCTGCGGGAAGCCTGCTTCTCCCTCTCCTGCTCCCCTGCTTGTGTTTCCTCTCTCTGTGTCTCTCTCTGTCAAATAAATAAATAAAAATCTTTTAAAAAAACCTCCAAAAGTAATCATAAATAATATCAATTTCTATTTAATGATGTGCTTGCTGAAGTGTTTAGGGGGAAGTGTACTGACGTCTGAAATTTACTTTGAAATGCGTTTAGGTCTATGGCCATACTACTCTGAATGCGCTTGATAGCATCTGAAATGCATTTAGAAAAAATAACCTGAATTGATGAACAGAGGTGTAAATAGCTGGACAGATATGTGATATAACAAGTATAGTGAAACAATAACTGTTGGATCTGGGCAATGGGTACATCTGTGTTTTCTGTAAAATCTGTTCAACTTCAGTGTGTCTGAAAGTTTTAATAATAAAATGTTAAAACAACAGCCATCATGCCTCCCCTTCACCAAAATAAAATGAAATCAGCAACCGGCCAGGATCCCCTTCCCCACACTTTTAAATACTTTCTGGACCTGTTTATTTTTCAAGTCAGGCAAAGGGAAAAAAAAAATCTTGAAGATTCAAGGGGTAAAACTGGCAATAACACTTTAATATAGATTTGTGGAACTCTGGCCCTTTCAGCCAGGACACACATTTATAAGCCATAAATAAAACACGCAGAAACCATAAATTAATCAGACCCGAGACCTGGATTTCACCGTGTCAAGAATGGGAATGCATTTTTTTTCTTTTCTTGGTCATTTACAACAGACCCTTACATCTTTTTTTCTTTTTAAACAATAGTACAACTCTGCTTCTCTGTTAAAACTACATGGTTTTACACTGAGTCACTCACAAAAGTTTGTGGGTTTTTTTTGTTTTTGTTTTTTTTTGTTTTTGTTGGTTTTTTTGTTTTTTGTTTTTTTGTTTTTTTTTTTAATAAAGTAAGACTTCCCTGCAACAGCAGCACTGGAGGAGAAAGACAACAACAAAAAATCAGAACTCTCAAATGCTTAAAGAAGCAGGCGTCTACACAGTAGTGGAAACAGGAGGCTTTTTGCTCTTTTCTTCCTCTTTTCTGTGTTTGTTTGTTTTTGACTATTTCTCTTTTTGCCTTCCCTCCTTATATAGAATAACAGATATCAGTGTGGCCCCTCTGTTTGGGAGGGAGAGCTGCCGAAGGTGAGGGGAGACTGCTGTCCTGGGGGTGGGGATGTAATGGATATCTTCTCCCTTGGATCCCGCTAACACCCCTTCCTCAAACTCTCCGCCCCACTTCCTCTCTCTTGTCCTTGTCCCAGGCTAGCCCGCTCCAGCCGTCTTCTTAAGAGGAGTTCATTATGGGCCGGGAGTATACTCCCTGGTAGTAGGAGGTGTCTGCCGCCAGGGGCGAGGGGTCCAGGCCCGCTTTGTTCGTGACCGGGCCCATGGCCAGGCTACCCGGCATTGGGGAACCGTAGCCAGGGTAGTGCATCACCTGTTCGTAGGCCTTGAGGTCCATTTTGTGGGGCTGGTGGTGGTGGTGGCTGTGGTGGTGTTGCTGCTCCGAGGACATGAGGTTGTTGATGGAGAAAGGGTGGTTGAAGGCGTAGTGGTGCTCCGGCTTAAGGTGGGCCTCGGGCGGCAGGCCTGGGTGATGGGGGGGGGCCAGCAGGTGGGCTGCCGCCTGCTGCTGCTGCTGCCCCGGCGACGGCGCCGGCTCCGGGGGGCTCAGGGCCGCGGCTGGCGTTCCCTTCAGCTCCCCCAGGGCTCCTCGCTTGTGCTCCTGGCACGGAGAGGCGCTCGAGTGGGGCGACTCAGTGCCCGCCGGAGTCTCGGAGGCCGGCCCGGCGGCCTCCCCGAGCTGGCCCTGCGAGGTCTGGGCCCCCGCGGCCGCCTTCTTGCCACCGCCCGTGGCGCCTGAGGCTTCCTTCAGGGCCAGCTGCTTCTCACACTTGAAGCGCTTCTGGCGGCGCAAGTAGCATCCGTTCTCGAACATGTTGCCCGAGTCGGGGTGCAGGGTCCAGAAGGAGCCCTTGCCGGGCTTGTCGGGCGAGCGGGGCACCTTGAGGAAGCAGTCGTTGAAAGATAGCGAGTGGCGGATAGAGTTCTGCCAGCGCTGCTGGTTCTGCCGGTAGAAGGGGAAGAGGTCCATGATCCACTGGTAGATCTCGCTCAGCGTCAGCATCTTGTTGGGGCTCTGCTGGATGGCCATGGTGATGAGCGAGATGTAGGAGTAGGGCGGCTTGGCGTGCGTGTAGCTGCGCCGGTACGTCTTGGGGTCGCGCGCGCGGCTCAGGCCTGCCTGCCCGTACATCGGGCTCATGGAGTTCATGTTGGCATAGGGGGTCAGGCCGCCCATGGCCCCGGCCGCCTGTCCCCCGAGCGGGCTGAGGCTGGGACTCAGGTGCGGCCCCATGCCCGCCACGCCGGCCGCCCCGGCTGAGCCGCCCATGCTCGCCATGGCGCCCGCGCCGGGGGACATGCCGGCCAGGGACGGGCTCATGCCCGCGCCCACGTACGAGGACATGTTCATGGAGCCGGCGCTCATGTTGCCGGAGCCGCTGCCCATGGCAGCCGCGGACATGCTCATGTACGTGTTCATGCCGTTCATCCCCAGGCCGGCGTTCATGTTGCTCACGGAGGAGTAGCCCTGCGGACAGAGCCCAGGGAGGGAGGCGCACAGGGTTAGCACCGAAACTAGAGCGTGCCCTGACCTCCTACCCACCGGGCTAGCCCAGCCCCCGCCTGCGGGGAGGTCTCTGGAGAGTCCTTCCCTCGTCTGCTCCCCCCGCCCCCCGCCCCGGCCCCGGACACCAAGTCAGTTTCACCCGGAGCGCGCCCGGATAGCCCTCGAGGAGGTGGCAAGCTGGCTGCGGCAGTTTGCATGGAGCCGGATCCTAGCCCTTCTGTTCCGTGCTCAGATTCTAAAGCAAGGGTCCCCCGGAGTACCCCTAAGCCAGGCACCCCAAATGCGTCTCCTTTCCCCAACTCTCAGGCCAGCACACCGAGTCCGCGCCGCGGCCTCGGATGCCACCTCCGACCCAAGTGAACAACCTGTGGGTCACAGCCTAGGGCGCCCTGGCGGCCTTAAGCGGAGATTGTCCCAGGGTCCTCTCTGTTCATCTTTACTCTCGGGACCCCATCCTTGGCCCCAGGGGAACCAAAACCCAGTGCCTGCTTAGAGTCTGGGGCCAGCTGGAGGCATTGAGTGGAGGGGCAGGGAGGAGACCGAGAACTGAACTACGCGGAGACCGAGAACTGAACTACACGCGGCTGGGCTTTGCAGCCACAAACTTCCTTTCTCTTTGTCCCTAGTTTTTGAATCTGCCTCTACCTCAGCCCCCAACTCCTACCCACCTTCTCTCCAGCTCCCCACCCCCTCGCCGGCCGACCTCCCACCCCTCCCCAGCCGCGCGCTGCCAAACATAACTCTGTTAGGATAGTGCGTGGCTCGGCCACGAAGAGGATTTGGAGGCGCCGCAAGTCAATATTTGATCACAAAGTTAATATTATCTCAAGGCTAACAGTGTGTCGTATAAAAAAGAGACCCATTTGAGTCGAAGGAGGGTGGAAAAGGCGGCTGCCCAGAGCGGCTGGGGGTGGGGGGCGGGTGCCGGCGAGGGAAGCGGTCCTGAGGTTGGGGAACAGTGCGAACGCCACCACCCCACTTCCCCCTGGAAAAGGCGAGTGCCTACCTCCGGCTCGGCATAGTAGCTGCTCCAGTCGGACGGCTCGTGCCCTTCCATCTTCACCGCTCCCAGCATACTGGAAGCCGAGTGCATGGCAGTTTAAAATTTAACAGCCACAACAAACGACCAGCAATCACCCCCCACCCCCACCCTCTTTAAAAAAAAAAAAAAGTCAGCCAAGGCACGGTCCCCTCCCTCCCTCTCTCGCACTCCCTCTCTCCGGTTCCACTCCCTCTTTCTTCCTTGGCCGGCCGGAGGCGGTAGTTGGAATGGGCGGGAGGGGTCAGCCACGGGAGGAGGGGGCCAAGAATGGGAGGAGGCCCGGACCCGAGCCCCGCTGCAGGGAGCGCCCGCCGCCCGC
Organism: Callorhinus ursinus; assembly: GCF_003265705.2. Classification (NCBI taxonomy): domain Eukaryota; kingdom Metazoa; phylum Chordata; class Mammalia; order Carnivora; family Otariidae; genus Callorhinus; species Callorhinus ursinus. Next base: position 19,516,826 of record NW_027397091.1, read on the forward strand.
CGCCCGCCGCCGCCGCCGCCGCCGCCGCGCTTGCGGGCTGCCGGGCGGAGGCCGAGGTTGGCAGTGCGAGCTGCCGGGAGGCGGCGGGAAGCGCGCGGCGCGGGGGCGGGTGGGGGGGTGGAAAGAGGGAGGAGGAGAGGAGGAGGAGGTGGAGGAGGAGGAGGAGGAGGAGAGGAGGAGGAGGAGGAGGTGTAGACCGCGGAGCGGACAAGTGCCGCAGTGACGTGGGCGGCTGGTGATATAGCGCGGCGCGCCGGCGCGGGCCTCCAATCCCCAGACCCGGGGCAGCCCATTTGAATAATCAGCTCACACCTAGGTGAGAGGGAGCCTCGGCAGGCGCCCGGCACCTGCCCCTCGGCGCCCGGCGCCCGCCCCACTGCCGCCGCGCCCCAGACCAGTACCAGGCCAGGCAAGCGGGGCGAGTGGGCGCGCAGGCTTCCTGCTCCAGCCCCCTTTCCCCCCGCGCGCGCAGGGAGGGCCCGTGGGAGGAGCGACCTGGGAGGAAGGCACCCCGGGAGCGGCCCAAGGCTCTGACCCCCGCCCGGTCCCCTAGCGCCCGGCGCCTGGTGCGCCTGTCCGAGGGCGCGCCCGGCCTCGGCGCCAGGTTGCCCCTCCGCAGAGCCTTAGAAACGCCGCATTTACTCATCCCGGGTTTCTTCGCTCTCAGTGCTCATTCCCTGTCAAAACAAGACGGTGACAGAGCCAATTTGCAAAGCGCTGTCATATTTAGAAAAACTGTACACACCTTGAACTCGCCTGCCGCTGCTCCTGGGAGGCCCCTCCCTGTTATAGTTAAGACCCGGAGAGCCTCCGGAAGGCGTTCGGGGAGCGCCTGGTCCGGCCGTCGCGGCTTTCGCCTCCTCTGAGCCCAGCCTCCGACGACGGGCAGAGGGGTGGCTGTCGGGCAAGACCACTGTCCGATCGCCGAGCACAGGGCGCACGCGGCCCCGCCAGCTGCAGTCGACGGTTGGGAGACTGCTATTTGTCTCTGACATTCAGGACGCCGTGTTTCAAGGTTACTTTGCAGTCACAACTGAGGTGCCCACAGCATTTCGTAACTAAAACAAACAGGACAGGAGGTGGGGGGTGAGGCGGGAGGAGAGAGGGGAATAAAGGAATCAATAATGGGACACATGGAATTTACTTCAGGAGGGTCTCTGTTCTCTGCTTTTTTGAGGGGCTCTTTTATAAGAATTAGAAGCCCCGCAATCATATACTTCCTTTTTATTTTTGCTCCAGCTTCTGGGTTCAGATTATCATCTTTCCTGGGCCAGCTATCAACACCCTAATGAGCCCAGATTGCAGGGTTTTGGGGTATTTCAGGTGTTTGATGTGGACTTCTTTTCTTGGTTCTAAAAACAGGCTGGGCCATGAGGATCCAGCCCTGTGCCCCCATCTCAGAGATAAAGAACAAATAGGAAATCGTGGGTATCTGGCGCACCTGTCCGACGTGATGGGTAATGGTGCCAGAAGACAGGGGCTAGGTGGCAGGCCCTGAGCTGAGCACCGAGAATGGAAAGACTGTATGAGGGTCAGTCCAGAAGGACAGCAAGAAGAGCAGTCTATGCAGGGAAACCACCCCTTCCCGCTTCCCCAGGTATCTCAGGCCTGCATCACTTTGAACCAGATGCAGTCACTGGCACCACCTTTTGTGCTGAACCTCAAACGGTTTGACCCATTTTTGGGTTTGACCCATTCATAGTGAGGGGGTTAATGAACCCCACCTAGACAGTGCCAGGGCAGGATCCCCCAAATCTAAAATCTGCGTGGCTTTGAAAGTCACTTGCATCGCGGAGGGCTCCCGGGAGAGGCCGGCAGGCCCAGTGCACCTGGGAAGTGTGTTGTGGGGTGTATACACCTTGTGCTGGGGAGTATACACCTTGTGCTGGGGAGTGTGTGCTGGGGAGCCAAAGGGACCAGATTCCCTGCATCTCTCACTGGGTCTCAGAGCATGAGGGGAGCAAGTTAACTGTTCTCCCCAGGGCTTGGGGAAGAGGGGTGCGCACTGGTGCTGAAAAGGTAAGTTACTTGTTTTTTTAAAGCTTTCTGCAGAGGCCCAGGACCAGCTACCTACATACACACACACCTCAAAACACACTGTCAATCCCACCCGCCAAGGAGCTCTTCTCAAATTCAGTAAAAAGAGAGAGAGAGAGAGAGAGAGAGAGAGAGAGAGAGAGAGAGAGACGTCCAAACAGACAAACCTGCGAAACAAGGACAGAGAGCTTTCTGGTGCGTATGGAATCGCACATTCTGGTTAACCTAATCTGTGCATATATGTATGTGTTCCACTGCCTTTTCTTTTTGTTCCAGATCGAAACTATGGTTCTAGAAATTATTCCACGAGCAAAAGGAGCGAGAGGGACCTGGAGAGGAGGTCCGCGGGAGGAAGAAGTGCTACCTTCCTAAAGAGCGAACCTTGCAAGTTCTCGCCAGAGTTGGTGGTCGGTATCCGGACGCACCCGGGAGCGCTCGCCACCGGCTTCCGCAGTGACAGGACGCCCCCTATCGGCCGCGCGGTCCTCGGGCCCGACCTGAGCCCTCTACCCCTGCGCTCCTAACCCCGAAACCCAGGCGCCTGGGCACCTTTTCCCCGCCTCTCAGATATGGGGTTAGCATTTCTTTGGAGTCTCCCGAAGTTCTGCGCAAACCCAAACCGCCTCCTGCCTCCTCGGAGCGCCGAGGGCTCGGGTAGGGTTCAAGCCGCCAGTACGCGACCCTCCCGAGCGCGCGCGGCCGCTCCCAGGAAGGGGAGGGTGGCCTGCAGTGCGCTGTAGGCGCGGGTTGCTGCGAGGAAGCAGGAACGTTCACACAGCCTGAGGTTCGCTTTCTGTCGCCGGCGCGGAGGTCTTTGGAGGCGCTACCTCCCCTGCACACTCCCGGTGCTCCCCGGCAGCTTCGGTTTCTAAAGGTTTATTCAGAGCGTCTGGCACGAAAGCCTCAGGCTGGAATGCTGTAAATTGCTCTGGGAGCTTCTCTCCAGGAAAAAGTTCGCGGGTAACTTGGGTTGAAAACAGATGTTTCCCCTAATACCTCCTTAGTTTAAACCTACCTAGGACCGAGACCTGCAAAGCTTTCCTTTGACCGTGTCCTCCCTGTTTTCCTTTCTTTTCGTTCGGTGCTGCCCCGTTTCCGTATAAGGCCGCTTTATAACTGCCGACTGTGCTTGGTGTTAGCACGCTGTTTTTATTCCGGATGCTGCCCCAGCGGATTTGACTTGGGCTCAAATCTGGGCCTCCTCTGCTCTTGCTGGGGAGAAGACGCTACTATCCTGCATTCCCCTAGCAAAACCCTTTTCACCTGGGAGCTCTCTCTGTGATATGACACTAGCCCGTGGAGAAGGGGATATCAATAAACAGAGCTCAGCTTCCCTAAGAAATAACCTGTAAAATACCAAGGGCGGGGGTCGGGAGTGAGGGTGGCATTTGGCTCATCAATCCTCCAATTCCTGAAGCCCTTCAGAGAATAAATGTCCAGGGCAGGCCTTGCTCTCGGACATTATCAGGCAGGTTTGCAAGTGAGATTAAGACAGAGGAGATGGAAAGGTGACAGCAAAGTCTTGTGAAAATACACGTTTTACTTTGATTTTTTTAAAAGATTTTATTTATTTATTTATTTATTTATTTATTTATTTATTTATTTATTTATCAGAGAAAGAGCACAAGCAGGGGGAGTGGCAGGCAGAGGGAGAAGCAGGGTCCCCGCTGAGCAGGGAGCCTGATGTGGGACTCCATCCCAGGACCCTGGGATCATGACCTGAGCTGAAGGCAGCCTCTTAACCAACTGAGCCACCCAGGCATTCCACACGTTTTACTTTTAAGTAAGTTTTGGCTTGGCAGAAATCAGATGCCCACACCTGTCTTATTCACAGAATGGCATTTTCAGGGTGAATTTTAGTTCTTTATAAAGAAAAGGCATATAGTTGTGCCAAAGGTTACAATCATCATTTCACTTTCAGCGGGTGGGTTGTTATTTCTGAAATTTTATTTAAAAAACCCTGACCATCAAAATTAGTCTATTTGGTACTGAACACAGCCTTAGATACTCTTGCTGGCTTCATAGTTCTTTGATGGCCCGAACACCAGTTGCTTATGGAAAGGTAATTAGCTAAGAATATGTTATCAAAGGAGATTTATGTGAAAGGTTGGAGATAAAATTAAGAATGTCCCAGTCTTCTGAAACACACACACACACACACACACACACACACACACACACACACACACACACACGAACATGCTGATAAAGGTGGGAAGGGAAAAAAGCATAATACAGCAGTATAAGTTCAATACACAACACACCAGGATACAATGTAATCTTGCTCTCCTGGGCAAGATTCACAGGAAAAGAAGTAATAATAAATAATGATAAAATAAAATGAAATAAATATGATGCTAAGGTGATTTTTGAGTGGTAAAGTCATACCTTCAATCTACATCTTTTCTGGAATATAGTTGTGTCATTTTATACTATTATTATTTTATTATTAAATTGCTTTTTATTAAAGTGAAATATGTAATAAGAATATTAGATCTGATGTCATGGAAACTTTAGCACACTAACTTACAGCTATTCATTCAATTCTCACACTGAAAAGGAGATGGGTGAAGCCACCATTCAAATGGACCAAAGGTTTGAGTTCCAAAAAGCAAACCAATATTATTTTTTCTTACCTGTGTCAGAAAGTGAGCCATGCCCCTCCTTGAATTGAGGGAAGGAGAGAAGTGATATTCACACCAGCCACAGATGGTGACTTCCTAACATGGCACGGGAGAAGAAAGAAGACAATCCTTGGGGTGCTACTAGAATGAATTTGGTACCTGGATCTCTCTCTGTGTACATGTAATTTGATTGCTGTTGGGAGGGTGGTGTAGTTATGGATTGTTCATCTTTTATGGGCTTTCTCAGTGGTTGGGTTGAGCAGTTGTCAACTTTGCTTCCATCTGTGTGGGTCTGTGGAGAAGGCCAGCACTCTGCCTTTTGGGTCCAGGGTTCGACAAATATTTCTGGTATATACTTAGCACCCTGTCCACCATTCTTGATCTTGAGCACATTTCTAGTATGTGAGACTATTATAGCATGTAATTAATATAATTGGAAGAGATAAAAATAAAGAAATGACAACTTTTAGTAGCAATAATAACATGTCAATGTGAGTGCATAAACTGCTCTTTGAGGGATGCCTAAATTAGATGCATCTGCATTTGTGGCCCTGGGAGCTATTTCATATATTTGAATGTTATTCTTGGAGGCAGTCTCTGTTATTCCTGCCAAAAAGGCAAGCAGTATACTTTGTTGGGGACAGGAGTCATGAAGAGTCGGTCACAGACCTGAAGAATCAGACCCTGGATCTTTCTTCTTCAGAATCCTTTGCTACACAGAGAGATAATTTTTTTCTTTTTTAAAAAGTTTTTAATTCCAGTTTGTTAACATACAGTGTTATGTTAGTTTCAAGTGTACAATATAGTGATTCAACACTTCTATACATCAACCAGTACTCATCAGGACAAGTGCCCTCCTTAATCCCCATCACGTATTTAACCCATCCCCCATCCACCTCCCCTCTAGTAACCATCAGTTTGTTCTCTGTAGTCAAGAGTCTGTTTCTTAGTTTGCCACCCCCTCCCCGCTTTCCTTGTTTGTTTTGTTTCTTAAAATCCACCTATGACTGAAATCATATGGTATTTGTCTTTCTCTGACTGACTTTATTTTACTTACCATTGTACTCTCTAGTTCCATCCATGTTGTTGCAAATGGCAATATTTCATTTTTATGGCTAAATAATATTTCATTGTATACATATACCACATCTTTTTCATCCATTCATCTACTGATGAACACTTGCACTGCTTCCATAATTTGGGCATTGTAAATAATGCTGCTGTAAATATAGGGAGGCTTATATCCCTTTGAATTAGTGTTCTTGTATTCTTTGGGTAATTACCCAGTAGTGCAATCTAGGGTAGCTCTATTTTTAACTTTTTGAGGAACCTCCATACTGTCTTCCAGAGTGGCTGCCCCAGTTTGCATTCCCACCAATAATGCATGAGGATTCCTTTTTCTCTACAGCCTCACTAACACCTGCTTATTGTGTTTTTTATTTTAGTCATTCTGACAGGTATGACGTGATTTCTCATTGTAGTTTTGATTTGCATTTCCCTGGTGATGAGTGATATTGAGAATTTTTTCATGGGTCTGCTGGCCATCTGGATGTCTTCTTTGGAAAAATGTCTGTTCATGTCTTCTCCTCATTTTTAATTGAATTATTCACTTTTTGGGTGTTGAGATGTACAAGTTCTTTATATATTTTGGATACTAACCCTTTATCAGATGTCATTTGCAAATATCTTCTCCTGTTCTGTAGGCTGCCTTTTAGTTTTGTTGATTGTTTCCTTCATGGTGCAGAAGCTGTTTATTTTGATGTCATTCCCATAGTTTATTTTTGCTCTTGTTCCCTTGCTTCAGGAAACAGATCTAGAAAAAAGTTGCTATGGCTGATGTCAAAGAAGTTACTGTCTACACAAAGAGGTAATTAAGAATTAGATCTGTGAGCTACTGATTACTTACGTGGGTTAACAAATACACTTCCAGTAAGTATGAGAGGATGAAGCATATGACAGCATGTGACTGTCGTGGAGATCAGAAAGTGCTTAGCATCGCCTGGAGTTTGAGTCTCATGGTTAGGAACCAAGTGCTTGCTTCTTGTCTCCGTCTCAAGATGATACAGGAGCTCTGCATAAACATAAAAGAATTATACACAACTTGCTCCAGTACTAAGCAGTGACAATGAAGAGGTGTTTATATATTGTTGGTCCATTCAGCAACTATTTTAATGAGCACTTACTACATTCCAGAGACGAGGATATAGCCCTGAACAAGGTAGGCTACATTACATGCTCATAGAGATTAAGTGTTTCCTTCTACTTTCTCCTGCTGCTTCTGCCACAGATTCTAGCAGAACATGTTTTCCTTATGCTTTCATGCCTCCTTTCAGCCATGATGCAGGAATTTTCCAGTGCCTATTCCAAAGGGTAATCTACATTTCACCATTCAGAAATAGTTTATCTCCTGGCAGGGTGATGGACTAAAATCCAAGGTGAAGTTTCTGCCTGTGTTGACCCAGAATTGATAGCAAAACCAATGACTCAGTCCTCTGAAGTAGTTGGCATGGTGCCTGCAGAATGGATCTGGCCAGAATGCAGCCAGACAGGAGCAACGTGTTGTTCAAATTACCTGATGCTAAACTACCTTTTGCAATCCCTCTAGAATATGGGATACTAGGGGGTTCTGGCTTTGGAAAGAAGGAGCAGGCAGCAGGGAGTTGCTCCTGCTGCTAGTGGGTGCTGGCTTGAGAGCCTTGTCCTGCGGGTGTGAGAACAGCAGTTGGCGCAGAGAGCACTCAGCCCTCAAGTGTTTGTAATGTACAAGTCTGTATTCATTGTCAATTTTACTTCCAAAGGTAATTCCAGAAGGAGGATGGTGGAGCTTCTTGAAAAGTGGGAGCTTTATTTTATAGGGAGGGGTAGCATAATAAAGCAGCAGTGACCCACTGGGACTAACCAGACCTAGGACCGCCCCTCAAATTTTTATGTGCATAGGAGTCCCCTGGGGATCTTGTTAAAATGCAGATTCTGATTCTGCAGGTCTGGGGAGGGACTCCGGAGTTTGCATTCCAACAAGCTTCCTGGTGAAGCCATGCTGCAGGTCCCTGGCCACAGATGGACCAGCCCGGCCCTTCAAGGCCTGTTTCACAGTAAGCCTGCAGTCTGTCCCGAGATGGATGGTGGGATGTGTCTTGATAAAATGGCAAGCATTAAGTCCTTCTTCACCTTCTATCAGTTCTTCCCTCGCCGACCTGTGGCTACACTGACCCTCCCTGCCATCTGGATTCCACCTTCCGGCTCGCAGGAGTCAAAATGTGTCTGCAGGTGCAAGCAAAATAGTGGGGTAGCCCATGCTCCACTCAGAGCTCCCCACAGGTCCCACACCTCCTCTGCTTGCACAGGTCTTCAGGAGATAGGGACCTCTCTGCTTGGCTAGGAGGGATAGGGGACCTATGGCTATGATCAGTTTACAATGTGGAAACTGTCCTTTCCCAAGCACGGAAAATGGCCTAAGAAAAGTTTCCATTGTGATCACACTGCATCAGCAAATGCCCACCAAGGCCCCTTAACTTTTCCTCTTAAGGAAGAGGTCCCATGGGACCCAGGCTGGTCTTGCCTCCCTGTGGACCTTTCCTAAATATCTCACAAGAATTTTGCTGACCCCAACATGCATTTTTAATGAAGTAAAGTGGAAAGATGATAGAGACAGAGAGAGAGCGAGAGCAAGACAGGGGATTCCTGTTTATTGAATTTCCAATGGGGTTTGCAGGTTTGCAGGTCCTCCTCCTGGAAAAGACATAGGCTTCTCGTGATGACGACTGAGTGGGAATTTTCTTCCACAGAGTTTGACCAGATGCTGAACCGACGCTGCCCACCAGCGCATGAGGACAACAACATGACCAGGGGTAATTAAAACTGAACCCACAGACAACACCAAAGTGAACCTCCCTCCCCGCCCCCGCCCCGTTAAGAAACACACTGTTTCTCTTGCTTTGCTACTCACATATTTTTGTATAAAGTAGGAAACGTTTAGGAATTCAAATCTGAGTCTCAAAGGTGAGAGGAATTTAAAAATTCAGGATGTTTCTTTAATGCTTATTCTATTTGCAATATGCACTCATAATTAGCGCTTAGACCACCTTTTCCTTGTGGGAATTTAAATAAGGCATTCATTCCGAAAAGGGCTCCTTCCTTCCAGGTAGGAACTGCTCAAAGGGAGGGTACATATTTTTTCTGTGGGCAAACTCTTCTTATTTCTCTCATATTTATCAAAGCCATTGGAGAATTAATGTCAACACAGTAAGAATTTTAGACCAAGTACTTAATCTGGGTTTGATTTTAAAGCAGTGTGGGTTGTGATAGTGAGGCTGGTGAGGGAATTGTATGAAGCTGCTTGGAACTGGATATAAAATACAAATTGGTTTTGCAGCTGTCTCTTTCACACCCAGCTAGTCAGTCACCACATGGCTTGCCTCTTTCAGCCTGAAGGACAGGAATATGTGATGCTGATCTTAGATGTATTGTTTAATATCATATATAGAATTATAAAGTCTGTATAATATTCTCCAAAGTAGTCTACATAAATGGGTCTAGAGCTTTCACAGTCCTGAGAGTTTAGCTCTTCCTTTAAGAGAGAAACCTGGTGACTTAATTCCTCTAAGTCTTCAAAATAAAGTGCTAAGTAGATGCTAATGATGGGGAACATCTGGTCTTGGTGGGAGTCCTGTGCCTCACCTCTGAGACCCACTTCCAGATCCTAACAGTTCCGTAGAAATTGGAAGGAGAAACCTTCTCGCCTCTTCCTGGTTGTTTCATTCTTTTCTCCCTCTTGACATGTTGAATTTAGGAATAAAGAGTTTTTTCTACATGTTTCTTCCTGGAGTTCCCCGTCCCCCAGTTGACACGGATTTGGAAGAATAGAGAGGTTGTGGAAGGGCTAACATTTACATCAGGCTCAGGGTTCACACGCAGGCCTGTCTGTGGTGGGAACTCACGTTGTTGCTGTGGTCTTGGGAGTGAGAGATGCTGACCTCCCTCCAGGCCCCCAGCTCTCCCATCCCCACCCAGGCTTTCTGACCTAGATCTCTTCCCCTTCCCCACGTGAGATGGAGCAGTTCTAAAAAGCTTGGGAGGAAAGAAAATGCTCACGGGTATAGTGTCCAGTTATTGGCACCATGTGTATGAGTGTGTGGTGTGCCTACAACATGCCCAATATTGAAAGTCTAAAAAAATATGGTTAAATAAATCAACCCAACTTTATTGTGGAATATTATGCAGCTGTTATACAGAATGACCTAAATCTCTCTAACATTGTGTAAAATGTATATATGTTTATGATGAAGGGTTAAATAGTTGCAGGATAGGGTGACTTGATTTAGTTTTGGTGAAAATAAACCCTGACTCTGTGCATAGAAAAGATTGGAAAGTCACACATAAAACCGTTAACAATGACACCCCAGAAGTTGGGCCCTTGGGGATGTTTGGGAGAAGACTTTCACTTGCCCTTTATATATTCCTCATTTTTTACAATTATCTCTTTTGTTTGTGTCATTAAATACCATTTGAAGACAATGAACAAGGCTTGAAAAGTGCACTTTTGTCACTGGATAGCCGACAGACTGTACACAAATATTTCTGAGTCTTATTATACTTTTCTTATACGCTTTTCTGCATCTTGTTTTAGAGAAAATGAACAAGCCTGTTGGAGGAACATAGATGATATTTGCAAGAAGAGAATCAAATTGGGAACACCCATAGGCCAAGAGAAGTTAGGTAGCAAAAAAGAAACCACTAAGATTTGTAAATCTGACCTAATTAAAAAAATTAAAAAGTGGATTCACAGGGCAGACTTAAAGAACCAGCAAGTACTTAAATGACTGTGGATCTTAATTGCTTATGGACCTTAGGAAGTGAAAGGATCGCAATGCAGGCTCTCTGTGGTTTAACCTAATTAATATTTATGACTGCAGAAGAAAATTAAATAAGGCAAACGGTGTAATTTTAAACAGCCTGTGGTCATGGTTAGCAGGACTCAACAAATTCAGAGGCAAGAATGAGGGAGCTTTGGGAATGGTATGATTTCAGTTTTCATGTCCCTGATCCATGTTCTTTGCTGTGTGAGACCTCCAATAGGGATGTCTCAGAATGCCACAGTGACTGTTTCCACTTACCTTCTTTGCACGTTTTCATGTCTTTGTGACTGATTGTCCAAAGGAAGATTTTCCTGTTTGGTGGGGGAGGGGTTATACCCAAAGACATTAGCTCTGGAACCATCTATAATTGTTGGTGTTGGGCATTTCTACAGCATGTATCTGCCATTTACTGATTCTTTGCATGGATTGATGATTTGAGTTTTTCCATCTGGGAGCTGAGAGTTGATTAGATAGCATCAGTTCCTGTGATGGAGAATCTGGAAATTGGTTCAACTTCTGCATGCTAATAAATGTTTATTGGGTAGATGAATGGATGGCAGATGGATGGGTGGATGGATGGGTAGGTGGAAGAATAGAGAACAGATGCTATGTAGCGTTAATTTAAAACTCATGCTTTACCTGGGAAGACTGGTTTTGGAGGGATCAAATCAGATTACAACAAATCCTAACCAAGTGCTTTTCAAATTTCAATTGAGAGTTCATTAATATGCTCCATTAAAACTATCATTAAATAAAGGAAAGGAATAGAATAGAATCTTTCAGTGCATCTCACACAGCAAAGACGTGTGTCCTTTTTGAAAAACCTGTTTCCATTATTAATGTGTGTGTATCTGTTTCAGGATAGAAAATGCATTTCTTACTGTGTGTTCTCATCCAGGAACCTGAGCAACTGGGTATACTGGTGACTGAGGACTCATTAGCTCTTCCTTCAAAGAAGCTTCAGATTTCTCATCTGTAAAACCGGGAGAATAGCAGAAGCCACCTCCCCGAACTGGGTGAAGACGAAATCAGTTGAGGTACACAATGACAGCTCAGCCCACTGCCTGGTGTCTCGGGAACATGGGTCAGTGTTGCTTTCCTCCTTGCATCCTGTGTGGTTCCTCAGCAACACACTGGAGGAAGAGCTCAATGTTTTACAATTTCTCCTCTCAGCTGTAACCAAAAACAACCTTCTTAAAGGAAAACTATGCTTGTTCAAAATGATACCGTATGTTTGAAACGATCACTCTGATGTAAATGCTCTACTTAGCTCTGGGCCAAGGACAGCTCCAAGTTTAGCAAATGGGTTCTCCCCTCTTATGACTCTTCATAGCAAAGAGCTAGAAGCTGAAGAGCCTGCCTCAACTGACAAGCAGTCTGAAGCTTCATTTGGCTTTAATTTCATGGTTTTCTCTCCCTTTGAAGGCTAAGTTCAGCATTTCATTTTTTGTGCAGACAATAACCCCAACTGTTCCTAAGCTCTTTACCACATGATGAAACTGTCCTCTTTTCCTTCCTGCTCTCTTCCTGAAGTCCAGAAAGCCTCCACTTCCAAATGGTTTTGCAACTCCCCTCTTTACCTTCATGGTAATATGTTGTTCACCATTCTTTCTGATTCCCTTCCTATTCCCTTCATCTCTATGCTATGCTGTTCTCTCACCCATAAAGCCGTCTTCCACCCAGGTGATGTTCTCTGGGTGACCCAAATCTGGCAGAAGCCTCCTTCATTTGTTTTTCCAAAAGGATCCTTAGCTGTCACTACCAGGCTGCCACTCCTCCCGCCAACTGTTTCAGGCCAGCCTGGAGAACTTGCTCTGGGATAGAACATTTGCCAACTTCTACCTTAGATACAACTCAAACCAAAACAAAACAAAAAAGCAGACACTTCTACTTGGATTCTTTTCAGGTAACTTGAAAGATCTCACTCTCTCAAGCTGACCAACGTAGCCACCTGTTCCATAAGAAAATGGAAATCTTGCTCTTAGCGATGGAAAATTCTCCCTTTTTCCATGGAACCTGGTTGGGTGGCGAGTGGGAGCAGAAGTCCCCATAATCAGCAGCTGCTTTGCTCATTGCTTGGAAAAACAGAAGTCAGGCTGCTAAAAAGAAAGCAGGGGAAAAAAAAGAAAGCAGGAGCACATGGTGGTATGTGAGGGGAGAATCATGCCTTTGTTAACTTTTTTTTAGCTTTTTTATTTATTTATTTTTTAAAGATTTTATTTATTTGAGAGAGAGAGTATGAGCAAGTGAGAGAGAGAGAGAGAGCACATGAGCAAGGGGAGAGGCAGAAGCAGACTCTGCACTGAGCAGGGAGCCTGTTGCAAAGCTGGATCCCAGGAGTCTGGGATCATGAGCTGAGCCGAAGGCAGACACTTAACTGACTGAGCCACCCAGGTGCCCCTGTTAACTTTTTTTTTTAAGGTTTTTTTTTTTTTTATTTGAGAGAGAGAGAGATAGTGTGGGGTGAGGGGGTGGGGTGAGTGGTATTGGGAGAAGCAGACTCCCCGGGAAGCAGGGAGCCTGCCTTGGGGCTCAAACCCAGGATCCTGAGATCATGACCTGAGCTGAAGACAGACGCTTAACCCACTGAGCCACCCACCCAGGTGCCCCACTTTGTTAACTTTCTTATATCATTGCTCAGTGTTATTCTTTTCCTGAAATGTTATTTTAGCACACACATCCATATTATATTCCAATTGACTTTTCCTACACAAAGGTATGTCTTGGGGATATGGGATTCTCTGATGTTAACACATACACAATGACCTCTTATTTTTCACTACAATATAATGTATACATTTCATCAATCTTTAGTCAATTTACTACTGCTTGTGTCTCAGGGGTGAGCTCCCTAGAAGCAGAGCCTGGAGGGCTGGGGCTCATGTGCATGTGATTTATTAAGCTAATGGTCCCAGGTAAGGGATGGGTGAAGAAGGAGAAGACTAGTAAAGAGCCATCTCAGGCAAAGCCCTGCAGATAGGAACTGCAGTCTGACTTCACAGAAGACTTTAAAGTGTGTGAGTTCTCACTCCTGCACCCATCATTGGTTAAGGCACCTCCTGGGGTCAGGTCATACATTCCCAGGCACTTGGAACTCTCTGTGGGAGCACACTAAGTGGCTCTTAGAGCCCAAGAGTAGGCTCTGATGGAATAGCAGTCGCAAAAGCTTACTGAAAGCCCCACACCAAATGACAAAAATGGAAAGAGGGAAACTGACCCATAGTACGTATGAGAGAACTGCAAATTTTGCTATTATGGACAATACCGCAATGAATATTCTTGTGCATGTCTGTGTATGCATGTGACTGTGTTTCTCTAGTGCATAGAGGATCTGGAAAGATCCACATCACACTTTTCTGGGGAGGAAAAAGTGTGCACTGGGGTGAGGGGTGTTAAAGGGGACTTGGCCCTTATTTGTAATGTTTTAAATTTTTTGTAAGAAGAACATATCCATGCGTTGTTTTTGTATTTAACTTATGCTAAAATATTTCCAAGAGCACCAACCAATTAAATGCTAGCAATTCTAGTCAAGAGGCTTGTCAAGTGTCTCTACTCTGAGCCTCTTCCTTTTGGGTTGTAGCCAGAGATAGCAGTGATGGAACGTAATTCCTCTTCTCTTGCTTGCAAGCTCAGGAATTAAGAGTTCTGTGATCCCAAGACTCCTGATGAGGCCCTCATTCTTTTCCTGCCCCAGCTGTGACAGAAGTGTGCATCAGTCTTGGTCTTAGCTCTCATTTAAAGGCACATTTATTCATGGAGAAGTTCTGCCGAAATGCATTGGACAAACATGTACTGAATCCCCAGTATGTCCGTGGGTTCACAGCTCATGGGCACCACAAATGTCTTCAAGGAATTCACAGGGTTGGGAGTAGGCCAGAAACAAACTGAACACAGTGCAATGTGTTGCTGCAGCAGCAGGCCATGTAACCCCAAGACAGGAGCAATTTGCTCTTCCTTGGATGGGAAGGCTGAGGTGCCACCTATCTGACGGGGTGATATTTAATTCAAATCCTGGTGGAAGAGGAAGACTTTGTTCCCCAAGCTGAAAGGAACCAAGGGCTCCTCTAGTTGGAGGGAAACACCAGTGCAGGGGTGTGGGCGTGGCTCGACAGTGGGGGCCAGGAGCATCCTGGGAGAAACAGATTGCTGGTAGGAGAAGGGAGAGTTGCCAGAGGAGCTGAAGGCTAAAGAACTTGACCTCTTTTCTTGAGGATGAGGAGTCACTGAGGGTTTGGCGTGGTTGTTCTCTCAGTAGCATGGAGGAAAGTGAGGTGGGACACAGGATCACTACTCAATTGGCCCTTGTCAAAGAAGGACAAGTTAGTCAGCTGTCAGTCCCTTTGGGGTCACCTCATCTGTAGAGATAACCTCCCTTAGGTCACAGCCCTTCCTGGGGTGGTCCACATCCAATAACCATGGCCCAGTCATCTCAACCCAATTCCAGACAAATCTAAGGGCCACACTAGCTCTGGGGCTCCCTATGGGGTAGACCAAGATTCCTTTGGAGCCAACATTTCCCCCTCCCACTCCTGCCTCCTCTCCCCACACCAGGCATTGATCCCACTGATGCTTCCTAACCAGGGCACATGCTAAGCTCTGACTTCCAGGCTGCCTTTAGGGAACTCAGCTGATACAACCACGTAGGAAGCTGTAGCACTAATCTGGGTGGGGAGGCTATGCTTCTGAGACCAGCATTGTCTCTGATTTCTACTCTGCAGTAATGGACATGGCCTGATTCTGGAAGGAGAGAGCTACCTCTGGCCTCTGATGGTCTCTCCAGAAAACTCCAAACTGATGAGAAAGCCAGGAATGCATCACATGAAATGAAAATATAGAACTGGGAGTCAAAAGATCTATGTTTCATTTTGGTTCCCCTAGAAGTAGATCCAAGCATTTAAGTATAAACAGGGTGTTTGGGCCAAGAAACATTTGGAAAGATGTGCAAAGTGAGATTGGGAAGGGAAGGTGGACAATAAGGGGCATGTCATTGAGTTAGTTACTGCTAAGGGCAACTGAGGCTTAATCTTGTTGAGGACCCAGGGAGACACAACAAAACAAGGACCTGAGGGCTCTTCCTATCAAGGGGAGAGGGAGCTGGGGTATGTATGCACCAAGTTCTGTCAGTCATTGATTGACAACAGTTGCTGCTGGGCAATCTTAATTCTCTAGGCACTTCCAGTTCTGTGTGGGGAAGGTAGGATTCTGCTGACAGCATATGCTGACAGATGGAGGGTGAGCTTAGGGGGATATATTTGGGGCTCTGATACCATCCGTTTAAATTCTACTATCTCCATTTCCTAGTGATAAGACTTTAGAGGCCTTGTCCTGGTCATAAAACAAGGATAATGATGATAAGTGCTTCATCATCATTGTGAAGTTTTCAACGTGACTTGGCTTTAGTTCTCAAAAGATATCTTTAAGAATGGCTGATAGGGAAGGGAGAGACAAGTAGACATATAATAATAACAGTTATCACATGTTCTGTACCCCAGCACTGCATTCCTAAGAGTGGAGAGGCCAGGAGTCCCCTCCAACTCCTTCAAGATAGGATCAACCTTCCAAATTTGAATTTTCAGAAATGTATAGAATGATCACCTGCATTTACCAAAAGTTATATTCTGTCAACAAGCACTGGAACTATGAAATGTGCTCCTCAGAAAATTGCCTCAGAACTCAGTAATGTGATTTTTCCACTTTTTAGGGATAACATTTAGGAACAGTGAGATGGATGTCAATTAGAGAGTTAACAGGATTATTTCTCCACTGCAATTCTCCCTGAACCACAAGGCCTTTTCATTACTTGAAGGAAGGTAGGTAGAAATGCCAAATTTGAACAGAAACATTCTTAAACTATGCAATTCCACCACTCAGTGGTGTAAGAGTCAGCTGAAGTATTGAGTAATGGTGAACTTTGTTCCTTATTAAATAGAAGGTAAACTAATGCTTTGCTTCTCATTTCCTGGTGAGATGATTCACTTGTAGTAAATAGGGACTCAAGATAAAATTATCTCACCATGAAAAATTCTCATAGTGAAGGCTGGATCTCCAGCTGCTCCCTAAAACTGAGGTCAGAAAGTGCAATGTACTGGCGACTCAAATAGACTATAGATCACAGAGGAAACCTCTTACTATTTGACCCTAAACACTTTTGTGTAAAAACCAGGACTGTGATAATTCCTACTATGCGTGAGAAGGGACATCCCTTTTCAGGGCCATTTCTACGAAGTACTGATGGAATTTCACCTGTCCTTGCAAGAACTCTCACTCCCTGAGTCTCAGATTTACTTTTAACAGAA
The DNA here is from genome assembly GCF_003265705.2 of Callorhinus ursinus. NCBI lineage: Eukaryota > Metazoa > Chordata > Mammalia > Carnivora > Otariidae > Callorhinus > Callorhinus ursinus. The sequence continues at coordinate 19,533,638 of NW_027397091.1, forward strand.
AGCCTTTGATTAGATCCCCATGAGGTTAATGGGACCTTACATCAGTTACAAGACTCTTCAGAATTTATCTGGAAATTCTACCATCTCTTTATTTTTATCACTATTCCAATGGTCTTTCTTATAATTGAGTTTTATGTTCTAGACATTAATCATTTTAATTTTTAAGTCAGGATAACATCTGAAGGACTAACTTCCCATTTCCTAATCTCATTTTGGACAGCTCTGAATAATAAGTAAAGCCTTAACTTCCTCTGGTTAAAAAAAAAAAAATCCACACACACAAACTTGAGATGTTTCAGACTTTATGATCAGAGCATAAAAGGAAATGGCTGAGCCTTTGATTCATATTCTATTCAACCATGAGTACAGCAGTGCTGAAGGGATTTGCATGTTTAAAGGAGTATTCAGAAGAACAACCCACATAATGAATTCTCCAGGGGTCTTCGCAGAGGAATTGGTATTCATCTCAATTGCTGGTGTCTGCTGCAGGGTCTGTATTCTCTCTGTGCGCTGATTGGATGCCAGTGCTGAGCAGCAGCCAATCATAAGGTGCCAGAACGGAGGCCTCCATCTTGATTGGACCTGGGAGGGCAGGAAAGGATGAGTTGAGTGGCTAGTAGGCTACCCCAACATGTGGACAGGGGTGTGTATGTGTGTGTGTGTGTGTGTGTGTGTGTGTGTGTGTGTGTGTGTGTGTAGGCATTGAAGGGTGGGTGGTGGGGTTGGTTCCTTCACTTAAACAGTTTCTTTATCAAGGAGCACCCTCTTTCCTAGGGTTCGAAAACCCAAAGGTATATCCCTTTCCTGATTTTATGTAGGCAACTGCATGGATCACCTCTTTTACTCGTGTGGAAATGTGCTGGAAAATGAAATGGGAAAGAGACCTTTGGCCATCATATTGGTAGGAAACTCTACATTAAAATGTTCCGTGGTCTGTGCTAAAACTGCAGCATATTCCCAGTACCTGGAATAGCTATGGTTGAGTTTATTTAAAATTTTACAAGAAAAGGTGAAAGCACACCACTAGTGCATATTGAAACCACTGTTTCTCAAACGGGTGTGTGAGAAGGAGCTGTAATGGGGTATGGGAAAAACCTCAACTTTGCTTTAGCTTAACCTTATTCATCAGCACCACATTTTCTCTGCAACTGTGTCAACATGGTGGGCAGGACCTTCTCTGTTAGTCACCATCTTTGATGTCTGGAGATTCCTGCCTCTCTATCCCCACAGATCCCTCATCAGCCCCCTGCTGGGTGTTCTTTTCCCTCAGGGCTCTGCTAGTGACTGCTCCTCCTTGAGGCTTAACACCCAATCTAACAGGTGGTCTAGATCAAAGGTTTTCATTGGTTGAGGAGTTAAATTGATTGTGGAAAAGAGCATGAGCTTTAGAATCAGTACCTTGACTTGCGTCTCTGATTTTACCACTTATGAGGTGGATAACTTTGGATAGGTTACTTGGCCTCCCTGAGACTCTGTTTCTTCATCTCTCAAGGAAGATAATGGTTATTCCTTTCTCTAAGCATTGTGGAGATCATGGCTGTCATGCATTCAGTGATGGCTCACAGTGAGGACACTCTCTGTATTAATCATGATCTATAAAAATACAGTAATATTTCTCTATATGACGGCCATCACAGGTTGTGGAAACACCTGAATGGATTTTGAGTGAATTTGGAAGTGGTCTCACTTACAATACAGGTTGTGTGGTGCCCAAGAAACTCCCTTTGAGAAGCTCGAAGAGGTGACATTATCCAAGGCAGCTGCAGGCCTTGCCTTGTGTGTCCCATGCTGCCTATCTGTTCAGCCAGGTGTCTATTCCAGGAGGAGAAAAGAATAGCAAGAATATATACTTTTTAAGGATTGTTATTGCTTCCTTTGGTAAAACTGGACACTTAACTAGTTGTTATGTCCCCCTCCTCCACTTCTTCCTCTTCCTCCTCCTTGTCATCATATGGATACAGGGATCGTAATGTCTGAGGTTGGTATCATGGAGGCAAATCCTACTCTCCCACAGAAGGTAATATAGAGGACCCAATTGTTCTGATTCAAGGCCAGCACATCTTTTTTTTTTTTTTTTTACATGGTTATTTCTAAAACCAGAGAAACAAGATTTTTACTGGCTCTCTTCTTCTCAATAGCTTGGGAAAGACACTGGATGTATGCCCAACTGGAATGACCCAGCTCTGCCCCCAGCTCTTCTCTTAGGGTCTGGGTGACCCTGAGTGAGTTGGTTAATTTCATTGAGCCTCTGGAGTTTAACCTTTAAAACAGGGCGAAGACACACATATGATCAGAGACTGTCAAGGTGACATGAAATCATAGGATACCATCTCTGCCTCACACACTGGTACTCAGGGGCATGGGAAGGTTCAAGCTGAAAGGATCTGAGAACTCCTCCCATAAACCAGTTACCATTTTTTAAAGCATAGAAAGAGTTTGGCTTTTCCCCAGGGTTTGTTTGTTTGTTTGTTTTTTGCAAAGGTACCATCTATTCATGATGACCAAGAGTGGATTTTTATTATCAAAAATATTAAACCAGTGCCTTCTTGGTCACCTTGTAAATTACATATTCTTTCAATCCACCCACTATGAAAGTGAATCCAAGAGGGAAGAGATTTTCCTAGACCAAAGTTGTTCAAACTTTACCAAGGACAATAATCATTTAAGGGTCAAAGGTGATTCAAAGGTACATTCTGATTTAGAAGGTCCATGGGGGCCTGAGCTTCTGTATTTCTGACAAGCTCACAGGCAATGCCTATCTATCATTCCAAGTACCACTTGGAGCATCAAAAGTGAAGAACAAAGTGTTCATTAACCTGCTTTGAGACTTGAAGCTCTCTTTCTTGAGTCCTTTCTTGAGCAAGGAAATTATTTTGAAAGCCAAGTTTTGGGGGAAGAGAAAAAGATTTTTAAACTTCAAAATCTTCATTTACATATCAAGAATGAGGATGGACAGATTCAGACCCTAAAGCTTTACCATAAGGCAAAGGGAGGTTGCAGGATATAATGTAAAACCATTGCCCAACAAACAGCATGTGGTTCCCAAGAGAGTCAGAAGGAGTGGAATAATAGGTGAATCTCAGGATGACAGCAGGGTATGGAAACATTTAGAAGGTGTTTCTAAGACTCCAAAGACATCTGGATACATGCACCTTTTTCTAACATGATAGGGCAGCTATAAAAGAACAAGGAAGGGAGTTTGAGGTAGCAAGTCCTGACCTGGTGTTTTGTGTCTTCTTCCCCAGCCACCTGGTGAAAAGGAAGCTAGGCATTCCTGTGGGAGCCTCAGGAGGTTTTGCACCATGGCTGAGGCAGGAGATCCATCACCTGCTGTGGGTTGACTGGGTGAGGGGTGGCAGGCCCCCTGGGGGAAGGGGCTGTTTGGTGAGGAGGTCAAGCTGAACCTGAAGGTGAACATGGCTGAGACTCAAGATCTGTGGCTCCACAGCCATTTGTGTAGACCCCAGCCTTGATCCAGGGGCATGCTCTGCAGACATTCCAGCACAGGGAGCTCACACAGTTCCCTGAAGAAGCGAGCAGGGCCAGCACTCAGCAGTGGTACCAGGAGTTAATGTCTAGACCGAGTGAGAGGGGATGTCCCTCACCTGGGAGCTAGTGAGACCTAGAGGAATTCCTGGAGGGGACCCCCATTACCTGAGGATATATGAACATTTCTTGAAACTGGAGGCATCTTGAGGAGGCAGAAAGAAAAGGATAAACAGCTCTGGTGGGAAGGTGGCTTTAGAATAGATGGGATAATTAGCTGACAGAGGCTGCTTACATAGAGGATATGGTGTGACTTTTAATTAGAAGGCTTGTTCACACTGACCCTGGTCTTTAGAGGGTATACATGTGCGAGGGACTTCAAAGTTAAGTTCAATTATAGGAAATAAGGAAACCACTTTTTCCTTGGCACATGGGAATAGTAATGTATAATGTCAGTCCTACTACAGCATCATTTAATCAATTCAACAATAAACTAAATCTCACTTCTCTGCAAAACCATTTAATTTTTGTGTTCTTTCTTCTAGATTATATCTCATACATACATATTTTACCTAATAATGATAGAAAACTTGATATTTCACCATCTTTTAAAATTGGGCATTGTGTTATACATACTTCCATGCTTTGCCTAGATTTCTTCATCTTTATTTTTATATATTCAAACTTGCTGTCATTTATTGAGAAAAATGACAAATATGCATATGTATAGACTTTAGTATATATGTAAATAATAGTATATATATTAGGCATATATGTAAATCTTCCTTTTATAATAAATGGTGAATCCAGGTAGTAATCTAATAAGTTAGGATGACTAAGAATTGAAAATTGTTCTTGCTCACCCATCCAACAAATACTAAGTGCTTTCCATATTTAAGGCACAACAGATGTTGTGAAGCACATAGATGACTATGATTGTGAGCCAGTCCCTGCCCTAAGGGCTATACACACATATAAATCCCCCCTCCCAATACCTGGCAATTTGGGAGTTCAAGTGAGAAGTACACAAATTGTTGGAGTGTTCAAAGAGGAAGGTCAGGGAGGGGGCATCTTGACTGTTTTGGTGGGAAAGGTGGGAGAATATTCTCTTTGGGAGGAATGGAGTGAGCAATAATGTGCAGGCAGGAAAGTCAAGACATGATCTGGAGATAGTGATTAGATGGTAGGATGGAAATATGGGCAGAGCAGGGGCAGGGAGCTCAGATACTGTTTAGAGTGTGCTGGGAACAAATGCTTGGCCCAGAATCCCAGATTTTATTCAATGGGGAATGGGGAATAATTGTCTTTTTTAAGCAGAGAGGTCACAAGATGGAAGTGATAGATTGACCCACTAGAAACATCCAGGATGTAGAGTGTTGTACTAGAAATAGGAACATAGGCGGTCATTGCAACACTCCAGGCACAAGGTAACAAAGAGGACACAATGGAGCCTGGGAAGAGAGGATGTATAGGGTTTGGCAACTTGCTTCCCCCTTTCTTTTTTTCTATCTACAGGAAAAGAAAATACTTTATATGCTTTGGAATCCTTCATCATACTGCAACCTGCCAAGTTTGGAAGAGTGAAAAGTTGGAAATGTCTGCCTTTTCTGAGGTTGGCTGGACAGAACCTCACTGGGTCTACTGATTGCCAATCATTAGCATATTTATAATAGAACTCAGATTCAGATAGCACTTAAGAATCAAGATAGAGTGTTTTTTTGGTAGGAAATTTGTGGGTTGGTGGAGGAGGCAAAATGGTGAGCGACAACTGTCTTGGTGACTTTTATTAGCATTGGCACATTGGAGTGTAGTGATGGGCTCAGTGAATTCACACTGAAGTATTTCATCTTCCCGTGGCTGAAGTTCCATCACACATAGAATGTACTTTGGGTCTTGTGGTTCCTGAAAGGGGAATATCCTTTATGAGGAACAAGAACTGGGATATAAATGTCTGGGTGGGGTGAGACCTTTGACATGATGTCTGCCCATGCTAGGTCCTTGAAATGGACCCTCATATTCCATCTTGGCCCCTTAAGAGAGGGCTTTCAGGACTGTTTCTTGGCTGTCTTGGATTTTTCTGTTCCTTCCTCAGAAACTCTTTTAATTCTTTGTTGCCTGAATTTGATTCCTAAAACTTGCTGTTCTTCCTCTGGGCCCTGGCACAAGTATCCCGGTTTGAATTATCCAGCTCAGCTCTGGCCTTGGCATCCATTCAGATGAAACCTCTGTCCTGAGCCTGCACTCCAGAGCCACTGTGGGAATGAGGTGCCCACCATGGTTGTGGTACTTGCTTCCACATGGAGCTTGTCCAGGAAAACAGTACAGAACTTCGGTGGGAACAGAGCAGCGGAAGTAGGATCCCACTTACTTACTCTACCTCTCACTGGTGTTTAGGCCATTGGCACTCACTAGGACATTCAAGATTATCTTTTATTTTTCAGCTGTAGATCACATAGTCCATAGGCCTATGGGCTATGCTGGTTGTTGATAATACTGTATTCGGGGTACAGATATTTGAAAAGCTTTGTTTACTCTATTTCACTTTTTCTAATAATTTCACATAATGCCCCAGTCCTTAATGCCATATAGTGACTTCAACTTGAACCACTTGAAAGTGACCTATTTGGTTATATTTGACTCCTGTTCCAATGCCAGTTGACCCACTGCTATAAGAGTGACTGCTGGTGAGCAGTGAGAAATATGAAGCAGGGGCTGTCACTAGGCAACTTCATAAGCCCTATTATTTCCACTGATACAGTGGTGTGTTTTAAAAAACAAGAACATGGCCAAAAATCTCTCTGTAAGAGCCTGCATGGTGGAACACAATGCTTATAGATTTCTGTCCATGGAAAGTATGGGCACACTCTGAGTTTTCCTCTAGCTTCCCATTTTTCATGGATACAGGGAGCTTTTTCCCATTTTGGTATGTGATGCTGGCAGAACCTATGAAAAATCCAATAGATACACTGTATTTGGGGACAGGGTAGCTGGAGAGAGAAAAATGCAACCTGAGGGAGGCAAAATTCTATTAGTTCCTATGACTGTCACCCACTGGTGTTCATGGCTTGTATCGTCTGCTCCACTGGAGTGTGGGAGGGACTTGTGACTTGTTTCTAGCCAAAATAATATGGCAAAGAAGAAGGGATTTCATAGGTGTAATTAAAGTCCCAAATCAACTGACTTTGTATTAATCAAAAGGAAGATGATCCCAGCTGAGCCTGACTTCATCAGGTGAGTCTGAAAAGATATCATGAGCCGTCACCGAGGCCAGAGGCTCTCTCTTACTGGTTTGAAGAAGTAAGCTGCCATATGGTGAGCTGGCCTATGCAGGGGGCCACTTGCCAAGGGCCTGAGAACCACAACCTGCTAGCATCTATCTGCCTTTGGATCCTGGGGACAGCTTGGGTCAAAGCTAGACATAGGGTGGCTGCGATAGGTCTATAGTTGGTCCAGGGATGAACAAAGGGAGTTGGGGAGATTTCAGAAAGGCCTCCTGTTGAAGTGGCTATACCTTCCCAGTAGCCCCAGAAGTTGGCTTGCCACTGTTGAGCCTGCCCAGGTTTAGGGAACTGTGGGAATATTAGAAATCCTGGCCCACTCTGTGACTACTCAGGCTTATCCTTTCTAGATGAGTAGGCCCCACAACATCCATTACCTGGTCAATTCTTGGTAACTCTATATTGTAGGTATCCATTCTTATTCTGGGTGGTCCTTACATTTGGGGGAATGCTAATGTTTGTGTTTGGTTCTGTCTTGGGGCTCAGGCCTGAACTGATGAGCTCAATTTACCTCCTGGCCATGGGTATAAGTTCAGGGGTGGGCTCTGCACCTCTTGTGAGTCTCAGGGGACATGTGCTTGGGGTATGTGGGGTGGGGGAGGGGAAGCTGCTTTGTTCTTCTGAGAAGTGATCTCTGCTCTCCGTCCTGGATGTGGCAGAAGAAACTTATATTTGTAAGGTTCTGGGATCCATTTGCAGCCCTGTATGAAGCTGACCCACAGAGGGAAGGAAAGAAAAACAGAATGAATCCAGGGCTTTGACTTTCTTACTGTACCCCTAAATCAAACAAACTCAAACTCTCCCCTCCCCTGGGCCTCCAGTGATGTGATCCCTGAAGCTCATTCTGGTGTGAGCCAGAAGCATTCTGGCTTGGGGGTGGCCTTTCCCAGTAAGGGCTTAGTTAGGTCAGCTGAAATGTTAGTAAAGTAGAACCTTTATTGGCAGAAAGAATCACCTTTTGCTATGTTTGCACCTTTCAAAGACCTCACAGCCATCAGACCTCACAAGTGCTGGTTGATTTCCCTCCAAACATTGTCAAATAAAAATGTATATTTCCAATTTGCATAATGTCTCCATTCTAAAAGCCTTTGGTGAGGCTTACACCAAAGCAACATTTTTCTCCTAAAAATATCTACACCAAGATTACAATAATTATGAAGATTACTAAAAAGAAAAAGTCCTGAAACTTTTGGTATTGGAATTTGCATTTGCAAAATGATTTGCAACCAGACCTGCCAGGTAGCACTTCATGGAAATCAAGAAGTGGGTTTTGAATAGCTAGGTCATTTTTTTCCCCAGGACCCAAATTCATAGTAAAATCAACTTTCTAGCTATCTGGAATCCATGGAACTAAATGCTCAGAAGAGCTCTCCTAACAAATGCTGAGTAATTGTGATAAAAGTGGATGTGGCTAAGACACAACCACATTTAATTGACTTACCTATATTCTCTAAAGCAGGGTTTTTCTTTGTTGTTGTTGTTGTTGTTGTTGTTGTTGTTGTTGTTCAAGAAGCTCCTCAATTCGGTTGTGTTCTGTCCTGTGGCCACCTTTTGTACTTGCCAAAGCGGGCTCCTCCACTCTAAATAGCTCTGAACCTGCGGCATGGGCGTTTGGGTTGGTTTGAAATGGCAGTATTTTCCCACCCGTTTCTTCATTCAGGATTTCTTTCCTTCAAAGGATGCTTTGTGTTTTCGATGTTTCCTTCCCTTGCTTGTATGAATCTAAAATGAATCTGAACTAAAAGTACTTGTTGAGTGGTTATGCTCCCAACTGTAATTTGGAGTCAAGGTATGAATATTTTATACTCAAAGAGTCACTGAAGATTTGTAGGAGGTTTTTAAAAATAAATGAATACACTCATTTTTGTTGGCACAGGTAGTCTATAGCTGGGGGAAAACAAAAATGTAGGACAAGCACTCAGTCATTCGTCTTTAAAAAATGAATCTGGATTTGTGTTTTGGGATGATCAGGAGTAAGTGTGGTGAGTACACAGTGTCCTTTGGAGGAAAGAAATACCAGGATGAAGGAAAACCAGGTAGGAAAAAACACAAAAGCCACCCAAATGCTCCGATCTCATTTTGAACCCACCCAAATTCCCGAGGTGCAGTTTTAGAAGGTGATCTTCATGCCCTGGCAGAAATTAGGTGTCGGGCTGGGAAGCCAATATCCAGATGCCTGTGGCTTCCTTTCACTGCAAAAATAGATTTAAAAAATAGTCCAGTCTCTGGCAAAGTCTCTTCCAGGACGGAGAGACCTGAGTAGCCCCTTTAATTTCACTGTTTGCTGTTGCAGTGAGCCCACAGCCTTGTGAGCTCATAGGCTACTTCAAAGCTGTTGAACTAAGTTGAAACAGAATATTAATACATGTTAACTAAGCATCCCCCCCTTTTTTTCTTCTATAAATCTGTGAGGTTTATTCTCTTAATAACATCTACTGGCTTACAGAGAGGGTCCTGTTAAGTAAGCTTGTTGGGGTGGAGCTTTAGCTTTTAAGAACTAGAAAGTGGAGAGAAAGTGTTTGGGTCCTTTTAACCTTCAAACATGACCACATTTAGGACAATTAACGAGAGACACAAGCTCTCCTTTCCGGAAGATTTCTGTAGAAGGACCTTCCAGCCACAACTCATCTCTGACTTTCATTAAAGTACTCAATATACATTTTTATTGTGTATGATGCATTTGTTTTTCTTATAATGATCTAGTTTTATTCCAAGCCAAGTCTGTGGGGGCTTGGAGTGAAAAAAATAAGTTTTTAAACTTTGTTGGGGTGACTGCCTGTGGGGTGCTGGGGACATTGTCTTTAGTGAGTCTTTGTGAATGACAACTCTTTCTTCTTTCTATCCATCCCTAAGGGTTTCACTCCTAATTGTTTAACTTCTGTCCTAGATTCTGGATCCTTTAAATGGATTCAACCTGTGAATAGCTTGTAAAAATTCAGGTGTATGCAAAAAAAAAAAAAAAAAAACCCAGAAAAACTAGATACCATTTTTATCTACTAAATTGACAAAGATTTTTAAATTTGTTTAACATGTACCACTGGCCAAAGTGTGACTAAAAATGTGGCTTTTTAGATTGGGTGTGAGGATAAAGTGGGTGCAACCTTTGAGGATAGATTGGCAGCACATCCTACCCACAATTTTGTTTCTAGTTATTTGTCCTACAGCTATAGAATCAAACAAAGATTTACATGTTGAATTTGTTGTGATAGCAAAAACATGGACAAACTTCTGTGCTAAATTGACAGGGGACTAGTTACATAAATTAAGGTAAATTCATACATATGAATATTATGCAGCCCTGTAAATGATGAGCTAATTAGAATGTACAGATATTGAGAGACCTTTGAGACATAGTATTTGAAAAAAAGCAAGGCACAAAACAGGACAGGTAATCTTTGAAACTCAGGGTTTAGGGACACTGACCCCTTGTGTAATCAAAAATCCATATATAACCTTTGACTCCCCCAAAACTTAACTACTAATAGCTTCCTGTTTACTGGAAGCCTTACCCATAACATAAACAGTCGATTAACACATTTTGCATGTTATATGTATTACAAACTATGTTCTTACAAAAAAGTAAGCTAAATAAAAGAAAATGTTATTAGGAAAACCATAAGGAAGAGAAAATACATTTATAGTCCTGTACTGTAAAATGTCTGCTTATAAGTCCATGAAAAAATGTTCAGCATCACTCATCATCAAGGAAATACAAGTCAAAACCACAATGAGATACCACCTCACACCAGTCAGAATGGCTAACATTAACAACTCAGATAATGACAGATGTTGGCGAGGATGCAGAGAGGGGGGAACCCTCTTACACTGTTGGTGGGAATGCAAACTGTTGCAGCCACTCTGGAAAACAGTATGGAGATTCCTCAAAAAGTTAAAAATAGAACTACACTATACTCAGCAATTCTACTCCTAGGTAGGTATTTATCCAAAAGATACAAACAGAGTTATTTGAAGGGGCACCTGCACCTGATGTTGATAGCTGCCATGTCCGTAATAGCCAAAATATGGAAAGAGCTCAGATGTCCATCGACAGATGAATGGATAAAGAAGATGTGGTAAATACATACAATGGAATATTACTCAGTCATCAAAAAGAATGAAATCTTGCCATTTACAATGATGTGGATGGAACTGGAGGGTATTATGCTAAGCGAAATGTTGGTCAGAGAAAAACAATCACCATATGATTTCACTCATATGTGGAATTTAAGAAACAAAACAGATGGACATAGGGGAAGGGAAGGAAAAATAAAATAAGATGAAAATAGAGAGGGACTCTCTATAGTTAAGAGACTCTTAACTATAGGAAACAAACTGAGGGTTGCTGGAGGGGAGGGGAGTGAGGGGATGGGGTAACTGGGTGATGGGCATTAAGGAGGGCACTTGATGTAAGGAGCACTAGGTGTTATATACAACTGATGAATCATAAATTCTACCCCTGAGATCAATAATGCAGTATATGTTAACTAAATTGAATTAAATAAAGAATTTTAAAAAGAGTCTGTGTATAAGTGGACCCAAAAAGTTCAAGCCCATGTTGTTCAACTATGTGTATAATTTAATCCTATTTGTATAAAGCATGGTGTACATGGGCATTGTACATGTTTGAAAATTTCTGAAAGGATAGATAAGAAATTGTATTGACGGCTACTCCTCTGGGTATGAAACTGAGGATCTGAGGAGAGAGGAAGGAAATTCTGCTTTTTATTTTATACCTTTTTTTCATACCTTGGTTTTTGAAAAAATCATTATGTATTATTTTATCATACTCAACCTTATTTTTTTAAATAAGCAACAAACTTCAGCTGTGTCTATGACTCTACATCTCCTAAATTAATCCAGACCACTTCCTGTTTACAACATTGATGGTCCCACCCTTACCTCAGTTTCTCTGACAACTTCTTTTTGGCTGAGTTCCTTAAGGACAGGGGACAAGTCTTTGCTGTCACTGTTCCCATGCTCAAGTCTTAATTGTCATATAAAATATTTTCAATAAATGTTCTGTGAAACCTCAGGGGCTGACTGTGCTCCTGACTACTTAATTCCTGAGGGAGGTTTTCCTGGGTTCTCTAAACACTGGAATGATCCTTCTAACCTTCATTAATGTCAATTGTTTCCTATTGCTGCATCATAAATTACCACAAACTTAGTGGCTTAACACTCACACATTTATTATCTCAGTTTCTATGGTCAAGAGTCCAGGCACAGTTAGCTGATCTCTGCCATAGGATGGCTCACAAAGATAATTCAAGGTGTTGGCGAGGGCTGTGATCTATCTCAATGTTCAACATGGAGGGATCACCTTGCGAGCTCAGGAGGTTGTTGGCAGAATTCGCTTCCTTGTCACCTATTGGATTGAGGGCATCCATTTCTAGCTAGTTGTTGGCCAGAAGCTGTCTCAGGTTCTGTACTTCACCAGAGTCAGTAGGGAGAATGTCTGCCAGATGTTACAATCATAACATAATCATGGTGGTGACAACTCATCACTCATCTATCAGTTAGAATCAAGTTACAAGTCCTGCCCACACTCAAGGGGAGGGAATCATGTAAGGGCATGAATACCAGCAGGTAGGAATCATTGGACCACCACAGTCATGAACTTGTGTGGTTGACATTTGGCTAGCCTAAAAGGAACTCCATCAGAAAAGTCTTTTAACCACAGATGATTTTTTCCTAATGGTCTCCTTATTTTTCCAGTTACTTACAATTTCCTTGTGGTCTCTCCAGACTACTTTCCACCCATCCTGTGTTCATTTCTGTATCTCCTTTCTGTCTGGGCTTTTTCTGATGATGGTGACCTGTATTGAAAGATTAATTCCCTTATTTCCTCACTTGAATTTCCTGCCTCCAGTCCTGAGGGTTGAGGAAAACTGACTTGGGAGCAGTGGGGGATGGGACTATCCATCAGTTAATAAGTAATTCTGACTCCTCTGGGCTTTGGTTCCTAGCTCAAGTGCCACCTTCCCGCCAGCAGTTGTAGCTGGCCTACTGCCTGCACCCCTGTCCTGCTACTCACTACATATCATATTTTCTCTGTTTTCTTCGTAAGAGTGATCACCATCTGAAGGTCTCTGGTTTGCTTGTTTTCTTATTATCTGCTGCCACCCTACAGAGTAGGATGCAGGAGTGCTGGGCTCTTGTTTCCCCTTGTTCACTGCAGGATTGGGAATGGCTCCTGGCACATAGTAAACATGGTAAACATTTAACAAGTACATGTAGAATACATAATTGGAGTAGTCAGTGCAGACTCTGTGCCCTGTGAATCTTCTACGTGGAGGAAACACCATTGCTGCCTTGGCCCTAATCATTTCTCACTCTGATTTCCTAGGTGCCCACTTGATTATGAGCTCAAACTTTGCCATCCTAGTGTTATTGGCATTTGCTTTGCTGAGTTCTAAGCATTCCCTACCCCTTACTCTCTCCTCACTGGTCATTGAGCATTATAAGGGCTGGGCTAAGACATGTAACAGTAAGCATCTGGAAGCTGCTTCCCATCTCCAGTCTGTGTTGGTTAATGGCTGCCATATGTCAGCTGTAGCCAAGAAATAACTATAAAATGTGGAGCCTGATGACTGACCCTCTTTCCTTGCATATTTGTTGCCATAGATGATGTAATTATAGATGGAGATTGGTAATGGCAATGATACTAAGAGTAAGAGCTAAGCTTTTAAAGCACTTGCTGTGTGTCAGGCTCTCAGCTGCATGCTTTCTCTGGAGTAGTGTCTCCTTTTTGCCTCACTGCAGCCCCATCAAGAATGGGAGGCAGGATCCATTCCCACTGGGGCATGCCCACTTCTGAAAACAACTACCTGATCAAGTGTAAATGTAGTTTCTAAGCCAGCTTATTAGGAGAATGTCAATGAAAATAATTTTAATAGCATTTTGCATTAGGAAGAAGCCTTAATGAAAACACAATTTTACCATAATTAGATTGAGATAGTTCAGCACTGTATACATAATCTGAAATGATCTTATTTAAGCTCACCTAGTACATTGACAAGTCACTATTGTAAGCTTTTAAGAAATGGATTTCTAATATTTGATTTTTCATATTGTTTATTCAAAATTTAATTTTACCATTAAAATTTGCATTATATGACTCATTAAAGCAACACCTTTCTCATTACTGTAACAAGAAGACACATTCAAACAAAGGCATTTCAGAGTGCTTAGAGCTTGCTGAAAGTCCACAGTCTTTCTTTGAGCTGGTCAGTACTTTTTGCTTTTGATCAGGGGTAGCTTCTCTCCCATTTACATAAAATTATAAAGCCTGTGTTTCTATCATGTCTTTTCATTGGCTTCTTCTCCAGAGTCTGTCTCTGAACACCAATGCTCTCTTTCAACTTTGTGTCTCTGTGCTGGACTGTTTGTATCAGGGGGTTGAAAGCAGAAGTAGCAGGGTTGGCAGTCCATTAGAAGTCTTTTTATGAAGGAGAGAACATCACTGCCCAACACCATTCTCAAAGGGACTTGTTCCAGGGTGCTAGGGGACAGTGATTATGAGTACACAGCAGAGATATTTTTGCCACTGGATTGGGATGTCCCAGATGGTCATGTAGATGGGGTACTTAGATTCTGGCTCAGGTAATGTAACTGAAGCATTCCCATGGGCTTGGAGGGTGTCTTGGGGCAGTGAGTGATGTGTACTGGATCAACACAGACTCTAAAGTAATTTGAGACTGGTTTGCATTTAAGGGCCATGTCACAAAGGACTGCTTTCTTAGTTTCCTTGAATGCCAATTTCCTTGTCTATGAATTGAGTGAGATTGCCATCTCATCTTGTCTTTGGAGACTTAATACTTAATGAAGGAATTCATACATAATATCACTCCTTGGCACAAGGTAAGAAAGAAAGTTGTGTTGGGGCACCTGGGTGGCTCAGTCAGTTAAGCGTCTGTCTTCTGCTCAGGCCATGATCCCAGGGTCCTGGAACCAAGCCTTACATTGGGCTCCCTGCTCAGCAGGGAAGTCTGCTTCTCTTTTCCTTCTGCCCCTGCACATGCTCTCTCTCTCACTCACTCTCTCTCTGTCAAATGAATAAATAAAATCTTAAAAAAATAGAAATAAAGTTGTCTTGCCCTTGTCCTGCCCTCATGACCTCCCACCAATGTCTACCATGAGCCAGTGCCCTTTCCTACAACTCAAATAAAGTTGGGGCTCTGTTAGCAAGGAAAAGGAGTGGGGACATTGCCCGATTTATAAGTAACCACATCGTCTCTTCAACTTGCAGAAACAAAGGAGAGATCAAGAATCCAGATTGGGAGAAAGCCCAATTCAAGGAAAAGAAAAGAAAAGAAAAGAAAAGAAAGAAAAAGAAAAGAAAAGAAAAGAAAAGAAAATTTCCCATAGTGAAGCCTCCATGTCACGATTCTCTCTCATTTGTGCTTAAGAGCTCCTGTTTTCCATTCCACCCACCCCACGTCCAGTCTTCTCTCTTTCTCAGTGTTCATTTTTACTAAATGTCTTCTCCATTGATGTAGGTGCTCAGACACCAAACCCAAGTCTTATCCTTTCTTTTTTACTTTGCCACACAGTTCATGTCTAATCCACAAGCAAGACCTGTTGGCTCTACCTTCAAATACCACCCATCACCTCCACTGTTGCTCCCATGGTCCAAACAACCACAATTTCTTTGTTAGTTATCAGGACTACTTCAGGAGTTGCTAAGTGGGCTTCCCCCTTCTATGCTTGCCTCCAACCCACAGCAAACAGATAAATTCTTTAAAAGTGTGTAAATCTGATCCTACCTCTTCTGTACTTGAAGACTTCCAACGACTTCCCATTGAACTTAGAATACAATTTTTGCAGAAATGTAGATTGATTGCAATCCTCAGCCTGTAAATTATAACTCAAAGGGAAGGATTCAAATAAAAGTGGTAAAGTCAAGGAAGTTAGTTATATTGGGTCAGAGGAAGTAGAAAGGTTAGACAGAACCACTTATTTTAAGCATAAGCAAGATTAAAATGACAAAAAACTATGTAAATTAACTCGAACAAAAAAGAAACAAATTAAGAGATATGATGTGCTTTGTCCATTAGGATATGTCCAGCTGCAAATATCAGAACATTTGGCTAGAGATGTCTTAAACAAGTAGGGATTCTTTCCCCCTCATATAACAAGTCTGGAGGTTGGGAACTCTAGGTTTGGCTTACGGCTCATTGACATCAGGGCTCTGGGTCAACAGCTTTGCAGTTCTCTGAGCCTTTCCCTCATGAATGCAAACTGACTGCTGTTGCTCAAAGCCTCATGTCCTCACAGTGCACTCAGAGGCAGGACATGGAGGGCAGTGTGGGGCATTGCTCTTCTCTTTATTTACCATCCTCTTATAACAGAGTATCATTCCTTCCCAGCATCTTCCCAGCAGAGCCCAGACTTTACCAAGTCTCTTTGGCCAGGACTGTGTTATAAAACCACTCCAGCCCACCAGTCTGGCACATCTTGTCTGAGATTGAGAATCGCTATTCAAGACTTGAACAAGGTTGGGGTTCTGTAAAAAATCCGAGAAAAAAGAGGGTATTGGGTGAGTAGTCACCATGTCTGTACAATATGCCAAAAAGAGAGATGGATAATCCAGTTTGGAAGCAGGCATAATCCAAAGAGAAGAACATTTCCCAGAGGGGACTGCTTCACATTATTAGAGGACTTAAAAAAACAAAAACAAAAACAAAAAAAACCACAAATTAAGGACAAAAAAATATTCAATAACTAAATGCAGTGTGGGATCCCAGATTGGCTCCTAGACTAGATAAATTATAGTGATGAAAAAACTGGTGAGCTTGGGACGTTAGCTAACAGTATTGTGTTACTTTTGTGATTTTGGTTATTGTACTATGATTCTGTAAGACATTGACATTTGGGAAGCAGGGTGCAGAGTCTATGGAAATTCTTTGTGCTATTTTTGTAATGTTTCAGTAAGTCCAAAATTGTTTCAAAATGAAAATTGAAAAATTAAAAAAGAACTTTCAAAATGAAGAAAATAAAGAGAATAGTATACAATGAAAAGTTTTTTTTTAAGCTAAGAACATAAATTGATAAAATACTCATATTTATAACAAAATAGAAATGACAAGGAGTAGAACTGACAGAGCTACAGTTACTAAGTGACATAGAAAAAAGCTTGTTATAATCACAATTAACTATAATTAGATGGTAGAAATATTATAGAGGGCAAAAATATACAAAAAATTTGTTATTTTCTTCACCTTTCATAACAGGAGTCGGATATTATTCAAAGTGGAAATTTAATTACAAAAAATAATGTCTATAATCTCATGGTTATTTTTTATATTCCTTTTATTTTAACTTTTAGAAGGACTGTTTAGAAATTATCACTCCCTGCAGTGGGAAAATATCTGAATTTTAGCAATTCCTTAAATTGTACCTCACCATCTTTTTCTTTGGTTAAAGTAAAAATACTTTAATTAATCCAATTAAAATGCCATAAGTAATATGATGCAATTCCTCTAAAGTTACATATTTCTCTTTGTCTGTCTGGCTATCTATCTTTCTGCCTGTCTACCTATCTGTCTCTGTGTCTATTTGCCTATTTGCCTATTTATCTGTCTGTCTGCCTATACACAGAGATGGATGGCTTGAGTGGTGTTTACCAATCTATAGCACTGAGTGTTTGAATTTGTAGAATTTTGGAGGATTTCTCCTACCTTCTTTGTCCTGTTCTGAATTTTAAAAATTCAGCAATTTTATTTAAAATTCTTTAAAAAAGATTTTATTTATTTATTTGACAGAGAGAGACACAGCGAGAGAGGGAACACAAACAGGAGGAGCAGGAGAGGGAGAAGCAGGCTCCCCGCCGAGCAGGGAACCTAACACGGGGCTCAATCTTAGGACCCTGGGATCATGACCAGAGCCAAAGGCGGATGCTTAATGACTGAGCTACCCAGGCACCCTAAAAATTCAGAAATTTTAAAGCAAGCATGTGTTTTATTACTTAAAAAATTTTGTTAAAAGAACAGATGATCTTAAAAAAACAAAATGTCTTACATATTTTGTGATGGGATAAGTAACAGCATCGTGTGTTGCATGTTTCCACATGAATAAAACACGAGAATTTGAAGTAATGATTCTTTCCATTGTCCCCTTTTGTAAATCCCCATGCCTACCACCATGCTTTGTGCATAGTATAAAACCCATAATTGATTTGTCCTGGATTTAAACAGGTAATCAGAAAGCAGGGGGATGTCACTGAGGGGAAAAGATAGTGCAAAATGGGTTTGAATTGAAACACCCATAAATACAAACATTTGGAGTTTATGGGGTGCTTGTGACAGAAGGTGCCTCAGATGTATTCACCAGGAGGATGGATTGGAACAAAGAAGTCTACAGATACACACTTTCAAAACTGAAAGAGTTAGCCAGCCCAGTCCCCAGCATACAGTGGGGTTGATCAAATGTTGGTTTGTTTTCCTTGCAGTTTGTGGAAGCACCTTGCTAGAGGCACAACGTGCTAGTCTATTAAAGACATGGGAGAGCATGTTAAATAGATTAACAGTCACACTCCAGGGGGGATCTCTGATACTACTGAGTGGTACTCAAAGGGCAGTGGCTATAATGGAACAAACCAGGGTTTAAAACCTAGTTTCCTCACTTCCTAGTAGGCTCTCTTTCCTCCTGTGTAAATTGGAGGTAATACTGTTGTGACTCACCTTGTAGGCTTGTTGTGAAGACAAATATAAGGGAATGGCCTAGAGATAACTCTTCCAAGCCTGCCCTCAGTAACAACTAGTTACTGTTAATATCTTAGGAAAAGTTTCAGGGCGCCTGGGTGGCTCAGTTGGTTAAGCATCGGACTCTTGGTTTTTGGCTCAGGTACTGATCTCAGGGTCATAAAATAGAGCTCTGCCTCTGGTTCCATGCTCAGCAGGGAGTCTGCTCCAGATTCTCTCTCTCCATCTCCTTCCACCCCTCCCCCTGCTCACTCTCTCTTTTCTCTCAAATAAATAAACAAATTAAAGGAAAAAAAAAACAAAGAAAAATTTCAGTTCAATACTTAATACACTGACTGGTTCTTTGTTGCTTTACTGTTTCTTTCGATTCAGATTAAATTCATTAATCCTTTTGTGCCTCTGTTTCCCCAGTTGTAAACTTGAGATGATGACGCATTTTGTAGGTAATCAAATGCCAAGTGTGCACAAATAATTCGTACCAGGAAGCTGAAGTCGACTCTTGGGCCACTCAGCTGATACCGGGCAGGGTTACTGACCTTCTACCCTGTAGAGTTGTTTCCTTATCTCTCCAACGGACACCACTGAGTTGGCCTTCTTTCCCAGGGCTGCTTCTTGGTGGAGCTCATAGCTGATGATAAAGTACTTGACAAACATGGCGTGCTGAATGGTATCTGGTGGGGGCGTTTGAACCAAAGGTGAGGTGTTGATAAGGAGAATGGCGACATATTTCTTATGAAGAAAGTGGGCTCTTAAGAAAAAAGTCTTTCTTGGATACCATCAAGCAGAGCTATACACTAATAAAATTAACCATGATAATAATTAGCATTTATCGAGGGCTTATTCCATTCTAGACAATGGAACACCTGGTGGATTTGTATCACAAGCAGACCATTTTTTCAACAATCCATCATATGATACAATTTTATTTCAGATACAATCTAGAAATAAAACAAGTGATATTAATGATTAGAAAAGAGAGACATAGAACACTTTCTTTTAAAGATTTTATTTATTTACTTGACAGAGAGAGATAGGGAGAGCAAGCACAAGTGGGAGGACAGGGAGAGGGAGAAGCAGGCTCCCTGCTGAGCCGGTAGTCTGACACAGGGCTTGATCCCAGGACTCCGGGACCCTGAGCTGAGCTGAAGGCAGAAGCTTAACTGACTGAGACACCCAGGCACCCCTGTAGAACACTTTCTATTAAACTTTGCATGTATAGTCATGCCAGCAAAAATAATAGTAAAAACAATAACAACAATACAATGCAATAAAAGGAAAAAAGAAATGGATTGATACTTTTTAATTTCATTAATGCGTTTTTGGGAAAAATACAAAAGAATAAATTGTACAAGTTTCAGGGAATGGTTTATGCATAAATTGAAGTAATTCTAGTTCTGGTTTTTCAGCTTTATGATCATTTTGCTATTACCCCTCCCCACCTCCATCCAGTGTTTAAATGCAAGGGGCAGAGTCTCAAATTGTGCCTAAAGTAAGCTCAAACACTGCTGAACCCTAACAAGCTTACTCTAGAGACGAGTACAGGTAGTGGGGTCCATGCATATACAGGATCAACTGTCAGGCTGATTGTATAGTTTCTATGGAAAATAAAATGTTTAATAAAGAACAGATAATAAAAATGTGCTAATTTGAAGCTTACCTGTGTGTAAGACTGTTAAAGCTCAAGTAACCACGACAATTATTTAAAACATGTTTAGTCGACTGTTTTTTGCTTGTTTTCATTTTTTAGGGCAAAAATATTTGATCCTAGACAATGTTTAGAATTGCCAGTGCACGGGGATAATAATTTCAGGTTCTTGCTGCTCTTAAATTCTCTACAACCCCTCAGGCCCCTGGTGACTTATACCCTGGTCCCAGGTCTTGTTCTAAGTGCTTGGCATTCATTAACTCACTGAATTCTTTTGACTTACTATTATTAACCCCATTTGACACATGAGATTCAGAAAGGGCAGGTAACTTGTCCAAGGCCATACGGTTAGTAGCCGGTCAGTGTGGATTTGAATCCAGGCCATCTCTTCTCTGAGGCTGCACTCAATCAGGATGGCTGCACTATAGCCAAAAAACACATGGTATGGTTATGTGGAAATAACTCACATTTTCACTGTGGTCTATATAGCTATTTTCCCCTCCTTTTTCTTTTTTCTTTTCTTCTTTTAGTTCTGAATGCATTTAGGGAAGCACAAACAATCTGAATTCCTGGTCTCCAAGGAGCTGTTATAGGAGCTGAGATTTGCAATTCTCTCAAACCACATTTGAGAAGATACATTTCAATAAAGAATCTGGATGTACAAGACAAATGGGGTGGGGGTAGGGGAGCAAGGGCTGTAAAAGAAATATTCTAAATTCTTCCTCTGAAAAGACTGTTAAAAGCCAAGAAAGCAGGGGATGCTAATAGAAAAGTTCCAGAAAGGTTTAGCAGGACAACTCAGCAAAATACCCCATAAATGATTACTTTTGACTCTCTGGGAAAGTCTCTTGCAAGTAAGGGAGGCCACTGAGTTGTTCATATGTTTTTGTTTTTACTCCTGTAAACTAGTCATTAAAATTTCCAGGGAACCTTTACTCAGGGGCACATTGGGTCAGGAAAAGAAAAGGGTCTTCTTGTCCATCACCCACATACATCATCTTTTGGGAGCTATAAATCAGGATGTTCAAAAAACTGCTCTTTCCCTGACATAATCCCAAATGTATCCATCACACGAATCTAATTAGTTTCCTGTAATTTAGCACAGTTTTGCTCAGATACCTCCAGACAAGCTTCTTTTAGGAAGCCATTCCCCAAAAAAAGGCGGGGGGGCGGGGAAAGACCAGACGCAGTTTCACCTAGGTCCCTTTAAATTAATCACAGTCCTTGTCTGTTGACCAGGTGTTTAATCATTCTTTCTAGTTTAGATGTTAAGGGCACTACAAGAAATAATATCAGCTGGATGATTCTGTTGCGTATATAATATACCAGTGACACACATGACAGATCGGGCAAGTACGGCCACATAGAAATGAATGGAAGATATGTGCTACGGTGAGCGCTGTGAATTGTGTAAGACTGTTGAATCACAGATCTGTACTTCTGAAACAAATAACGCAACATATTTTAAGAAAAAAGAAAAAGAAGAAGATAGCAGGAGAGGAAGAATGAAGGGGAGTAAGTCAGAGAGGGAGACGAACCAGGAGAGATGATGGACTCTGAAAAACAAACTGAGGTTTCTGGATGGGAGGAGGGTGGGGGGATGGGTTAGCCTGGTGATGGGTATTGAGGAGGGCACATTCTGCGTGGAGCACTGGGTGTTATGAGCAAACAATGAATCATGGAACACTACACCAAAACAAATTATGTAATATATGGTGATTAACATAACAATAAAAAATTAAAAAAAAAAGAAATGAATGGAAAATCACTGATGTTTGGGTGTAATTTTGCTCCATTCATTCTGAATGATTCTGATACAAAACACATTTTTTTTAATCCTGTGAAGAAATTAGGTTCCCCAGTTATAGTAAATAATTGATAAACCTAAATTGAAAAACCTTCACTTTTTAGCTGTTTTCCTGGGACTCTGTAGAGAGCCACAAACTCGTGACTTTTCAGCAAGGGTGACACATGGATCCATTATTCTCTTGGTAAATAACCCTATCGCAGGACAGCAGAATTACCCTTCGTGTCTGCAATCTCACAGGGCTGCCCCACCTTCCAAACAAAAAAAGAAAAAGAGACCTAAATGCCACATCAAAGGCATTAGGCATTAGTTCTTTGATATTAGTTCTTTGATATATGTTACTTGTTACACGTTAGTTTTTTGCAATGAATGCCAGTTGTGGCTTGAGTTGAAGTAGGTAGTGGGTAGTAGGAACATAAGGGAGGTTAGAAAAAAATAAATGTACAGCGAAGAGCTAGGGTTTATCTTGAATTAGTGACAAAATCCATTTTTTAAAATCTCAAGTTGGTGATTTAATGAGAGAGAGAGAGAGAGAGAGAATGTGTGTGTGTGTGTGTGTGTGTGTGTGTGGTTTAAGTCTGTCTGGATCCCAACAGAAGCACAGAGTATCAGATTCTCTTTATTTCCACTAAACACAAAACAATAAGGAATTGACAAATCATTTCTCAAAGGATTAGGGTTCAACACAAAAGGGCCATCCTGACAGTGGGTATGGTGCAAATACTAGGGATGGTTACCTAGGAGAGTTGGGGAATTTCTCTTCTTGCGGTAGGGTTTAGTGGGTGGGAGTAAGGAGAGGGGGACTCACCTCTAGATGATTTCTGTGCAGTCTTGCCTTGAGTGGATGAGAAGTATCAATCTTCCAAGATCCATTCCATCTTAGGGTTCCAAGATAATAAAGACAGAGCAAACCACTAGTGCCAAGATAGGTCACATTTTGGCCAAACCGTCTCAATAAGAGTGTTTGCCTTTCCAGGAGACCTCTAGCTGATATTGTCATCAGGGCAGAGTTGAAGCAATATAAAGTTCTTTTTAAATGATGTTAAATTTAGTATTCACCTAGTGTCATTCTTCAGAGAAGCACATTTTGCCCTTCCAAAGGAGCTCATTCATCTTGACAACATTCTTGGTCAGCAGGTATTATTATGATAATACCTTGAGTTTATTTAGCACCCTTTCTCCTTTTCAGTTGAGGTCGAAGCCAGTTGGGCAGTCAGTCAACAACATTTATTGAAGTCTCTTAGTTTGTAGAGCATGTATTAAATCACTGTCAGACCCCAGCCAGCCCTGTCCTTGCCACACATGGAATGCACCTCTGGGCTGGCCAGCAGGGAGCCCACACACTTGCCCTGCTCGGTGCGGCACCCCAGTCTGTCTGATTCTCACTCAATGGCTTTTATTTGCTTACATTTACTTAAGGTTGTAGCAAACCTCCCTACATACAAACTTTTGGAGATTTCCCCCCTGCAGATTCTGTCTGGGCCTGACAAGCCACAAATATCCTCTCCAGGGCTCCGGCTGCTTAGGCTTCCCACGTAGTTAAAAGCAGGAAGCACAATGTTGCCCAGAAATGAAAAAGAGCAAAGTGACAAAATTAACTGAATGTTTCTAACCTGAGAAAAGGAGTAGGTGGCTTTCTGAGAACTGGGAGTTGGTCCTCCCCAAACCTGTTTGCCTGCCCCAGTTGGAGTGGACACTGGACTTTGGCCAGACAGCTCAACTCCCTGCATTTTTCCCAGGATAACAGGAAAGGGCCAGGGCTCTAGCGGAAGGAATATATGTTGTGAAAGTTTTCAAATGCCAGAGGAAATACGATTGTCCAAAAAGTAGAAAATGGATCGAGTTAAAAAGAAAATAAAAAGCATCACTGATAAGCACCTAATTGAGGGGCGATATCCATTTTCATTTTGATGAATGCCCACTCAATCCAATTTTCTCTTCTGTGTGTGTTTCTTTGTGTAACTAAAACGGTATTATTCAAAATATGGCAATTTAGCATACGTATCATAGCATGAAGCAAATGGTCAAATTTTAGAGGACCATTTGGATTTCTATATTTTCTCATACATAGCATGGATAGAATGCACATTAGATTTCTAAAACTGTGTGCCAAGAAACACTGGCCTTACCTGAACAACATTCAAGTGCCATATTAAAAAAAAATCAGCTTTAAGACAAATTAAATGCCAAACATAAATTTATTTCTTTTCAAAGATGCATAGGTTATCTTTTGTATCTGTTTTATAATTAAATTTTCATTCACTTTTCACATAAAGAATACTGTATTTTTGTGTTCTGAGTTTCACCCATTAGTAATTACCATGAACCATGAGTAGCAAAGATTCCTAAAATAGTAGCTCAGATACCAGTGATGCAAGTTCCGTGTGTAAAGGGATATGTAGATCCAGACAGTTCAAGGCTGGTATGAGAACTGCATAAAGTCTTCCAGGACAGAGGTTTCTTGTAGCTATCTACTTTACCAATCTGAGTGGGTAGTCTTGTCCTCATGGTTCCCCCTACTGTAAAGTTTCTGCTCACACTTTATTAACCTGAAATTAGTCACATGGTCATTACTGAGTGTTAAGGAGTTCGGAGCATGTAGCTTTGGGCTGAGCAACAAGGTAGACAAGTAAAAATTGGGATTTTCTCACTATAGGAGGTCAGGCGATGGATATTAGAGGGACAACTACATCGAGTATCCAAAAGCTAAAAAAACTTTGAGTTGGAGTATCACCCAATTTTGCTCCTTGCCAGAAAATCAGACTTAAAAATCATTACTGATTGAAATCTACAGAAAATTCTAAGATCTAATTTTAATCCACCCATATTTATTTTCCTATCTCTGCTAACAGAATAATCAAGGATGGTGGTGCTTCAGTTCCATGTCTCAATATTTCAAAGCTCATGGTATAGGACGGAAGCTCCATGGAGAATGGAGATGAGCCACAAGCTATCGACTGGGGGCATTTGTTGAAAGAGCCTCAAAACTTGGACATCTATGAGGTCCCCTCTTGCTTTGACCCCTAAGAATGGCAAGGGAAAAAAAATTCTTTGAAATAGTTTTATCAAAATAAAACCAATATGCAAATAGTTTTTTTTTAAATTTTTTTATTGTTATGTTAATCACCACATATTACATCATTAGTTTTTGGTGCAGTGTTCCATGATTCATTGTTTGTTCATAACACCCGGTGCTCCATGCAGAACGTGCCCTCCTCAAACCCCACCACCAGGACAACCCACCCCCCCCCCCCCCTGCCCTCTAGAACCCTCAGTTTGTTTTTCAGAGTCCATCATCTCTCATGGTTCGTCTCCCCCTCTGACATACTCCCCTTTTCTTCCTCTCCTGTTATCTTCTTCTTTTTCTTTTTTCTTAAAATATGTTGCGTTATTTGTTTCAGAAGTACAGATCTGTGATTCAACAGTCTTGCACAATTCACAGCGCTCACCGTAGCACATACCCTCCCCAATGTCTATCACCCAGCCACCCCATCCCTCCCACCCCCAACCACTCCAGTAACACTCAGTTTGTTTCCTGAGATTAAGAATTCCTCATATCAGTGAGGTCATGTGATACATGTCTTTCTCTGATTGACTTATTTCACTCAGCATAACACCCTCCAGTTCCATCCACGTCGTTGCAAATGGCAAGATCTCATTCCTTTTGATGGCTGCATAATATTCCATTGTGTATATATACCAC
>NW_027397091.1:19564258-19585128 GCF_003265705.2 Callorhinus ursinus
AAAAAAAAACAGTCAACAAAAATTAACTTTGATGAAATAATGGATCATGGTAAAAAAAAAAAAAAAAAAAAAGCCATGAATCTATGTGCAGTATTCCCCTAGCGCTGGAGTTCTCCCGTTCTCCTTGATCGATCAACTTGGTCTTGGCTTGCTGGCTGTTTGTGCTGATCTTCTGGGGGAGGGGCCTGTTGCTGTGGTTTCCAAATGTCTTTGCCGGAGGCGGAATTGCCCCGCCCTTGTCGGTCCGGGCTAAGGAAGCTTCTCCGGTTTGTTCTCAGGAGCTTTTGTTCCCTGCAAGCTCTCGGTACAGCCTTGGAGGACCAGGGCAGAAATGGTGGCATCCCATTCTCCACCCGGAGGAGCTGAGAACTCAGGGCCCCGCTCCTCAGTGTGTCCCCAGAGAAAAGCAGTCACTCCCGTGTCCCCGGTCTCCGGCCGCAATCCGTGCTCACCCGGCCTGTGATCGAGCGTTGCTATCTCTGGCACCCGACCCCGCACGGAGTCTCCAAACCCAGCAGATCCCTGCAGTGCGTTCCCGCACCGCTCCTCCCCGGGAAGGAAGGGGAGTCTCCCCGGATCTGCTGCCTGTTGGGTCCCTGCTGGGGGAGCCGTGCCCCGACTGGGCCGCAGACCACAGTTTATGGCAACCCCGAGCTGAGAGCCCGCGACTCTGCTCCGTCTCTGCAGCCGGCTTCCCCGCTCTGATACCTGGGAGCTCTGGCGCACTCAGGCACCCCCGGTCTCTCCGTGACCCCAAGGGTCCTGAGACCACACTGTCCCGGGAGGATTCCACCTCCCGCTTAGCCACTGCAGCGACGTCCCTCCGCCGAGCCAACTTCTAAAAGGTCCGATTTTGTGCTCCGGGGCTCTATCACTTGCCAGAAGCGGCCGGCGGAGACCCCTCCCCCGCCGTCTATCCTCCCGAATATCGCCTCGGATTCACTTCTCCGCACGCCCTACCTTCCAGTAAGTGGTCGCTTCTCTGTTCAGAGTTGTTGCTACTCTCCTGTTCGATCTCCTGTTGAGTTCGTAGGTGTTCAGAATGGTTTGATCCCTCTTCAGCTGAATTCCTGAGACCAGACGAAATCTAGGTCTCCTACTCCTCCGCCATCTTGCTCCGCCCCCTGCAAATAGTTTTTGATGTCTGCTAGCATGAATCTAGCTTTCCCAGTTTGGGATATTTAATAACTTAATTTGGAGTACTAAAAACTTGGAATTCTATTCATTATATGCAAGCCTATGAAGGAATCTAAAACACTAAAATTAGCTTAGAATATTTGCTGTTGTTAGAAGTGAGTAATCAGCAATCTTTCCATGTGCTTTTTATATTTCTCATTGGCATAGTGAAAATCTAGTCTTCTTTGTTTATTTATTTATATATTCATTCATTAGACAAGTATTTATGGAGCACTTTCCATGGGTTGTTGATTGGCTTCTTCAGGAAACAGATGTGAGATAGAGTTTATTACAATCAAAGCTTATTAAGGAGTACCTTTGGGACCCACACCTGTAGAAGGGAGGGGAGGAAACCTGGACTTGTCAAGAGTGTGCGTTGAGCTGTGATGCAGGCTCAGCCAATCCCATGGGACTGCTTGGGTTAGACTGGTCAGGATCAAGATGGCTAGACCTCAGCACTCCCATGACCATCAGTAACTGGTGTCTCTCGAAATGGCTGTGACCTTGGACTGGGGAGCTCTTTGCAGGGTCCCGTGGGTGTATTTGTTATAGTAGCTTAGCTAACCATAAGAGCTGAGCAGACATGCATTTTTCTTTCATATGACAGTCCTTATGGGATTAGTCTATGTGGTGATGGTGGTGGCGGTGGGTCTCAGTTCTTTCCATCTTGCCCTTGTGTCATCCCCAAGGTCACTGTCAACAGCTCCATGGTCAAAGCTCTGCTGCTGTGGTTGGGTTTCAGATGGTGGGAAAGGGAAGGGAATAGCAGAGGGGTACAGCTCACTGTCCTAAGGCCCAGACCCAGAATGGCACATATCACTGGCTACATTCATGTTCCATATTCAATGCCAAATCACGTGGCCATGCATAACTGCAAGGGAGGCTGGGGAATGTATCTAGCTGGGCATCCATGTGCCCAGTGACAGGTCCTTACTGTGGAAGAAGGGCAAATGGATTATGGTTGGCAATAGCAGTGTTTGTGGCAATGGGTCAGCAATTCTACTTCACAGTAGCTCCTGCAGACATTTTGGACATATGCTATGGGGATTTCCATCTCACAGACTGTAGCTCTTTGCATGTCACAGTTCTCACTTACATAGTGATAGAGCGTTGCCTGGAGCCTGGTTATCCACATTGGCTGCATCTTGGTATGAATTAGTGAGTTTTAAACATGCTCCTGCTGGGCCTCACCTCCAGAGCTTCTGATTTCATTGGTTTGGGATCTGGCCTGGGTACTGGGGTTTCTAAAGCTCCCCCAAATGATTCTCTGGTGTCACCAAGGTTACCAACAGCTGGATTAACAGGTAAAATAAATTCTGTATCAGTTAGGCTCATATGTGTGTGTGTGTGTGTATGTGTGTGTGTGTGTGTGTGTGTGTGTGTAGGCAACTTCCTCCTCATCTTTTCAAGCAAATGATGTAAGTTAATGGCTCAGGTGACTGAAACACCCATGAAGTAGATCTGAGTTTAGGCAAGACTTGGTTCAGAACTGGGAATGAAATCACCAGAACAAGGTTTCTCCTCTTCCTTTTTGCTCTGTCTCTCCATCCCCCAATCCCTTTCCACCCACAACATTTCTCTTTCTTAGGGGTACTTCCTGCATATTCTCTTCCTTCCCAGCCTGGCTATGATGGTACAATGCTATCCAGCCAACCTCCTCTTCAGATCTAATCCAACAGAAAAATAGAAAGGCTTCCTTTTTCTTTTTTGGTTTATGTTTCATCAAATATGTCATATATACAAAAGGATGTATATAATGTAAGTGTATAGTTGAAAGAATAATAATAAAATCTGTCTATACACCACACGAGTTAAGAAACAGAACACCATCAACACTTTGTAGACCCTATTCTTTGCCACCATCACCACCCCCAGAACACACACACACAGCACCACAAGAGATATAGCTCATATGTTGCTTATTTTTCATGCTGTTTTTGACTTTACCTAAATGAACTCCTACCATATGTATTTTTCTGTAAGTGACTCTTTAACACAAAATGGTATTTCTCAAATTTATCCACATTGATGCATCTCTCTGTGGTTTATTTCCACTGTATGCTGTTATATTGTATGACTTTACTCAATTTACTATCCATCCTCCCTAGCATGGACATTTAGGTTCTCATAGCTTTTGTTATCATGACTAATGTCACTAAAAACATTCTTAAACGAGTTTCTCCAGGGTATTTAACTAAGAGTGTATTGGGATGTAAAGTATGAATATCTTCAAATGGTTACAGGGCAGGAGAGCTAGCAGAACTGACTTCCAGAGTGTTGCACTACTTTACATTCCCACTAGCAGGATATGAGAGAGCTGCTCTTCCTCACTATCAGGACTTAGAAATCCCAGAACTTTAAATATTTATCAATCTGTTAGGTACAAATTTTATTTTATTGTGGTTTTAACTTTTATTTTCCTTGTTGCTAATTTGAGCATCTTTTCTTTGATATTTAATATAAGATTATTGATTATTTATTAATATCTATATATAATATGAAAGATTATGCATTTATTAATATTTAATAATAATCATTTCTATTTCTTTTGAAAAAGTCTGTTCATGTCTTTGGCCTCTTTTTTCTACAGAGTTTTGTTTTATCTTATTAATTTTGGCTACTCTTCCTCTATCAGTTGCATATGTTGCAAATATCTTCTGTCAATTGGCAGTTTTTTTTGGTGTATAAAGAAGTACTGAACTTTAAGGTATTTAGATTCATCAAACTTTTCTTTAATTTTTACTTTTTGCTTTCTGTTCCAAAAATTCCATATTCTGTGGTTATATCTTTTTCTATAGCTTCTTCTTCATAATTTAAATTTTTACCATTTTCATTTAGGTATTTAATCCAGCTGTAATTGATTTTTGTGAGTGGTAAGTGGAAGGAAATCAAGTCTTTTGCCTAATGGATATATAGTTCTTTTTATCTTATTTATTAAAATGACCCAATGGTGAGTGACTGCTTTTATTGTCTATAAAGTGAATATGATACTAGGCCCCATCTATATTTGCAACTCATTGCTGTGTGACAAGCTACCCCTGAACCTTGCAGCTTAAAACAGCATCTGTTATCTCACAGATTCTGTGGATAAGGAATCGGGTTGTCTCTGGCTCAAGTTCTGTCACAGGCTGCAAGCAAGGTGCTGATGGGGGCTGCAGTCTCATCTGAAGGCTCAACAACGGGAAGCTTTCCTTCTAAGCTCATTTGCGTGGTTCCTCAGGGTCAGCAGGACTAACAGTCTCAGTTCCCTCCAGGCTGCTGGCCAGAAATGTCCCTCAGTCATTGGACACTCAGCCTTCTCCACAAGGCAGCTCACAGTGGCTTCTTTCAGAATAAGTGAGCAACAGCATGAAAGGGGGCATCCCAGCCTGCATCCACAGGACCTCGTAACCTAATTTTGGAAGTGGTATCTAATTACTTCTGCCATATTCTCTTCCTCAGTCAGCCCAGCCCCAATTCAAGGAGAAGGAATCCCACAAGAATGTGAATACCAGGAGGCAGGGATCATTGGGAGACTCCTTATAGGTTGCCTATCACACAGATTCATGGACCTTTTGTGAGAAGTCAAGGAGTTAGAATATGGAAAGCATCAGATTAGCTTATGAGGTATAGTATTAGGCACTTAAGTTAGTATTTGCTGCTAGTATTTAGGGTGTGGTATAGCCAACACTTGTTTCAAACGCCCAGTTTCCATATATGAATGGGTCAATGTCTAGACTCCCATAAGTCCATTTGTCGATTTTTCCATTCCCAAAGCAATATTAAGAATTTTAATTTGCATGATAGTCTCAGTAGCAGGAACGTCTTTTTCCAGGAGCTTCTTGACTGATCTTGGCCCTTTGATTCTTCCTCTACATGTTAGAGTCTGGTCTGGGCCCCATGCCAGGGTCCATTTCTCTGCTTCAGGAGGAGGGAAATCTGGAATTGAGGATGTACAACTGCTTTGCTAGGAACATGGCAGGAAGCTCTGCAGATAGAGGGTAGCATGAAAGGGGATGGGGTCTCTGGCCCAGCCCCCACCCCCAAGAGACCACCAGGGGATATGGCAGCCTGTGGGTTCAGTTCCCCAACAAAGCAGTAACAGAACCTGTGCAGGCAGGTGTTGGGGGTGACACAAAATATTAGTGATGTGTCCTGCTCACTGACTCCTCGGGCATTCTCTTCTCCCTGTTCCCTGTCCCAGTACCCCAGTGCTGCTGGAGATGCTAATGGCCAAGTGGATGGGGAAGGCTGGAAGAAAAACCTCTGGATAATGGACCTATTCTGAAGAACTGGCTCTAAAATTTTACTGATTTTAAAAATCCCCAAATGTGGAGTTGCTGCCAGATTCACCTACACAAACAGAAAGGAGAATTTCTTTTCAAAGCTTTCTTTTTCCCACCCTGAGAATTGACCGGGGAAAGACTTATGTTTTACCCTGTCTATAAAGTCAAAAAGCACTAGAGAACTGGGGATTATTGAATCAGTTTCAGGTGTTTCTGATAAAACACAAATAGGAAAGCAATTGACATATAACCTCAAATCTTCTTTTGGAAGGACATAAACCTTCAAATAAATGCATACTAGTTTAGAGAAATCTTAGATTTTCAGCATGCAGGTGCTACATGTATGAACATGAGCAGCTCAAATGGAGATTTGTGTTAGAGGGGAAAGATACCCTTCCTAACACCCAGCATCGGGAAATGGTGTTTAAAGAAATGATGCTCTTTGTTTTGAACAGAATGTCCTCTGGTCTGTGAAGTTATCTTTATAGTGCTAACCATGTATGAGAAGGCATAATAGGGAATTATCAAAATTACACTGGATAATATTTACTCAGCTATTTGAAGAACTCTATAGCTGAATCTTTGCTAATTAGATTCTCCACCTAATGGCTATTCTTAATTCATGAAAAATATTTTCAGAGGATTTAATGATCCAGATAAAGCAGGAGTATAACATGTTATTCACATATTTAAATAATTCCTCAAAAACTGAAGGGGTTGAGTCTGGAAGATTTGTAAGACCCAAAACCCATTTGGCCCTATCAAAATCAGAGCCATGCCACTTCTATATTTCTGCCCTGTTCAGTAATAGGGACTTCACTTGATAAAAATAATTTTGGGGAAAAACCAAACACTTCTATATACTATTTTATATACCAGTTATGCCAGTTCAAATTTTTAATTAGGTTTGCTGGAAAAAAGAAAGGAAGGGGAAGGAATAGAGAAGAGATGGGTTTTTATATATAATATTTTTATTTTATTAAGTCAAGCATTTTCATCAACTTTTAGAAACCTACCTCTATTTGTTCTTATGGAGAAGAATAAAGAAACTAGGGAATTTCAGACAAGGGTAAAAGATTGCCACCACCCCCTAGATGGTGGCCTCTGTGAGGTCAGCAGTTGTGTCTTATTGGTTTCTGTCTCTCTAGAAGCTGGGCAGAGAGAGCAGATGAGGAGTTGCTTCATCAAGGCTGTGCTGTATTCAATGGCACTTGAATGCTCTGCAGAGGCAAAGAAATTTGTGTGTGCATTCAAAGAAAAATGAGCCCAGAGAAATGTGTTTTAAGTAGACAGAAAGAGCTTTTGATAGTGATAAAATTTTCCATTTTTCAGGGACTGGAACAATGAAATGGGTAGGTGACTGAGCTGTAACTATTAACAATGTGTGGATTTTACAAAGTGGGAAAACCTCTCTTTCCACTTGTGCAGAAGTCAGAAGAAAGGAGGCAAGATGTATAGGGTTGTCTTGAATGGCATGGCATGACTGTACCTGCTTTTTGACTGTACCTGCTTTGTACCTGCCACACATTGTGTGGCTGGCAGGGGTGCTCTTTATTTCATTTCCAGAACTGATACAATTTTTCTGTCCCTTGACCTTGCAAATACCATCAGTCTCCCACTTCTTATGCATTTATAAAATGTGTCATCCAAGGCATTTTTATGCTAATGCAGTTGCTAATGGTGCTAGACAGGAAATATTTCCTTCTTCTTCACAGATAATTTGAAGTTTCCTCCAAGACAAAAAGTTACCAGTTATACATACACACACACAAGCAGTAGTATCTATGTTTATTTTATATAACGTGTGTGTGTGTACATGTATGTGGGTGTGTATATATATATATATATATATATATATATATATATATTCTGTATTTATACCTCTCTCCATTTTTTTTAATTTCTAGGATTTCTAGAGTTGAGCTTACAGTTAATAGGTGGTCATTTAAGACACAACTGAGCTAAATATTATGACGGTCATTTCAGGGTTTTTGTCCTGGCTAGAAGATATTATGTCTTTCATCCTCTATTAGGTAGTTTGATGCCTCACACTGAATTAAACTTTTCACCTAGATGACCATCATAATAAGTTAACCATTCATTCTAATCTTTATATCAAGCCAAAGAAACTAAGGAAACAGCATTGTTTGATGACCTGATCGGCCACTTCTACAGGCTGAGAAGCCTACTAGACACAGCTGTAGACAGAAGGTAAAGACAGTGTATTGTGGGGTTTTCTTGGTTACTAATCTAGGTGATCTTTTCTCATCCTGTGCATTTATGTCTAAATGTATGAAGATGTGGAAGAAAAATAAAGCGAAATAAATATTTGGAGTTGGGTTTTATGTGTTAATCGGGGTCCTCTTTAAGCTAAAATCCCCAGGAAGGCAGCCCGATATGTTTCTAGCTCCTATCCCTGCAAATCTTCACCGTAATTATTTGTTGTCCTGCAGCTCTGCATGCTGGAATCAGGGCTGGCATGGTAGGAGCAAATAAAGCATGGGTGCATTTGGCAGGGGCTGGGGTGTGAATACACACACTGCAGAAAGGCCACCTGGGCCCTGCCACCTGCCGCTCCTGGTGCTCTTGTTTGTTTGGGTCACCCCTCAACTGGGGGGGGAGGGCGGTGATTGGATGTGGCTGGAGAGAAAAGGAAGCCTGGCAAAATGTTTTGACATCCTGGAGGGTTTGTGAATTCACCTGGCTGTTTTATTTCTTTTGTGACTTTATTCCCTCTCGAATATTTTCCCTTTCTCAAACACTCATTTTCAACCCACCGTAAACACTGTAATATATGTACATTATTAATGTTATTGTAAAACACCCAACAAAAGGCTAGGAGTAGGTCTGGCCCACTAGAACACAGGAACCATCAGTTCGACAAATGGAAAGACAGAAAATACTGAGTGTGTGATTCCTCAAACATTGCCCTCTCTTCTGTAAAGCTTGCTCAATTTTTCATCACAGTAAAATTCACCCTGTGGACCTCTCCAGTCAGTCCTACATCTGCACTCATGACCTCTAGGGCTACAGGGCTGTGGAACCACAAATGATGGGTCCGTGCATGGATCTGAAATTCTGAACGTGGAGAAACTCTCCACTTAATTGGAAATCGACACTTTCAAAACTAAAGAAACTTCCTTTCGGAAGTTTTCATTAAATTACTTTTCTCCGATTCTGAGTCTTCGTATATACCATATTCTTCATTCAATATTATTCTTAAGCTTTGAACAGAGACAAGGAAGAAAGCAGAGGCTACTTTAACTACAAGCGTATGCGATTTTTTAAGCAACTAGTTCCATTTCCAGAGAGATTTAAGAAGTTAGCAATGAGATAGTTTGGAGTTTTCGGGAGGATCAGAGAAAGCATCATGAAGGCATCGTGCAGTGCAGGACACAGAACTAGTACACATCAGTGTACGTTGCTCTGGAAGCGCGTGACCAGAGACAGATTCTTGTCTGTAGTCAGTGCCTTACAGACAACATAGTCAGTAACTTAGGAAACATGCCTCAGTAAAGATTAATCTGGGGTAACCTATAAGCAAAATGATTGTGTGGTTTATGAAAAAAATATGAAAAGACTAAAAAACAAAATAAATAGCATGCATCTGTTGACTGTTTGCTGTAGCTCATGTGATCTGTGCGGGTCTGATACCATCGCCTCACACTTTTAGTTAGGTAAACAAGATTCGCAGAGGCCCAAAGACAGCTCCAGAACCAAACATTTGGCATTAAAAACCAAAGATCACATAATTACTAAAGTAACCCTCCTCTGGCTCTGGTTTTATTTTTAAGCGCCAGCCTATTGTCTCTTTTAACAGTTTCACTGGGTATTTCACAAACATTTAATCTCAACAGGTGGGGCTATAGCCACAGAGCATCTCCAGGCAATGCTGTTAAAACACAGGCTGCCCCATGATAAAAAAGCCATGAGATCTTGCCATTTGCAATGACGCGGATGGAACTGGAGGGTGTTATGCTGAGTGAAATAAGTCAATCAGAGAAAGACATGTATCATATGACCTCACTGATATGAGGAATTCTTAATCTCAGGAAACAAACTGAGGGTTGCTGGAGTGGTCGGGGTTGGGAGGGATGGGGTGGCTGGGTGATAGACATTGGGGAGGGTATGTGCTATGGTGAGCACTGTGAATTGTGCAAGACTGTTGAATCACAGATCTGTACTTCTGAAACAAATAATACAACATATGTTAAGAAAAAAGAAAAAGAAGAAGATAGCAAGAGGGGAAGAATGAAGGGGGGGAAATCGGAGGGGGAGATGAACCATGAGAGATGATGGACTCTGAAAAACAAACTGAGGGTTCCAGAGGGAAGGAGGGTGGGGGGATGGGTTAGCCTGGTGATGGGTATTAAAGAGGGCACGCTCTGCATGGAGCACTGGGTGTTATACACAAACAATGAATCATGGAACACTGCACCAAAAACTAATGATGTACTGTATGGTGATTAACATAACAATAAAAAATTAAAAAAAAACACACATGCTGCCTTCCTCATGCAGAGTGTTAAGCCGGCTCCCAGAAGCAGTGCCAGAGATAGACATTTGGATGCTTGACATTTTTTGGGGGGAAAAGTCTCAGGAGAAGGAAGTCAAGCCGACTAAGGAAGGGAAGGAGCCAGAGGTGTGATCTTAGGTTCCATAGAATAGAGCAGGCTGAAGGGATAGAGAGCAAGGGGATGGGGGAAGCAATTTTAGATTAAGAAGGTCTCCCTGAGAAGGTGATCTTTAAGCAGGGACCAGATGGTGTGAATGTCTGGGCAGAAAGCATTCCAGCAGAGGAGGCAGCATATGGAAAGGTCCTGAGGTGAGAGCCTGTTTAGTATATTCAAGGACCAGTGGCGTGACTGGAATAGAATGAACCAGAGAAGAGTCAGGGGTGGGGATGAGACAGGACAAGTGCCCAAGGTGCACTTGGTGCAGACCTGGTTAAGTTGTGGTGGAAGAAGGATGGAAGGTGGAATTCCCCCCTGAGTCACTGGAGGCCACATAATAGCCTGTGTGGCCCTCTTCATCTACAGGTTATCAGTATTGTCACCTGTAAAATAAGGTAAAAGATCAGGTGTTCTCCCAAGCCCTAAAGTTCTCGGATTCTAAAATGATTGACTTGCTATGTCATGCCTTATTTCCTCACCTGTTTAACCAGGATGAATTGCCATTACACCTGAAGAATAATGAATAAGGCCCGTGAACTCTCCCAGAAGAGCCCATGACCTTGCAGAAGGATGGGGGGTTTGTTTTTAAGGGATCAATCCATTTAAGAAGCAAGATCTAAGAGCTCACTATCCCAGGGACTGTGCTAGTAGTACAAGGCAAGTCATAGGCACCGTTTTTATTCCTGCCTTTAAATTTGAGCTGCTAGTGGTTGCATAAATGGAGGTTCACATCCAATTGTTTGATTTTAAAGTTACATGGTAGCAGAAGGTATGAGAAGGCAGAGCATTTGGGGCTGCTTTGGGCAGAATGTGTGATTTAGTGAAAAGAATAGAAATAATTTGTTATTGGTTTTTTAACGTTGTAAGAGCAGTGAAGCTGCTGCAGGAATGAGTAATTGGAACCCCATGCGGAGTGCACCAGGGTAGAATTTAAGAGGAAAGAAACAGGTACACCTGGGTGGGTCAGTTGGTTGAGTGACTGGCTCTTGATTTTGGCTCAGGTCATGATCTCCTGGTAGTGGGATCAGGCCCTACATTGGGCTCCAGGCTCAGTGGGGGGTGTGCTTGTCCCTTTCCCTCCCCCATGCGCTTGCTTCCTCCCCCTCTCTCCAAAATAAATAAATAAAAAATAAATAAATATTTTTAAAAAGTGGAAAGAAACGTAAAACAGCTCATAAAGCCCTCATCTTTTAATGCAAGAATACAACTGAAAGTCAAGATTGGGATATTTCAAGTCCGTGAGTTGTTTTTGTAACATAATCTTTTTTATTGAGATATAATTCACATACTTTAAAGTTTATCCTTTTAAAGTGTAAATTTAGTGGTTTTTCATATATTCACAAAGTTCTGAGACAACCACCACTATCTCATCCCAAAACATTTCCATCACTCTGAAAAGAAACTTTTTTCTATTAGTAATGTGTCCCCATTCTCCAGCCCCATCCCTCGAAACCAGTAATCTGCTTATTCTGAATATTTAATATAAATAGAATCATACCTTATGGAGTTTGTGCCTGGATCTTCTCACTTACCATTTTTTCCAAGGTACACACACCTGATAGCAAGATTCAGTACATGATTCATTACTTCTTATTGCTGGCTAATATTGCATTGTATAGATGATACAGATTTTGTTTATCCATCAGTTGATGGGCATTTGGGTTATTTCTATCTTTTGGCTACTAGGAATAATCTTCCAACAAATATTTATGTACAAGTATTTGTATGGACATTATTTTCAAGTGCATATTGACCATTTGTTTGTCTTCTTTGGAAAAATGTCTATTCAACTCATTTGCTCATTTTTTTTTTTACATTGGGTTAACTGGCTTTTTATTATTGAGTTGTAAGAGTTCTGTAGATACAAGCTCCTTATCAGAGATGTGATTTGTAAATATTTTCTCCCATCTGTGGCTGTCTTTTCACTTTCTTGAGTGTTATTTCAAGCAATTATTTTTAATTTGATGAAGTGCATCTCTTTATGTGTTTCTTTTTCTTTTTTCTTTTCTGCTTGTGATTTAGGTGTTATACTTAAGAAAGAAATAACTAACCCAAGGTCATTAAGATTCACACCTATGTTTTCTTCTAGCATTTTTATACATTTAATATTTGCCTTTGATCTATTTTGAGTTAATTTTTTTGTATATGAAGTGAGGGAAATGTCCAGCTTCACTCTTTTTGCATGTGACTGCTGGCTGTCCCATCACCATTTGTTGAACATGTTTTTTTTCTTTCCCTATTGAATAGTCTTGCATTGTTGTTGAAAATCAATTGACCATAGATATAAAGATTTTTCAGAACTCTCAGTTCCATTCTGTGGATCTATGTGTTTATCCTTTTACCAGTACCGGATGATCTTGAATACTATAGTTGTTTTTTTTTGGGGGGGGTCACTTCTGAAATTGGAAAATAAAAACCTTTTAATTTGTTTTTCTTTTTTAAGATTGTTTTGGCCATTCTGAGTACTTTGCATTTTCATATGAAATTTTTCAGCTTGTCAGTTTTTCCCAAAAAAGAAAGCTGAATTTTAATGGGGATTATGCTAAATCTGTATATCAATTGGGGAAAATTGCTAGCTAAATAATATTGAGTTCCAGTCCATGAACACAGCACGTCTTCCCATTTTTCTTCAACACTGTTTTCTAGTTTTGGATGTATAAAGCTAACACTCCTTTGTTAAATTTACTTCCCTGTGTTTTGTTCTTTTTGGTGTTATTGTAAAAGGAATTGTTTTCTTAATTTTAGTTTTAGATTGCTCATTGAGGTGTATGAAAATACAATTGATTTCTGTATATTTGTCTTAGATCTTCCAAACTTGTTGAACTCATGTATTTGCTCTACTAGTATTTTTGTTAATTCCTTGGGATATTTTTTTTCATATATAAAGTCATGTCATCTTCAAATAGAAACAGTTTTATTTCTTCCTTTCCAAACTGGTTGTTTTTTAAGGTCTTTCTTTTGCCTGATTTTCCTGGTCAAAACCTCCAGTACATTATTACTTAGGACTGGTGAAAGCAGGCACCCTTGTCTTGTTGTTGATCATTAGAGAAAACCTTTTAGTCTTTCATCTTAAATATGACATTAAATGTTTGTTTTTTATAGATGTCCTTTATTATGTAGAGAAAGTTCCATTCTATCCCTAGTTTGCTGAATGTTTTATTAATCATGAAAAGGTGTTGGAATTTTTCAAAAATTTTTCTGCATCTATTGAAATGACATTATTTTTGTCCTTTATTTAGTTACTAAGGTGTATTACACTGATAGAATTATTTTCTCTTCAACCATCTTTTCATCCCTAGGATAAATGTCAATTGGTCATGACGTATAATTCTTTTTATTTGTTTTTGGATTTGGTTTACTAGTGACTTATTTATTTATTTATTTATTTATTTAGAGCATGCCCTGGCAAGTGGTGAGGGGCAGAGGGAGAGAGACAATCTTAACACGGGGCTTGATCTAATGACCCAGGGATCATGACCTGAGCCAAAATCAAGAGACGGATGCTTAACCAACTGAGCCACCCAGGCTACTAGGGTTTTTAAAAATATTTTCACCTATATTCATAAGGCATATTAACCAGTCGTATTGTTTTCTTGTGGTATCTCTGTCTGGCTTTGGGAATCAGGGTAATGATAACTTCTGGGGTGAGATGGGCAGTATCCCTTCTTCATATATTTTTGGAAGAGTTTGTGAAGAATTGGTACTAATTCTTCTTTAAACATTTGTTAGAATTTACCAGCAAAGAAATCTGGTCCTGGGTTCTTCTTTGTGGGTAGTTTATTTGATTGCTATTTCAATATTTTTCCTTTATATAGGTCTATTCAAATTTTCATTTCTCCTTGAGACATTTTTAGTTGTTTGTATCTTGCAAGGAATTTAACCATTTTATTTGTCATTTAATTTATTGGCATACAGTTGTTCTAGTAGTATTCTCTTATAATCCTTTTTAATTATAGTGAGGTTTGTAGTAATCTCCCTGTTTTGTTCCTGATCTTAGTAATATTAATCTTCTCTTTTTTTTCCCCATGGCTAGTTTAACTAAAAATTGTCAATTTTGTTGATCTTCTAAGAGGATCAATTTTTGGTTTCATTATTTTTCTCTACTGACATTTTCTTCATTCCATTTATTTCTGCTTTACCATTTCTTTCGTTCTTCTTGCTTTGAGTTTAATTTGTCAAACGTTTTGTGTATTCTTAAGGTAGAAGGTTATTGATTTGAGATCTTTCTTCCTTCTCAATGTAGGTATTTATAGCTTTAAATTTTCCTTTAAGAACTGCTTTAGCATCATCCTTTAAGTTTTAGTATTTGTGTTTTTGTTTCATTCATCCCAAGAATTTTTTCAGTTTCCCTTGTGATTATATTTCCTTAGCCCATTTGTTATTTAAAAGTGTGTTATTTAATTTCCACATATTTGTGGATTTCCCAAGTTTTCTTCTATTATTAATTTCTAAGTTCATTCTATTGTGGTTCAGATAACATACTTTGCATTACTTCAATCTCTTTAAATTACCGGGACTTATTTTATGGCTCAATATGTTGTCTATCATAGAAAATGGTTCATGTGCACTTAGGAAGAATATGAATTCTACTGATGTTGGATGGAATGTTCTAAATATGCCTATTAGGCCTAGTTGGTTTACAGAGTTTCAAGTTTTCTATTTCCCTAATCTTCTTATTGTGGATAGAATTATTGCTATATTATTGAAAATGAGGAGTGCACGGTGGTGTGTGGGGGAGAATCATGTCTTTGTTAACTTTTTTAAGTTTTATTTTTTTTATTTATTTTTAAAAGATTTTATTTATTTGAGAGAGAGTGAGCAAATGAGAGAGAGAGCGTGCATGAGCAGGGGGAGAGGCAGAAGCAGACTCCCCACTGAGCAGGGAGTCTGATGCAGAACTTGATCCTAGGACCCTGGGATCACGACATGAGCCAAAGGCAGACACTTAACTGACTGAGCCACCCAGACACCCAGATTCTGACAGATTAATTATGCTGTGTTTAGATATAGATCTCTGAGTTCTGATACTTGTGTTCATTGAGCTTCTTGGAAGTATATATCAATATTTTTCATTAAATTTTGCAAGTTTTGGGGTGCCTGGGTGGCTCAGTCATTAAGTGTCTGCCTTCCGCTCAGGTCATGGTCCCAGAGTCCTGGGATTGAGCCCCACATCGGGCTCCCTGCTCCGCAGGAAGCTTGCTTCTCTCTCTCCCACTCCCCTGTTTGTGTTCCCTCTCTCGCTGTGTCTCTCTCTGTCAAATAAATAAATAAAATCTTAAAAAAATTTTTTTGCAAGTTTTGGCCACTACTTCTTTAAATAGTCCTTCTGGACCTTTCTTTCTTTACCTTCTGGGACTCCCAATATGCATATGTTTGTAGACCTGATCATGCTCATGTTCAGGTCTCTGAGGCTCTGTTCATTTCTCATTTCTTTCCTTTCTGTTTTTCTAACTAGATAATCTCTGTTGGCCTATTTTTAAGTTTGTTGATTCTTTTCTTTTCTCTGCTAGCTCAAAATTGCCAATACCCATTTAGTAATTTTTTCATTTCAATTATTTTTCTTTTCTTTTTTTTAAGATTTTATTTATTTATCTGACAGAAAGAGAGAGAGAGTGCATAAGCAGGGGGAGGGGCAGAGGGAGAGGGAGAAGCAGGCTTCCCACCAAGCAGGGAGCCTGATGCAGGGCTGAATCCCAGGACCCTGGGGTCATGACCTGAGCCAAAAGTAGATGCTTAACCAACCGACTGAGTCACCCAGATGTCCCAGTTATTTTACTTTTCAACTCCAGAGTTTGTACTTGGTTCTTTTGTTTTCCTGTTTCTTTATTGGTATTCTCTATTTAGTGAGACAACATTCTCATATTTTGCTTCAGTAAGAGAGATGCTTACACAGAGTTTCCTATAGCTCTTTAAACATTTTTAAAGTACTTGATTTAAAGTCTTTTGTTGTTGTTGTTGTTGTTTTGTTGTTTTTTTGTTTGTTATTATTTTCTGTTTGCTTGTTTGTTTTTGGTCTAAGAAGTCTAACATTAAGTGCCTGGACCAATAAACTTCCCAGCCTTTGTGAGGGGCTGTGTGCATGTTTTCAGGCATGCCTTCAGTGCTCAGAAAGGCAATTTACAGCTGTGCTTTAACCTCCATTTCCAACTTGTGCAGAGCCTCAGAGTTAGCCAAATGTGAGAAATTAGGCCCTTCTCAGGTTTTTCCTGGGAATGTGCTCATTCTTAAGCATGCACATGCCTTCTGGATTCCCAGGTATATATAGGAGTTTTCAGAGCCCTTTCTGAGCACTTCATGACCCAGTTATTACTTTGAAATTTTTTTGCCTCAGCTTTTCACATTGCCTCATTCAGATGCAATGTTTAGATAAACTGTCACTGATTGTTTTTGACAGATGCTTCCAGGGAAAAAAGTCTTTTTCATTGGTAGACTTCTGAGTCAGGGTTAATAAAGGCAGCCTGTGAGTATGCTTTTCCAGACAACTGCCATGGAGATCAAATAATGATGATTTTCACAGAATGGAGCTTTATAGGATCTCCAACCCCATTCTGAATCCTCCAATGTCTACTAGGCGGCTTATGGTTTTCACTGTGATTGTGGGGTTGGAAAGATGGGAATGGGAAAGGATTAGCTAAAATGCCTCAAAGCTCTCTGTTTTTACTACGATCAGTTATATTACCTGAGTAAATGCTCCTGACATTGTTCCAAAGATTGGATTAATTTCCATAGTTCTGAAAAAGTTTATTCTGGTAAGTTTTGCCAGTGCTCTTCTTGCTTTGATGGAGAAGAGGATTTTCAGCAGATCTTGCTCCACTGTTCCTG
The DNA here is from genome assembly GCF_003265705.2 of Callorhinus ursinus. Classification (NCBI taxonomy): domain Eukaryota; kingdom Metazoa; phylum Chordata; class Mammalia; order Carnivora; family Otariidae; genus Callorhinus; species Callorhinus ursinus. Next base: position 19,581,195 of record NW_027397091.1, read on the forward strand.
CTGACATCATTCTATAACATGTTTTATTAAAAGCACATTTCCAGACAATTATCTTTTATCCAAAGGTTTTTCATTAGTGGGGAAGCCAATTGCAGGGGTAGGTAAAGCAGAGGCAAATAGCCCATTTATGGAAGTTACCCAGGATCAACAAGTTTTAGGAGAGAAAAAACATATAACTAGTATGTGCAGTCTTCATGCAGAAACACCAAGTCATTTGGGGAAAGAAATACACAAAATTCCTTCAAGTAACTTGAAGTTTCTCATCTTGAAAGAAATGAGGATAATAATAATGCCTATCTTATAGAATAACTAACATTTTGAAAAACTAATGGGGAACATGGGTAGGACTTTAGATGTTAGTTTTCATTTTATAAGATGAAAAGATTAATTAAAAATTCAATAGAAAATGAAATGACAACAAAAGTGTTTCTTAATATTTGTCATTGCCTATGAGTTAATTATTTAAGCTATGGGAGAAAAATCATCTAATAGTCATGGGGAATATTTTAAAATTTGCCTTTCAAGATGGGCTGATTGTAGTGTACTGAAAAACTGATTCTATCCAGCTTGAGATCCTGGTAGTGTTGGGGTTGTGGACTTGTCTGCATAAACATCATTTAAAGACAGCTGATATGCTTCTTTTTTTCTTTAAATTTTTTTATTGTTATCTTAATCACCATACATTGCATCATTAGTTTTTGATGTAGTGTTCCATGATTCATTGTTTGTGCATAACACCCAGTGCTCCACGCAGAACATGCCCTCTTTAATACTCACCACCAAGCTAACCCATCCCCCCACCCCCCTCCCCTCTAGAACCCTCAGTTTGTTTTTCAGAGTCCATCGTGTCTCATGGTTCATCTCCCCCTCTGATTTACTCCCCTTCATTCTTCCCCTCCTGCTATTTTCTTCTTTTTTTTTTCTTAACATATATTGCATTATTTGTTTCAGAGGTACATATCTGTGATTCAACAGTCTTGCACAATTCACAGTGCTCACCATAGCACATACCTCCCCAATGTCTATCACCCAGCCACCCCATAGACAAATCTGAACATCATTCTGTCATCATTAAAAAGTAGGGGTGGTGAGAGAAGGGATATTCTAGGAATTCCTGGTGGGGAGTTTGGGGTGACAGACAATGCAGAGATGATAGAGAAGGAACATCCAGAGTAAGAAGATGGGTTGGCTGCAATCTTGGTCCAATGGAATATTAAGGTTTTGGAGTGGGTCAAGCTGTCCAACAGCTGTTCCTGCCTTGCTCTTATCCATGTGGTCTAGAGTGGTTACATGACTTCCAACTACATATAAATCTTCTCAGTTACAATGTGGGGTGCATATAACACAATTAGCATCCTGAATTGATTTTTATCAACGTGGTGGAATTAGAGGTTTTGTTGATGTTTTTTTTGCCCTAAATTTAAAGAAAATAATAGTAACCTCTATTGAAATATTTCTTATTCTTATATTTCATTCTGAGAAGCCATGGACAAATTTCTATTAATTTAGCACTTAAGATGGAGGTATGATGATTTACCTAAATGAAAACATGTTTGCTTACATAATTAATATTCAAACAGGATCACTCATACTCTAACTGCCTTTCACAGAACATTTGGGGGTATGTTCATGATGAGTTACTTGCTTTCTCTTGGCTCTAGGCTAATAAATAGCAAAATAGTAATGTTCAGATGCTCACCTTCAAATGGTATGGAATGTGTTAAATAAAAAATGAAGTGTGCCTTTCCCTCTAACTCTCCACTGTCTTAGTCTTCAGAGGAAGCCCATCACCAGTTTCATAGCTGCTCAGCTATTTTTTTCTTTCTTCACCCATGCACTACAAAGATTGTCTTTCATACCACACACACACAGACATACACAAAGACACAGACGTGGACTCACACACACACTTTTATCCATACACTGCACCCTATGTTTTGCTTCTTAAAAATAAATAATAATCACATTATACATTAACACTAACCTCAGAGACCTCCAGTTCCTCTCCATTTTATTCAAAATAAAAGTTGGAGTCCTTAATCTGGCCTCATCTCTGTTATCCCTGCTTAATTCATCTCTACACATGGTAGATTCTGTGCTGTTCTTCCAACACACTGGGCATGCTCCTGCCCCAAGACCTTTGCATTTGCTGTTCATTTTGCCTGGAACACTCCTGCCCTAGATATTTATATGGCTCCCTCTCCCTTCTTCTTTGGGTCTTTGTTCAAGGTTCCACTTAACACTGAGAACTTCCATGCCCACTGCTTTTATTAATAAGTAGCAATTCCATTCTGACTCCCATTCACTGTCTTCTTTCCCCCATCTATTTTTTTTTCCATAACATCTATTGACATCTGGTAAACCTTATAGTTTACTTTCTTACTGTCAATTTCTCCAACAAGAATGACAACTCTGTAATGACTAATAGGTCTACTTCATTATTTTCTGCATCATTACTAGCTATACCAGTGCCTGGTACATAGTAGGTGTACAATAATAAATAGTTGAATGAATAATGAAGACAGTTTCTTAAATTTTCACACCTACCTCTAGAGATTGGAATGTGGTAAGAAATTTTAACTATAAATTAGCATAGAAAGGTTAGTATTAGTTAGATGGTATTTAGATCAATGGAAAAGGCCATCTGTGTGAGGATAAATCATGAACTGTTGCCGGAGTAGGGAACAAAACTACCCAAGAATGTTTGATGCTATGTGTGGCTCTGAACCTTCTGCTCTCTGGGCTTTTGACAACTCTCTTATCTTTCCTAAAAACATGGATTTGAAAAATTGGTATGTCCTACAAATCACAAATTATGTATTTATCTTATAACTCTGCCTTCTCGTCGCTTCAATACTTGAAGTGCTGCCCCACCTAGGACCTTTACTTAGAAGTTCACTGCTGGATTCTATCTCCACCTGGTTCTTTACTGGCTGGCTCAGCCCTCTCCCCCCAGGTCTCAGCTTATAATGCTACCCTCACAGAAGCCTTTCTAACTGTCCTCTAATATGCCACCTTCTCACTATCTTATCCTCATGTACACTCTGTTCTGTGCATTCAACTCTAATACATGGTTTGTAATCACTATTAGCTTATATGTTGATTGTCTGGTTTCACAGAGCAGCATGTAAACTCCATGAGATGAGAGATCTTGTTTCAGTGCCTAGCCATAGCATTAGGTCAATAAATATTTATTGAATCATTGAATGCACCCAGACTTTGAGAAATAATTCTTGGTTATTCACCAGGGTCACAAAACCCCTGGCTTCCTACAAGTGACTATTAATTTTGACATCTATGCCTAGTATATGATGAAATTGTGGTGTCTTTGTATCCTTTTCTTTATATTTTTCCTGATTATAGATATATATTCTAGTTGTAAAAGCAAGCAAAACTTCAAAAATATGTAAAATGTAAAATAAATGTCCTATAATCTCATCTTCTAAAAATAACTGTTTATCAACAACCATTCCAGATTAAAAATGAGATCATTTTATATACACAAATTGTACCTTTTTTTAACTTAAAATATACAATGGACATATCTTCATATTGCCATTTTGGAATAGACTTCATTCTTTCTAATAAAATCTTATTGTATGGAATATACTACAATTTAATCAGTTTCATATTAGTGGACATTTTTCTTGCTGCCAGTGTTTTGAGGTAACTATTAAAAAGTGCAACAAACATACCTTTATATACATCTGTGTAGTTTTCTGTAGGACAAATTCAGAAAACTGATATGTACAAGGATGCAAAAACATGCTATAAGTTTATTTTATGAATAATTTCAAGAAAGGAACAATTAAGGCTGGAGAGTGAAGAAGACACTTACCAAGAAGAAAGAAGAAAAAGAAAGAAAGAAAGAACAAAAAAGAAAAAGAAACAAAAAGCCAAAGAGAAAGAAAGAGAAAGAAAGAAAGAAAAAAGA
>NW_027397091.1:19585228-19622098 GCF_003265705.2 Callorhinus ursinus
TTTTATTCTAGCTGAGAAATGATACATATGACAATTACTAAACAACATGGAAGAATATATACAAACTGTTGTAGAATGAAATTTTTTTAATTTTTTATTTTTTTAAAGATTTTATTTATTTATTTGACAGATAGAGACATAGCTAGAGAAGGAACACAAGCAGGGGAAGTGGGAGAAGGAGAAGCAGGCTTCCTGTTTAATATATGTAGATGTTTAACATCTACAACATCTTCCAACATATTCTACCTGTTAAGACAGTTACACAGGTGTGACCAGGTTTAGAGGGAGGGAACATGGACCTCACCTCAGAGAAGTGGCAACATTGTATTGGAAGAGCAGCATGTGGAGTAAGAGATTCAAGAATGCAGCCATCTCTGGAAAATGCAACCCACTATACTAGTCAGGAATCTCAGCAGGTGATGCACCACTCTGGGATTGAGGGAAACTGCTCCCCTCTCTGTGTCCCTGTGCCATGTTGGATTCAATGCAACCTAAAAGGAATACTTTCTTCCTCTTTGCTCCTTGAGGCCTACAGCTGCCTCATTCCTTGCTTTATCTCCAGCACTCAGGGTAATGCTGATCCAGCATGTACTAAGTAATGTGTTTTGAATGAATGAATATTTTGCCTCTCATTTTATTTTAACATTGCTTATGAGGGGAAGGGGGAAGAAGAAGCAACACAAATGTCTGGCCTCATGGGACTCAGTGGGTAGCTGATGCCACCAGTTTTCCCTTGGTGTTTGTCATTCCCCATGACATCCCATGGAGCAGGTGCCATCAGTACTCCCATTTTATGGGAGGGGGCGCTTACAGCCAAAGAGCCTGAAAGCCACTGCCAAAAGCGCACAGGTGGTACAAGGGATGGGAAGGGAAGTCTTCCTACAGGAGGGTCCATACTTTCCCATCACTCACCCATACTTTAGAAGGATGAAGAAGCAGAGCCCAAAGGAGGTTTATTTCAAACCCTCGCCCTCTGGCATCCTCCAGACTCATGGTACAGAGGTGTCAGAGAGGCTGGTTAACTCCCCTCCACTCCTCACTGGGTAGAAAACTCCTGCCCTATGAAACCAATTCCTGCCTTTTCTCCACATGCTGTATATTGGAGTCTTAACCAACCATTCAGTGTAATATTTAGGAACTTGGCTTCATTTTAGTGTTTTGCTCAGACAGCAAATTCATGTCCCTGGGGCTGAAGTGACTTGCCCTGCCAAGATATTTTTAGGGCCCCAAGTCTCCAGGAAAAGAAAGGCCACCCCTTCACCATGTGAATCATGGCCTGTAAACAGCTGTTGGACATCTGGATGCCCCTCACAGTTTGTGTCCCAGCCTGAAGACTTCATCTTTTCAACTGTTTTGTTTTTTTTTTTAAAGATTGAAGGAGTTTTATGAGATTTAAGAAGTTTATAGCTTTAGGTTAAGCAAGATCAAGCACTAAGAGTCCCATTTAATGTTTTCAAGAGAATCCTTAGACGGGGCTCATAAATTCTGGAACAAGGCAGCCACAGATTCCAGCAGAACTGATCTACTCGAAACTCCCTATGAAACCTTCTCCCTGGTGAGCTTTGGAAAATATTTGCTGCCCACAACCTGGGGTGACGGCAAACATTCCTGCACAGGCCTGGTGTCGGGGCGCCATGGTGTGGCACAGCTGTGACCACGCGGGTTGGTCTCTGGCTTGTGGCCTGTCACAGGGTGTTTACCTGAGAATGAATTGGAGAGCCACAGGGCCGGACTTGTGTCTCGCGGGCAGAGGAAAATGTGCACAGCTATTTTAAAGCAGAGGGCTGTACATCTTGTCCACCGGCCTGCCGCTTGCAAGGACAAACAGGGTTCACCTAACGAGGGGACATTCTCCAAACAAACCCCGTTACACTTCAAGAGTTGCTTTCAGACTGAAAAGAAAGGGGGACAAAAGGGTCTTACATGCGCCTACGGTAAAGAGAGCGCACAATTATGGAGGCAGAGGCCAGCCGCCTGCACATTCCTGTTACTGTGAGGACAGCCTCGGGAGAGAATCTGGTGGTGATACACAAGTGCACACTCACATACATGTTCACACGCTCTCATATAGATACACACAACCATGCAGATGTGTTCACGCTCACATTCACACATGCACACATGCACACATGCACACAAATATATGCACAAAGTCATATACATTCATATACCTATACTGTCACACGCATGCACATAAATCTAAACACATATACATGGTAGACATTCATAGAAATTTACACACTCTCACACATGCATACTCACATGCACAGGCAGAAAACACATACCAACACTGGCACACTTACATGCCTACACTCACATTCACACACACTCACTCATACCCACCTGCACACCCACATAAACATCCATACACACATTTCCTCACTCACAATATACACTCCTGCACCATGTTCTTGCAAATGCACGTACTCACACATTCACACTCGCAGACACACACATCCAGGACACACTCACACAGGTACAACTCCCACTCACATACATAAGTGCAGTGTCTCTGGTCCTTCTGAACATTTTTGCACAATGTGAAGACATTTTGTCATCTCCAGTTTGGTGGGCACCTTCGTCCCAGGAGCCCTGCTTGGGCTTGGCTGCCCTCATGCATCTGCTGATGCTGACTGGAATTTGGGTAGAAAGATATTTATTTATTTATTTATTTATTTATTTATTTATTTATTTATTATTTATTTATTTTATTTACTTATTTGACAGAGAGAGCACAAGCAGGGGGAGCTGCAGGCAGAGGGAGAGGGAGAAGCAGGCTGGAGCCCGACGTGGGGCTTGATCTCAGGACCCTGAGATCATGACCTGAGCCAAGTCAGATGCTTAACCGACTGAGCCACCCAGGAGCTCCTTGAAAGAGATTTCCACTTTCTCCCTCCAGTGTCCTCAGCATGAAGGACAGTGACTTCTGCGGTATTTTTTAGGTCAACAGGGTGCTGCGGGTGGATTCTCCTTGGTTGGTTGAAACCTCATGGCCAGGTTCGCGGACTCTCAGAAGTTAATGAGCAATTTGCATTTTCCTGTTTGATAACCTGTATTTTGTCAGCTGAAGTTTATCTTATGCAAACTGGTCATCTCTGCATCATTTCCCCCTTCCCAGGTGTTTTCTTGCAAAGCCCACAAAGATGTGGTACAAAATAACTTATCAAATGAGTCACCAGCTCTTCTGTAACCTCGAGTTGTCTTGGAAAATGAAAGTCCAATAAATACGGCACAAGTCTGACCCCAGACAGCACTGGTCCACCATATGGGTCTTGGTACTGATGGTGAGTCAGGTGACTTTTCCTCTATTATCTGGAAAATGAATGTATTTATGGACATTTAAAGTATTGTTACTGCAGAGAATATTACAGTAATTTTACTAAAATAAAAACTTTAACACCTCTTTTTCAAGCAGTCAAATAATTTTAAAGTTCTCATCATCCCTTTCAGTGCTTATTCTTATGGTCATATAATAAGGTACTTGGAATTTTACAAACAACCCACATTAAAGTTCTCTGAATCCCTGGGTCCTAATACTCATTCTCTAGGATAATCAGACACCCTTGTATGTAAAGATAGTGTCATCAGAGCAGGCAGTAAAACTGAAAAAATTAGAAAGGAGGACTACGCAAAAATGAGTCTTTTGTGTGTGTGTATGTGCGTGTGATAAAATACAGGGAATATAAATTTACCATCTTAGTAATTTTTAAATATACAGTTCAGTGGCATTAAATATATTCACATTCTTGTATAGCCATTCATTTCTAGAACTTTTCATGTTGCAAAACTAAAACTGTGCCCATTAAACAGTGATTCCCTGTTTGTCCCTTCCCCCAGCTTCTGGCAACCATGATTCCACTGTTCTTGATACCTTTGTAAGTGCAATATCTGTTCTTTTGTGCCTGGCTTATTTCACTCTCCATGATGTCTTCAAGGTTCATCATGCTGTAGCATGTGCCAGAATTTCTTTCCCTCTTAATATTGAGTAATATTCCAATGAACATATATACCACATTTTGTTTACCCATTCATCTGTGGATGGACACGTGGGTTGCTGTCACCTCTTGGCTGTTGTGAACATTCTGTGTGAATACTGGTGTTTTTAGAGTCTTTTTAAAATAGAATGACCCAATAACTACAGATTTCTTTTTGAGTTGACCCTAAATTCAAAGATGTAGTGTCCTTATCTGTAAAGTGACTTCACCAAGGCCACACTGTTTGCAAGGGGGGAGGGGTAGCTATAATTCAGAACTCTGATACCAAGTTCTGTCTAAGCCTCAGGAGGAGCAGTTCAAAGCAGCCTACAGCAGGACCCAGAAGGCACATGCAAGCTTATTCATGAGCATCTCTTAGCTCTCAGCCCTTGCTCACCTGAGCAGCCTTTGTCACTTAGTGGGATTTCCACGTAGATTCCTAGAAAGAGGCAGATTCCATGAACTTATTCTCAGTGGGCAAACAGGTGTTGATGTGAGTTGGGTGAATGTGGAATTTCTCCAACTGGAAATTCTCCAAGGAATTCCTCAGCAGACAGACAGATAGACACACACAGACACAGACACGGACACAGACACACCCGCCTCAACAACTGGGAGACCAATTTTCTCCTCACAAGGAGGCCATAAAGACAGTGGAAGAGCACCAGAATTAGACAATGTCTCACCTCTGACAAAACTTAAGAGCTGGTGACTGCATTGCCATGGGGTGGTATCAAGTGAATGAAGTGTTTATTAAGTCAAGATCCTATCATAACTGAGAATATTTCCTTTTTTTGCCTTGTTGAGGGCTCTGACTTTACATACGGATATCGTATTTGGAAGAAGTATTGTTTATTTCTAAAAAGCATGAAATTAGGGAAGGAATGCATTTAGAAAATGTGAACATGCAGGCAAACATTAATACTTGTTTTATTCTCCTCTCCCAAAAGGCAACGTAAAGGAAATAAATTAACCTTTGGAGAAATGCAGAGAGCAAAACTTGCAGATCCCCCTCCCATCTCCCTATCGAGCTCCTGCTCCTTTCTCTAAGAACCTAGGAAGAAGGAGAAAGAAGGAGGGAAATTTCCATTCTTCTAGGAATCAAAAGGCAGAATATCAGGTTCCCACAGCTGAAGCAAAATGGCTGCTGCTTCTCCTGCCTCAGGCATCCATCCTCCTCTGCCACAGAGTCAGCTGGGAGAGAGAACCATGTAGGTGGAGTCCAAGAAGGGTGCATTTGATCCCTGCCATACTAAATCTTGCCATCAGAGGTTATGATTACAATGCCCGGCCTCCTTTCAGCAATCCTGATATAATTGATTTGGGGTTGGGGGGTAAGCTGGACACATACATTTTGAAGAGGCTCCGCACTGTGATTTTAATATGCAGCCAGTACTAAGACCCATTTACTAGGTGAGAGGAAACCCAGACTGCCCACTGGGGAAGGGCTCCTTATACCTGTGAGGTGGGGCGGGGAGGGGTCCTTGCCACATTTTGTAAGTTCAGCTCTCTTCTAACTCACAAAGGAACCAGGACTCACAGCCAAATAGATTCCTGTCCCCAGTGGACAAGATCTCATGAAAGAAAACAAGTCTATTTCCTGTGGAAGCAAACCTATATATGCTGGTGACCAAGTAATCTTAAATTCTTTCATTATTATTATTATTATTGAAATGGGTAACAGTGAAGGTCATGAAATTATCACCTAGCAAGAATGCATTAGCACCGACTCCCAGGATAGAGGCATTATCTCATCCTCCTTGGTTGTTCTGGGGCTTTATTTGAAGCATCAGTACCCTGGGTTCATCTGGTACCGGTAAAGTGTGCTGTGGGAGTTGCAGTTCTGTTCTCCCCTGGCTGTCCTCTCCACATGACTACCTACGAGATTGGGTGCCGGCTCTGGAGTTCATGCCCATCTACTGGGATGAAAAATGAAGGAGCTATGAGCTCTACCTACAAATATATATATTTCCCTCTACCTCATTCTAAAGAGTCACATTTCATACCTGGACCCAGACAGCTGGCGACAATTAAAAAATGAGTGAAAACCAACTCACACAAGGAAAGACTGCTTGAGAGATATTTAGACTCAATCATTCTTGGCTGAGTTTCTCAGCACTCACTGGCTTAGAGCCATGTCTGAAAATGGTAGCAAAGACTAGAAGGTATTTGTTGAGATAAGAGCATGTACTTCTAAGGGGAACCGGGGACCATCTTCCAGAACTTTCAAGCTGGCTTTTTGGAAAGCCCCTCAAGGACTAATTAGAGCAAGCACTGCAAAACAACAATGGTGACAGAGATAGAAGATTATGTCTTGCTAATGTCTACCATTGCCAGGGACTGTGCTTTATTCTCATTATCTCATTTAAGATTTCAAGGAAGATAGCAAGCAACAATGTTGTCTCCACTTTACATTCAGAGAGGTTAACTCATTTCTCAGTGTCACACAGACACTAAATGCCAGCTGTGGATTCCAATCCAAGTCTATGTGATTTGAAGCTATGTGACTGGCAACAGCCATCAGTGATCATTTCTTCATTAAGGTATTTCCTCTTACGCACCAGCCCTGCAACTTCCCACCCACTCTGACCACCTGTCCTTGTCACAGTCCATTTTGCACAGTGCTGTTAGATGCATTGGCCCCAAATACACATTTCCTAGTACAGTCTATGATTCAATACCTTTCTCTGTGCCTAATGGATAAGGTCCTGGGTGTATCACCCACAGCCCTCTGCAGTAACTCCCCAGTAGAAACCAGTCCAAGTAATACACATTCCTGACCCTGGGCCTTTGTTTCCCTCAGCCCCTTCTGAAATCCTTGCTCCTTGTCACTTACTGGGCTCCTGCCTGTCCTGCAGGGGGACTATATGAGATAATCACAATCCTGGACTCTGGAGTCAGCCAGACCCTGGGTCATTCATTAGCTCTGCAATGAGAGAAATGTCACAGCTGTAAAATGGGGCTATGGGGCCAGGAATGTGACCTAGTAAATGTAAAGGAGCAGAAGATGGTTGATGTTCAATAAACCAGTGGTTTTTAAATCGTGAGTCACATCTGATTAGTGGGTTTGGGACAGAATTTTTTTTTTTTTTTTTAGTGTTGACTTGGATTCTATCCTTCAAAGCCCAGCTCAAGCTCTCTCATGCTTTCTCCATTTAAGTGTTCTCCCTTTGCCTCCCTCCTCTCACTTCTGCTCTGAAATTCCTGGAAACTTCTAGCTGGGACCTCACATTATAGCATTCCCTTCTCCTTCAAGTGCTGCAGCTGTGCAGCAAATGAATTGTCAATTATTGAAAACTGTTTTCCTAACAGGTTTCATACTTTCTCAGACATTGTGTGAGGTACACAGTGGGTCATGTAAGAACATTCTGGCCCTCGTCATCTTTTGGAATTGAAAGAAGCTCTGGAGGATGACTCTGGGCAATGTTGTGCTGAGTGAGTGAGAGAATGCTCAGATGCTTGGGATCCACACAACAGACTGCAGAGCCTTCCACACCAACAGGGAATGAGGACTGACCAAATGACACATGTTGGCCTGAAGGCAAGACTGTTCTCTTTGTTGCATTTTATACCCAAGATATACAAGTGATAGAATCCACCAAAGTAGTAATTTCCCAGCCTGGGGGTGGGGGTAGAAGATCCCTGGGGAGAAGCAGAATTATTCCCAAGAGCTTGGAAATCATACAGAGCATGGCCTTTGGGCTGAGTAAACACTGTGCTTCCTACCCAAGGTACATTCCATTAACTTTAGGATACCATGGGTTGTAAAGCTCACCAGTATTTTATGTACGGCTAGAAAATAAACACTGACATTAAATAATTAGCACATTGGCTAAGATGTCATCAATTGTCAAGAACATGCCAATATTATAGATACCACGGTATAAAGGGAAAAGCATGTTTTAAAATTGATGAAATATTGTATGCACTGTTTTTCAAGTTAAAATAGACATCTTGTTAAAGCAGATTAGTTAAGTTCAAATTTGTTTTAAAATGTTGCAGAACTCAGGATAACATTTTCTTTTTCTCCATGTTGCTAAAAATACAACTATCTGGTGTTTTGACCTTTCAAAAGGCCTTCATTCTCAATAATGTTGAAACTACTAGTTTCTCTCTCTCTCTGCCTCCTTTCAGGGGTTCCTGTGAAAAATCATTAACTCCTAGGGAGCAGATGAAGGTTCTGAAAAAGGTCGCAGAGGAGCTGCTAATTATAGATAATTAGCAAAAGATCTGATCTGTTAGGAAGTGTGTGGCTTCCTCAGCTCTTACTTGGGCTCAAAGAGGAATACGGTTTCCACAAAAATCACAGAATACAACAAAATGTACTTAGAAATGTTACATTTGGGGAAGTGAAGTACCTATGACATAAGATCGCAAATACTAAACTATTTCCTTCAACATGCGGCTCTGACAGGTTTCTCTCAAAGCACACCCTCACATTCATTATCATATTTAAATCTGACCAGACCAAGTCTGACCAGAAAATCCATTTGGGATACTTCTGCTTCTGTGCCTATTCATGTGCGTGATGGACATTCAGAAAGTGCTTTGCCAAAACATGCCACCCAGAAGTCTTTGGAGTCAGGTGGATGCTTTTGGGAAGCCACCCAAAACTCTTCACGAGCATGACTTGTATTTTTACAACCTACTTTTGGAGGTCTGAATGACTGGGTCTGAAATATTGATATATCTGATAAACAGTGAAAGGTCAGAGCATTTACTAGTTGCAAGGTAACATGCCAGCAATGACACAAACGTGAAAAAAAATCATCGTCGGATAATCTGAGAGGATTTTATAGAAGTCTTGGCATCATATATTTAGTGATGTTTAAGATGCTGGCTCATTAGTTTGTGTTCCGGTTCTTTAAATAAGATGGTGGGTTCTCCTCTCCCTAGTCCACTTGTACATTTCTGCCACTGTCCTGCAGAGCCACCCTTCTTCCTTGGTCCAGACATCCTCCCTGGTGTGAACCCAGAAGGCATCTGCATCTTCAGAATAGCTTCCTGATTTTTCCTATAAGATCGGGGTCTCAGAACCCAGAGGATCAGCTCTGTGGTTCTCATTACCAGATCTGTCCCCTTGTCTTTGCTCTGGACCGAAAAGGACAAGAAGCAAGACATCAGGAGAGGTGGCTGCTTATAATTTGTTGAGTACATTTGGACAGACAGGTCTCTCTGGACCTCATCTGAAAAAGAGCTTCAGAAGGCCAGAAGAGAAAATAATTCTCTCTCTGGTTTTTAGTCCTAACAATCTGTTTCTTTGGACTATTTCTCTGAAGGCTTTAATGCACTCTATAGACACACAAATATCCCCTTTTTTCATCCTGACGCCCCGGAATAATTAAAAGTAAGACTCAGTCTCTTGATATTTAGTGACCTCAAATTTTTCCTAAATTTGCCAGAAAGATGATTTTTACCTGATGTATTTTGGAATTTGCCAGAAAGATATGTGGTAAATGGTTTATTTGAACTGAAATTCTTGAAGACAAAGCATTATTGAAGACACAAATATGCTTCAGGATCCTTTGGCTAGAAGTCATCAGGCTCAGCAAAGCTAGCAGTCTGCCCCGTGAGGCACTCCAAGTGCTGTTCCTCAGCAATCAGGGAAAGTGAACTCATTTAAAACCAAGGGCAGTCTAAATGTGAAATGAACATCCATTGACAGGAGTTTGTTCAGTGCCTGCTACAAATACAGCTTGTTCTAGGCACCTGATCCTGAGGACTAGTCCTAACTCCTCTGATAAAGTCAGAACCAGCACACTTGACCACTTAGAGCATCAGTCAAGGGGTCCCAGGATTGCCTCAAATTGCATCTATGGGGGTGTCCAAGGTGCCAACTGAGAAGAATGTGTCATGACACAGATGTCTGCACATCTGGACTACAGGATTCATTTTGAGGTGTGACTAATGTCAGCTTGCACATGGCAGGTCTTAGATTGAGATTTGAGGTCCCTTTGAGCCCACACAGGATCACGAGATATTCTCCTTTATTGACGGGCTAGTGCAGGGGGAGCGCGAGGGGAGAGTTGTGCCCTCAGCTCTATGTGGCCCTGCCTGTCTCCTCTCTGCACAGTGATGTCGCACTCCCTGTGAAACACTCCCATTTATGGGCGGCAGCACCCTCACCTCCTCTCTGGCTACGGTCACTTTCCCATGTTAATACAGAAAATGCAATCGGCCTTGATGTCTGTGATTTTGTTTTGCTTTACAAAATCTGGGCGGGTGCCCTCGCTTCTTCTCCATTGTTGGCCATTTCTAGACTGATGTTCAAAGGTTAAATCCTCTTCCCCTTCTCCTCTGACTGCAGAGGAATTGAGCCCTGTGCAAAGGACCTGCAGTGAGAGACATACACAGCACACATTCCTGCTGAGCTCCCACATGTAGCACTTCGGGGCTCCTTGGAAAAGAGGGACATTGTTTCCCATGGAAACAGTTGCTGGCTTATGAACCACCTCTGGCTTTGGTGCTCAGTGAAGATCTCTAATTTGCACTGTTTACGAGGTGCCAGTATGACACATCAGTGAACTCCTGGCTCTGTGGCCAGACCCTGTCAGTTTGGCTTGAGCCTGCCATTCTCAGGGCGGGGCAGGCAGCTCTGCAGCGGAGCCCAGAGGCTCTAAGAGTCCCTACATTATCACCTCATCAGCTCCCTGGGGTCGCGGACAAACACAGCCTTCCTAGTCAAGGAAATAATGCTCCCCTTGTGATGCAAAGCCCCCCGTGGGGACTGCGAGGAGCTTCCTGGCCTCACTTTGAGCACAGCTGTCTGCAATTCCTCCTGCAAAGCAGTGGTGAACGGGCGGGACTTGCTGGGCTCAGGTGGGCAAACAGTCATTTTGAAGAGAGACACACTTGGCCAGAGATGTGTATTCACCCCCTCAGGAAGTGTCCAGGTTCCATGCTGCTCTGTGTGGCATAGAGATGCAGATTTCCTCTCAGCTTCCCGATTTCAAAGCCAGAGCTGGTTGGAGACTTTTCAGAGCTTCACACCTGGAACAGCTCTTTCCAGAAGGAAAGATTTTCATGGACTCTTCAGGGAGGTTGGCTGAATTCTGGCACTGAGTCTCTTCAAGGAAAGCATCGTTTGGGGGGTGGGTGGGGCGGAACAGGAGGGTCTGAGGCTTTTATGACCCCATCCCAGCAGTGACTCTTCTTGACATGCAAGGTGTACTTCCTAATTCCTCAGTGACCAATTTGTGTTTGGAGTCCTGCCTCTGCTCCATGCCCCTTTACTACATACACTTATTAAAAGCAAAACAAAACAAAAACTCTTACTTCAAGCCACTACAATTCGTAAGATCCTGCTGTAGCCCCCTGTTATGTAAGAACCAAATAGAAATTGATTTCCTCCTTAACACCTATTCAGCCTGTAGGTCTACCCCAAACAGCTCTTCTTCAAGGGTCTCTCCACTGTCTGGCCCCAGTCGACATCTATTTCTTCCCACTCTGCTGACACTTGTATATCACACAGAGGTTGGGTTTGCCTGCTCTAGTTCCCGATGCCTAACTTAGTGCTACACATAGTAGGCCCTTTGTATTTGAATCCTCCTCTGCCTGTTACACATTTTTTAAGACTCTCGACAGGAATTTTTCTCCTGCCAGGCTCACACACATCCTGTGTCCTGGTCCTCCTAGTCAACATTCATGTCCCCTGACCCCTGGCCCCTGATTTCCACTTCAAAAGAGCCATATCATAGATGTCCTTTGAAACTCAACTTGTCTTTCTCCTTGCAAACTTTTCTATTAACTATAGACTATGATATCTTTTTCCATTTTCATATATCTTTTTCTTGGTTATTAAGTTGTACAAATTAGTTCAAGTATCTATTTTTCAGTGGTCTGTATCAAACAATTTTCTACTCTTATATCCTGGTAATGAATATTAGAAAAATGTATAAATATGCACACATATATGACACTGGACACCATACAAGCAAATAGATGCTGTGTTATCTCCAACTTTTTAGTGAATATGCCAAGTCTGTTCAATTGAAATATAACCTCCCCGGGGGGAAAAGTGGTGGTTTATTTTTCTTTGGTGACTATTAGCTCTTAACCTTGTTTCAAGAATATAATGTATCATAAACTAGTGTTTTTGAATATGTCTGTGCATTGGTTTTGTATGGGAAGGGACTTTGGCATGCCATCAAATTTCCTACCAAAACTCCATATTGACCAGATGTCCTTGATTCCCCAGTCTGGATGTGACACAATCTGTCCATGTGATGCTATTAATATGTTATTACTATGGAGGAGAGATCATTCATTGGTGGCAATCTATGTGAAACTACATTTCCCAGATCCCCTTAGACTTAGATGTGAACATGTGACTTGAGTTCCACCAATAAAATGCCAACAGAGTGGATGGACACCACTTTCTAGGCCTCCTGCATATAACTTCCTTGTCTCCCTTCTTCTGTTGGTTGGATGTCCACAATCAGGATGACCTTGGAACTTACATGTTGAAGATGACTGAGCCACTGTGTAGGGCAGAGCACTTTCTGTACTCAACTCCATATTTCCTCCATTACCTATAAGGATGGCTTAGTTTGGACTTCATGTGAGTGACAATGACCTTCAGTTGCCTTATGCCAAGGTCACAGCAACTGGTACTTGTCATAAGTAATACACTGTGGGGACCCTGACGGCTCAGCCACTAGAGAAATCCTACCTCTTCTAGGCACTGACTTAGAATGTTCAGAATGTCCTTGTGTTTTACATTGCCCTGCAGAAATCTTTGCCTTTTGTTATCCATGGGTAGACAGCATCTCAGGATGTCAGAACTACATATAGGATTTTATGTTTACAGGATCTTGCTGATCACATAGCCCAATTTCTCATTTTTAGTCTTGAAACAAACTCTTCTGTAAAATTTAGTTTGGTTATTAAAGAAAAAAAAAGAGAGAGAGAAATTTTACTCCCTTATTTGATAGTTGAAATATTCTTACCTGTAGCTTATGTGATGCTATTTCTAACCATTGCCACCTCAGTTCATTTGAACTACGCATTCCTCTTAGCCTCAAATTCTCTGCAGGGACTAGTGGATTGATCAGAAGGAAGAGGATGTGAATCTGAAGGGAGGTTCTATTTTAGCCCTGTGGTTGCTGTAAAAACTTATGATCTTTTGGCTTTTGCCCCCAAATAATTTCATGTGACAGGTCTGTTTTTTGCTAGTGCTTGGGGATATAGATTGGTCTCTAAAATAATTAAATTACTAACTGATCCTTGAAGCTCAGTGGAAACTCAAGACAAAATTGCCAATCAACGAACATGTATCCAGCACTTTGAGAAATCAAGGCAGGATGCTAAGTTCTGAGAGAGTTTCAGAGGTTGTCAGTCAATCAATGTGATTTCCAGGTCAGGGACACTATAATCAGGCTGAAAAACACAAAAGAGTAACCTAGGTGCTGTATCAGCCAGGGTCTGCTGTATAAGAAATCAAGCCAGATGTACAGGTTTAAAGCAACAAACATTACTTATTTGTCAGGTTCTCTCAGTTCCTGGGCAGTTTTTCCAGATTGGATAAGCTCAGCTGGAGTTGGGTTGTCTAGTATGATCTTGCTCACATGTCTGGTTTAATGTCACTTGGAATAATAGCCATGTGTCTCTCATTCTCCAGGAAGACAACCCAGTCTCATTCCTTTGATGGCAGTATTCTGAGTATCAAAAGAGGCAAAGCTGCATAAAAGGACACAATTAACAGCACGGAAAGGCAATGTATAGAATGGGAGGAAATAATTGCAAATCATGTATCTGATAAGGGATTAATATCCAGGATATATAGAGAACTCTTACGATTAGACAACCATAAAAACAAACAACCTGATTAAAAACTGGACAAATGACTTAAATAGACATTTCTCCAAAAAAAGATATACAAATGTCCAATAAGTATATAAAAAGATGCTCAAAATCACAAATTAAAGAAATGCAAATGAAAACTTCCATGAGATATCACCTCACATCCATTAGGATGCTTACTATAAAAAAAAACAAAAACAAAAACAAAACATAGTGAGTATTGGCGAGGATGTAGAAAAATTGGAACACATGTATTCTGCTGGTAGGAATGTAAAATGGTGCAGCTGCTATGGAAAACAATATGGTGGGTTCTTCAAAAATTAATAATTAAATTACCATATGATCCCACAATGTAACTTCTATGTATAGTCCCCAAGTAATTGAAAGCTGGATCCCAAAGAGATATGTGTACACTGATGTTCTAAGCAGCACTATTCACAAAAACGAAAAGATGGAGGCAACCCAAATGTCCATCAACAAGTGAGTGGATGAACAAGGTGGTGTATATATACAATGGAATTTTATTCAATCTTAAAAAGAAATGATATTCTGACACCTGCTACATACATTTAAAAATGTTCAAGATGGTTAAGTGTTAATGTGCTTTTTTAAAAATTTTTTTATTGTTATGTTGATCACCATACATTACAGCATTAGTTTTTAATGTAGTATTCCATGAATCATTGTTTGTGCATGATACCCAGTGTTCCACGCAGAACATGCCCTATTTAATACCCATCACCAGGCTAACCGATCCCCCCACCCCCCTGCCCTCTAGAACCCTCATTTTGTTTTTCAGAGTCCATCATCTCTCATGGTTCGTCTCCCCCTCCAATTTCACCCCTTCATTCTTCCCCTCCTGCTATCTTATCTTCTTTTTTTTTTCTTAACATATATTGCGTTATTTGTTTCAGAAGTACAGATCTGTGATTCAACAGTCTTGCACAGTTCACAGCGCTCATCATGGCACATACCATCCCCACTGTCTGTCACCCAACCACCCCCTCCCTCCCACCACCCACCACTCCAGCAACCTTCAGTTTGTTTCCTAAGATTAAGAATTCCTCATATCAGTGAGGTCATATGATGCATGTCTTTCTCTGATTGACTTATTTCACTCAGCATAACACCCTCCAGGTCCATCCACGTCATTGCAAATGGCAAGATCTCATTCATTTTGATGGCTGCATAATATTCCATTGTGTATATGTACCACATCTTCTTTATCCATTCATCTGTTGATGGACATCTTGGCTCTTTCCACAGTTTGGCTATTGTGGACATTGCTGCTATAAACATTGGGGTGCATGTACCCCTTCGGATACCTACATTTATATCTTTGGGGTAAATACCCAGTAGTGCAATTGCTGGATCATATGGTAGCTCTAATTTCAACTTTTTGAGGAACCTCCATACTGTTTTCCAGACTGGTTGCACCAGCCTGCATTCCCACCAACAGTGTAGGAGGACTCCCCTTTCTCCACATCCCCGCCAACATCTGTCGTTTCCTGACTTGTTAATTTTAGCCATTCTAACTGGTGTGAGGTGGTATCTCACTGAGGTTTTGATTTGGATTTCCCTGATGCTGAACGATGTTGAGCACTTTTTCATGTGTCTGTGGCCATTTGGATGTCTTCTCTGGGAAAATGTCTGCTCATGTCTTCTGCCCATTTCTTGATTGGATTATTTGTTCTTTGGGTGTTGAGTTTGATAAGTTCTTTATAGATTTTGGATACTGGCCCTTTATCTGATATGTCATTTGAAATATTTTCTCCCATTCTGTCGGTTGTCTTTTGGTTTGTGGACTGTTTCTTTTGCCGTGCAAAAGCTTTTTATCTTCATGAAATCCCAATGGTTCATTTTTGCCCTTGCTTCCCCTGCCTTTGGCGATGTTTCTAGGAAGAAGTTGCTGCGGCTAAGGTCGAAGAGGTTCCACCTGTGTTCTCCTTTAGGATTTTGATGGACTCCTGTCTCACATCTAGGTCTTTCAAACATTTGGAGTCTATTTTTGTGTGTGGTGTAAGGAAATGGTCCAGTTTCATTCTTCTGCATGTGGCTGTCCAATTTTCCCAACACCATTTGTTGAAGATACTGTCTTTTTGCCATTGGACATTCTTTCCTGCTTTGTCAAAGATGAGTTGACCATAGAGTTGAGGGTCCACTTCTGGGCTCTCGATTCTGTTCCATTGATCTATGTGTCTGTTTTTGTGCCAGTACCATACTGTCTTGATGATGACAGCTTTGTAATAGAGCTGGAAGTCTGGAATTGTGATGTCGCCAGCTTTGCTTTTCTTTTTCAAGATTCCTCTGGCTATTCGGGGTCTCTTCTGGTTCCATACAAATTTTAGGATGATTTGTTCCATTTCTTTGAAAAAAGTGGACGGTATTGTGATGGGGATTGCATTGAATGTGTAGATTGCTCTAGGTAGCATTGACATCTTCACAATGTTTTCTCTTCCAAATATGAGCATGGAATGTTTTTCCTTTTCTTTGTGTCTTCCTCCATACATTTCATGAGTATTTTATAGTTTTCTGAGTATAGATCCTTTGCCTCTTTGGTTAAATTTATTCCTAGGTATCTTATGGTTTTGGGTGAAACTGTGAATGGGATCAACTACTTAATTTGTCTCTCTTCTGTCTTGTTGTTGGCGTATAGGAATGCCACTGATTTCTGTGCATTGATTTTATGTCCTGCCACTTTACTGAATTCCTGTAGGAGTTCTACCCATTTTGAGATGGTCTTTTGGGTTTTCCACATAAAGTATCATATCATCTGCAAAGAGTGAGAGTTTGACTTCCTCTTTGCCAATTTGGATGCCTTTAATTTCTTCTTGTTGTCTGATTGCTGTGGCTAGGACTTCTAATACTATGTTGAATAGCAGTGGTGAGAGTGGACATCCCTGCCGTGTTCCTGACGTTAGGGGGAAAGCTCTCAGCTTTTGCCATTGAGAATGATATTCACTGTGGGTTTTTCATAGATGGCTTTTATGATATTGAGGTATGTACCCTCTATCCCTATACTCTGAAGAGTTTTGATCAAGAAAGGATGCTGTACTTTGTCAAATGCTTTTTCTGCATCTATTGAGAGGATCATATGATTCTTGTTCTTTCTTTTGTTAATGTATTGTATCACGTTGATTGATTTGCGGATGTTGAACCAAACTTGTAGCCCAGGGATAAATCCCACTTGGTCATGGTGACTGATCCTTTTAATGTACTGTTGGATCCTATTGGCTAGTATTTTGGTGAGAATTTTTGCATCCATGTTCATCAAGGATATTGGTCTGTAATTCTCCTTTTTGATGGGATCTTTGTCCGGTTTTGGGATCAAGGTAATGGTGGCCTCATAAAATGAGTTTGGAAGTTTTCCTTCCATTTCTAATTTTTGGAACAGTTTCAGGAGAATAGGTATTAAATCTTGTTTAAATGTTTGGTATAATTCCCCTGGGGAGCCATCTGGCCCTGGGCTTTTGTTTCTTGGGAGATTTTTGATGACTGCTTCAATTTCCTTAGTGGTTATAGGTCTGTTCAGGTTTTCTATTTCTTCCTGGTTCAATTTTGGTAGTTGATACATCTCTAGGAATGCACCCATTTCTTCCAGGTTCTCTAATTTGCTGGCATAGAGTTGCTCATAATATGTTCTTATAATTGTTTGTATTTCTTTGGTGTTGGTTGTGATCTCTCCTCTTTCATTCATGATTTTGTTGATTTGGGTCATTTCTCTTTTCTTTTTGATAAGTCTGGCCAGCGGTTTATCAATCTTGTTAATTCTTTCAAAGAATCATCTCCTAGTTTTGTTGGTCTGTTCTACTGTTCTTTTGATTTCCATTTCATTGATTTCTACTCTGATCTTTATTATTTCTCTTCTCCTGCTGGGTTTAGACATTATTTGCTGTTTTTTCTCTAGCTCTTTTAAGTGTAGGGTTAGGTTGTGTATTTGAGACCTTTCTTGTTTCTTGAGAAAGGCTTGTATTGCTATATAATTTCCTCTTAGGACTGTCTTTGCTGTATCCTAAAGATTTTGGACAGTTGTGTTTTCATTTTCATTGGTTTCCATAAATTTTTTTAATTTTTTAATTTCCTGGTTGACCCATTCTTTCTTTAGTAGGATGCTTTTTAGTCTCCATGTATTTGAGTTCCTTCCAACTTTCCTCTTGTGATTGAGTTCTAGTTTCAAATCATTGTGGTCTGAAAATATTCAGGGAATAATCCCAATCTTTTGGTATGAGTTGAGACCTGATTTGTGACCTAGGATGTGATCAATTCTGGAGAATGTTCCATGGGCACTAGAGAAGAATGTGTATTCCATTGCTTTGGAATGCAATGTTCTGAATATATCTGTGAAGTCCATTTGGTCCAGTGTGTCATTTAAAGTCTTTATTACCTTGTTGATCTTTTGCTTAGATGATCTGTCCATTTCAGTCAGGGAGGTGTTAAATTCTCCCACAATTATTGTATTTCTTTGCAATGTGTTTCTTTGCTTTTGTTATTAATTGCCTTATATAATTGTTTGCTCCCATGTTAGGGGAATAGATATTTGCAATTGTTAGATCTTCTTGTTGGATAGACCCTTTAAGTATGATATAGTGTCCTTCCTCATCTCTTATTACAGTCTTTGTTTTAAAATCTAATTTGTCTGATAAAATGATTGCCACCCCAGCTTTCTTTTGGTGTCCATTAGAATGGTAAATGGTTTTCCACCCCTTCAATGTGGGGGTGTCTTTGGGTCAAAATTAGTCTCTTGCAGACAGCATATCGATGGATCTTGCTTTTTAATCCAAACTGATAGCCTGTGTCTTTTGATTGGAGCATTTAGCCCATTTACATTCAGGGTAACTATTGAAAGATATGAATTTAGTGCCATTGTATTGCCTGTAATGTGACTGTTACTGTATATTGGCTGTATTCCTTTCTGGTCCATGCTGCTTTTAGGCTCTTTCTTTACTTAGAGGACCCCTTTCAATATTTCTTTTAGAGCTGGTTTCATGTTTGCAAATTCCTTTAGTTTTCGTTTGTCTTGGAAGTTTTTTCTCTCTCCTTCTATTTTCAATGACAGACTAGCTGGATATAGTATTCTTGGCTGCATATTTTTCTCTTTAATGCTCTGAAGATATCATGCCTGTCCTTTCTGGCCTGCCAGGTCTCTGTGGATAGGTCTGTTGCCAATCTAATGTTTCTACCATTTTAGGTTACATATCTCTTCTCCCAAGCTGCTTTCAGGGTTTTCTCTTTGTCTCTGAGACTTGTAAGTTTGACTATTAGATGTCGGGGTGTTGACCTATTTTTATTGATTTTGAGAGGGGTTTTCTGTGCCTCCTGGATTTTGATGCCTGTTTCCTTCCTCACATTAGGGAAGTTGTCTGCTATAATTTGCTCCAATATACCTTCTGCCCCTCTCTCTCTTTCTTCTTCTTCTGGGATCCCAATTATTCTAATGTTGTTTCGTCTTATTGCATCACTTATCTCTCGAACTCTGCCCTCTTGATCCAGTAGTTGTTTCTCTCTCTTTTTCTCAGCTTCTTTATTTTCCATCACTTTGTCTTCTATATCGCTGATTCTCTCTTCTGCCTCATTTATCGTAGCAGTTAGTGCCCCCATTTTTGATTGTACCTCATTAATAGCCTTTTTGATTTTGACTTGGTTAGATTTTAGTTCTTTTATTTCTCCAGAAAGGACTTCTCGAATAACTTCCATGCTTTTTTGAAGCCCAGCTAATATGTTTAAAGTCATGATTCTGAACTCTAGGTCTGACATCTCACTTATGTCTGTATTGAGTAGGTCCCTGGCCGACGTTACTACCTCTTGTTCCTTTTGTTGAGGTGATTTTTTTCATCTTGTCATTTTGTCCAGAGGAGACTAGATGAATGAGAGAACAAAATGCTAACAGGTTAACAACGTCCCCAGAAAATATACTCTAATCAAATCAGAAAAGACCTGAAAGCAGGGGAAAAGAAAGGGAAAGAAAGAAAAAAAAATCGATTAAAACAAACAAAAACAGAAGAAAACAAACAAAACAGAATATGATCAAATATGATCAGGCTAGTGCATAGGTCAGTGCCACACACTAGATTTTGGGTGTATTTTAGTCTGTTATAAGAAAGTGCCTCCTAATATTTTAATGAAAGAAAGACTTATATATGTACAAAATAATGGTTGATATGATGAAGGGTTGGAATATGACTTTAAAGATGAATATTATAAAAAATTTTTAAAAAGGAATTGATAAGAAGTTTGAAAAAAAAAGCATTAAAAAATTGAAATAATGAGAGAAAAAAAAGTGGGGGAGTGAATGTGATCAGGCCGGAGACTAGAACAAAGCCATATACTAGAGATTTAGGGTATATTTTGATTCGTTAGAAGAAACTGTATCTCAAAATTTTAAAGAGGGAACAACTTATATACATACCTGCCAAAAATAAGGTAACTACTATGAAGGGATAGAATATGACTCTAAAAATGAAAAATAAATATTTTTTTAAAGTGATTGATAAGATGGTGGTGCAAAAAGGGAAAAAGGAAAATTAAAAAAAAAACAGCTAAAAAAATTAACTTTGAACAACTAATGAATCATGGTAAAATAGCCATGAATTCTATGTGCAGTATTCCCCTAGCGCTGGAGTTCTGCCGTTCTCATTGATTGGTAAACTTGGTTTGGCTGCCTGTTCGTGCTGATCTTCTGGGGGAGGGGCCTGTTGCCATGGTTCCCAAATGTCTTTGCCAGAGGCAGAATTGCCCCGCCCCTGCTGGTCTGGGCTAAGCAATCTGCTCGGGTTTGCTCTCAGGAGCTTTTGTTCCCTGCAAGCTTTCCGTACAGCGTTGGAGGATGACAGTGAAAATGGCTGCCTCCCAATCTCCGCCCCAGGGGAGCTGAGAACTTGGAGCCCCACTCCTCAGTGCGCCCCCAGAGAAGAGCAGTCAGTCACTCCCGTCTCCCCGGTCTCTGGCCGCACTCTGTGCTCACCCGGCCTGTGACCGAGCATTTCTATCTCTGGTACCCAACCCCATATGGAGTCTCCAAACCCAGCAGATCCCTGCGGTGCACATCCACGCCCCTCCTCCTGGGGGAGGAAGTGGAGTCTCCCTGATCTGCTGGTTATTGGGTCCCTGCTGGAGGAGCAGTGGCCTGACTGTGTCGCCAATCACAGTTTATGGCAACCCCGAGCTGAGAGCCCGCGCCTCAGCTCCGTCTCTGCAGCAGGCTTCCCCGCTATGACACCTGGGAGCTCTGCCACACTTAGGCACCCCCAGTCTTTCTGTGACCCCGAGGGTCCTGAGACCACACTGTCCTGTGAGCATTCCACCCCCAGCTTAGCCACTGGAGCGACGTCCCTCAGCGGAGCCGGAGCCCACTTCTAAAAGTTCCGGTTTTGTGCTCTGCTGCTCTATCACTTGCCAGAAGCGGCCGACGGATGCCCCCTCCCCTGCCGTCTATCCTCCCGAATATCGCCTCAGATTCACTTCTCTGCATGTCCTACCTTCCAGAAAGTGGTCGCTTTTCTGTTCAGAGAGTTGTTGCTATTCTTCTCTTTGATCTCCTGTTGAGTTCGTAGGTGTTCAGAATGGTTTGATCCCTATCCAGCTGAATTCCTGAGACCAGATGAAATCCAGGTCTCCTACTCCTCCACCATCTTGGCCCGCCTACCGTTAATGTGCATTTTTACCACAATTTAAAAATAAGAGAGTCCAGGGAACAAGGCCTTTCAAGTCTCCGCTTGTGTCACATTTTCTAATACCTCTTTCACAGAGCACATTGCCTCCTCCAGATTCAAGAGACAGCGAATGGGTTCTGCCTCTTAATGGGAGGAGTCATGTTGTGATGGTTTATACACCCCAGGCCGGGGAATTATGAGGGCTCTTTTCAAACCATAAACCACCCTGCTATGAGTTCATGGAAGGGGTGGGGGTCAGGGCAGGGCAGTGAGGAATATGAGCTTTGCTTTGAAAAATGGTGGGCTTTCAACAGAGAGGGATGGTTTGGAGCAAAAGACAGCCAGGCGCACAGGCAGAGCTCAAGGAGCCACGTAGAAAAGAGATGGTTTCTAGACTGGAAAAGGAACAACTTCGGGTTTTCAACATTAGCACGAGGACATACAAACTCTCCGGAAAACTAGCATTTCCCAAACTGCATGCCATCTAATTTTGTGAAGTATTTAAAAAAGGGTTTTGTGATCAACCACCTTTGGGTATATGTAGTGATTAAAGGGGTTTCTTCACTGCAGGACTTTGCAAAGACTGTATTATTGTAATGTGCTTCTGCGTCTTCCCAAGGAAGATGATGCAGTGGACGGCATCTCCCAGATACATTGGCATGTGTTCCATTGAACACCATTGAGAGAACTCAGCAGAATCTGGGCATCTGTGAGGCAGAGAATAAATGAGTGTTATAATACGATACAAGTTTTTATAAGAGTTCCCTGAGGGCAGTCACTTCTCTGAGTCATCTACCACTATAAGTCCAGGGCCTGCAATAGTGCCTAGAACATAGTAGGTGCTCATGAAAGAGGTCATAGAATGGTGATGAAAATCATCTCTAGGATTATGTCAATGTCAGTGCCTACTACATTCATCTTTCTCTCAAGTTCAAGAGCAGCTGAAGAACCATTCCAGCATAATGTTATCGTTCTGCCATGGAGATGTGTTTTCCCCCTTCCCAGGCTAGTATTTAAGTGACTGGTGTCAGAGTAGCTTGCAGACTTAGTGCTGAGCAGGACCTGAAGTGCAAATTTCCTGCTTGGGTCCCTCTGATAAGACCCCCTTGAAATGGCATTACAATTTCTTGGACCAGGGGAGCAATTCTCATTTTGGAGATTAGGAAACTTGATAAGGAACAGTATGAGCAGCAGGGAAATATTGATAATTATTACCAAAGTGATACTTTGTACAGGCCAAGGCATCAAAAACGAAATTTCAAACTCCTGAATCAGAAAGAGTTTGTTTTCAGCTAAAACCTGAGCCTGACAAGGACTTGAGCCGGCCGTCTAGTGCTTTTGACCTCATTCACCCTGGGGGACGGCTGCCTGGAAATCTCTCCTCTCACCCCCCAGGTGGCCGAGAACCAAGGGAGGATAATGCCAGCGTCTAGGATTTCCAGAAGCTTTCAGGGAGAATGCGATTCCTCAAGCATCTCCAGCATCAAGCTCAAGGGACAATTTCCTTTAGAAGAGGTTTCTGAACTCACTGGGCCAGAAACCTTTTTGAAAATCTGATGGGAGTGGTGGATACTCCTTTTAGAAAAATCAACATATACATGACCTGCTGCATTTTATTTTAGGGGATTTTTGGATCTCACTCATAACCCATCCCCAACTAAGACAAGACCTCTGGTTTAGGTATCAAATTGCTGTCACCTTCAACTTGGTTTGTAGGTGATAGAGAGTAGGTGGCTTTCTCTTGACCACTGGTAGCCAGCTGATTTCTTCCACATTTTTGATTGATTTATTTATTTTTAAGATTTTATTTATTTATTTGACAGGGAGAGACAAGACACATCAAGAGAGGGAAAGCAAGCAGGGGGAGTGGGAGAGGGAGAAGCAGGCTTCCTGCAGAGTAGGGAGCCCAATGCAGGGTTCTATCCCAGAACCCTGGGATCATGACCCAAGCTGAAGGCAGATGCCTAAAGACAGCCACATAGGCACGCTTTGATTTAGTTTTATTTATTCAATATGTAAAACATAAACATGATCTCAAAAATCACAACTATATAAAAAAGTGTTCTCAGAGAAATATCCTTCCCTCTAGTTGGGTGAGACCTGACAGATGATGTCATTGCCACCCCAAATCAAGATATAGACTATGTTCATGACTCTAGTAGTTCCCTTCATGTTCCTCTCCAGCTGACCTTCTTCCCCACACAGCCAGGGCAACTTCTGATCTGACCTCTGTCATGATAGGCTGGTTTTGCCTGAATTCCATAGACGTGCCCTTCACCATAGTGTGGAGTTGACTGCCACCCACACTGATCTTTCTGTCCTGCCCCTGGGGAGCCATCCTCCCAGTGGAACCTCTGGGTGTCTTCTGTCATTTGGTATATTCATACTATCCAACCAAGACAAAACCCACTGACAAAAGGTACTGTATATTCTGCATCAACTAACACATCTACACAGCTGATTGAGCAAGTGCCTACTTATTGACCACTCGGTGGATGAAAGTGTGTGCTGGAGCCAGGCCTCCCAGGGATCACCACAGGCTCCCGAACCAGCCTAGCAAGAGCTGAGCTATGTTACTTATTTGTTCCTGTAGGGCACCAGGACTCAGAGTGGAGTTAGGAATGCAGGCCAGTGAGAGGGGACTTCATGTTGGAAGAGTGGTCCCCAGCTGTGCAATAGCTTCAGGGCTGCATCCTGAGCAAAACCAGGAAGGGGCCTGGAGGGGCAGGGCTCTGCTTCAGAAATGTCTGGGGAGCTGCAGGACTGGCGGCAGTGATGTGGAGGGAGTGCAGGGACCACCAGGCACATAGATTCAGCGTCTGGGGAAATGAAAGCTAGAGCATCTCTCATTGCATACATAGACACAACAGAAGGCAGGGTGGGGCCCAGGGCTCTTCAGTGTGAGACTGGGCAAAAATAGCACTCCTTGGAGTGTGGTGCTGGACACCAGCACCCCATCTCTTCCTGAATCTTCCAGAGCAAAGGTGACCCACATGTGTCCTACCCTTCACCCACTGTTGACAAGACTTTGGAGAATTCTTCTCTTGGGCTGCTGAACGTCCCTTGAGAAAATTCTCATCATCTTGACATCTATGGGGTGGAGTCTTCCAGTGAAAAACCCGTGTCACTTTTTAGTAAGTGCCAACTTGCTTCTCTATAAGCTTACCATCTGATCATTTCATCCTGTAAATGTTCATGTCCTGCTGAAAGATAAATTCTCTTTAAAAATATGTATATAACCATAATACTATTACCATACATAAAAATGTAGAAGAAAAATGTCAATATAAACAAATATCCAGTTACTGTTCAAATTTCCAGTTGCCATATACATGTCATAATCTTTCTTTTTTTGTGCAGTTTCTTTGAATTAGGAATGAAATTGTATCTGCATGTTGCAATGGGTTAATATGCATCCAAAGTCTCTAATCTATAAGTTTTGCTCTGTCTGTCTGTCTCTCTCTTCCTCCTTTGCAATGTAAAGGTCCTGTTTCCTGCAGGATGTCTACCTTTCTAGACTCTGAGTAGGTAAAAAGTGGGCCCAGCTCTTCTGCCCCCACTTTAACTGGTGCCTTTCAGGGCATTTCTCCTTGGAGGGTGAAGTAGAGGAGGGGAAATCCCACTAAATAAAATCTTGACAGCTTGCCCATGCTTGGTGGTGATTATACCAGCAGGACAGAGTGGATGAGCTTTGCACTTAGATATAATGAGGTGATCCACCCCTGGCTTTCTCAAAGGTCCAAGTGCACAGAGTCTATGGGCCAGGGATGCCACTTAGGGGACAGTTTTACATGTCAATTTATTTAGTAATTCTTTTTTTAATTTAAATTCAAGTTAGTTAACATATAGTATATTATTACGTTCAGGGTAGTGTTTAGTGATTCATCAGCTGCATACAACACCCAGTGCTCATTACATGAAGTGTCCTCCTTCATGCCCATCACCCATCACCCAGTTACCCCATCCCCCCACCCACCTCCCATCCAGCAACCCTCAGTTTGTTCCCTAGGTTTGCCTCTCCCTCTATTTTTATCTTATTTTATTTTTCCTTCCCTTCCTTTATGTTCATGTTTTGTTTCTTAAATTCCACATATGAGTGAAATTATATGGTATCTGTCTTTCTCTTACTGACTTATTTTGCTTAGCATTATACACTCCAGTTCCATCCACATCATTGCAAATGGCAAGATTTCATTCTTTTTGATGGCCAAGTAATATTCCATTGTGTGTGTGTGTGTGTGTGTGTGTGTGTGTGTGTGTGTGTGTGTGTAGATCTCTAATCATATATATATATACCACATCTTCTTTATCTAGCCATCAATGGACATCCAATGGCTCTTTCCATATTTTGGCGATTGTAGACATTGCTACTATAAGCATTGGGGTGCATGTGCCCCTTCGAATCACTACTTTTGTATCTTTTGGATAAATACCTAGTGGTGCAATTGCTGGGTCATAAGGTAGCTCTATTTTTAGCTTTTTGAGGAAACTGCATACTGTTTTCCAGAGTGGCTGCACTAGTTTGCATTCCCACCAGCAGTGCAAGAGAGTTTCCCTCTCCCCGCATCCTCACCAACATCTGTTGTTATCTGAGTTGTTAATTTTAGCCATTCTGACAGGTGTGAGGTGGTATCTCATTGAGGTTTTGATTTGTATTCCCTGATGATGAGTGATGTTGAGCATTTTTTCATGTGTCTGTTGGGCATTTGTATGTCTTCTTTAGAGAAATATCTGTTCATGTTTTCTTGACTGTGTGTTTTTTGTTGTTTTGTTTTGTTTTTTGTTGGTTTGTTTTTGTTTGGGTGTTGAGTCTGATAAGTTCTTTATAGGTTTTGGATACTAGACTTTTATCTGATAAGACATTTGCAAATATCTTCTCCATTCCATAGGTTGCCTTTTAGTTTTGCTGATTGTTTCCTTTGCTGTGTAAAAGCTTTTTATCCTGATGAAGTCCTAGTAGTTCATTTTTGCTTTTGTTTCCTTTGCCCCTGGACACATGTCTAGCAAAAAGTTGTGGCAGCCAAGTTCAAAGAGGTTGCTGCCTTTGTTCTTCTCCAGGATTTTGATGGAGTCCTGTCTCACATTGAGGTCTTTCATCCACTTTGAATATATTTTTATGTATGGTGTAAAAAAGTGGTCCAGTTCCATTCTTCTGCATGTGGCTGTGCAGTTTTCCCAACACCCTTTACTGAAGAGATTGTCTTTTTTCCATTGGATATTCTTTCCTGCTTTGTCAAAGATTAATTGACCATATATTTAGTAATTCTTAACAGCACTACATAGGAAATGAAAAGACAAAGCAAAATAAAGTCATGTTATACATATTAAATAATAAGAAGAGTCTACCTCTCCTCTGCTGACTTTCCAGACAGCCTGTGGCATCCCTCATCTTCCCACTCCCCTCTTTCATGGTCTATTTGTGAATCATGGGAGCATTCATTAGGAGGCTGGCAGGACATTCTACCTGGTGAGTGCTCACACACACAGGGACTACCTGGTCCAGCCTGTCCTGAAGGGTTTTTATGTCAGATTTAAGTAAGTTTGAAATAAGTGTTAGGCCAGGAGATTTGGATCAGCTCTGCAGAATGAGCCAGTCTTCTTACGGATTTGGGGGCAGGTAAGGATAAATCCCCACCAAGAGACAGGAACAGACAGCACACACACAGGAGGGAATATAAATAGTCACCACTTACAGGGAATAGTGTTTGACCCTTCCAGTTCTCGAGAAATACAAATAAAATCATGAGGAAATACTCCACACAAAATTTAGTTCCCGTAATTCGTGGCTGGGTCAAAGATGTTCATAGTTGTGCTGTTTTATCATAGAACAAAAATCATATACAATCTAAACATCTTAAGTTCACTTAAATTATGGAAACTATTAAGTAAATTATGGCATTTTTTACTCTGTAGAATATTACCCAACTATGATAAATAATAAATAAGAACATTTTAACACAAGGCAATGTGTTAAATGTATTTCAAAATAGTGTTAAGGAGGGAGAACAGAAGTTTATGTAAACAAAATGTCATAGATGACATACATGTATACCTGAAGCTAGGATAAAACTAGAAATACAAGTCTGGGTGTTGGGCCAATGGGAATATGAGCAAATATCTTCTACTTTCAGGGGTAGTGAAGAAGCAAAAGAAAATTTCTTGAGCACCTTCTATTTGTCAATTTACCAGTAAGTCCCATTTAATCCTCCCAAAACTATGGGTTAGGATTTTATAATGTTTCCTTTCATCTTATAATTATATATTATTAACAATAATCATGACACTAATTATTATGGATTGAATTATGTCCCACCCAAATTCATATGTTGAAATTGTAACTCACAAAACCTCAAAATGTGACCTTATTTGGCAATGGGATCATTGCAGATGTAATTAGTTAACTTAAGGTCATAGTAGAGTGGGGTGGTCCCCTAATCCAATATGACTGTTTTCCTTATAAAAAGGGGAAATTCAAACACAGGCATGTACACAGGAAGGAGACACTCCTAACAGTGCCACCCTTGCAGAAAGCCTGGGAGGGGCACTCTCAACCCTGCTAGGGATAAGGAGCCTGAGGCATGCAGCTCATTGGTGGTAGAGCTATGATTTAAATGTGGCTCCAGAAACTGTGTAGGGATTTAAATGTTTCTGAATCTTGAAAGATGATAAGCTTATAATGTCTGATTATGGTTTTAGAAGCAACCCCTTTAGCCAGCTCTATCCTTCCTCCTGATTGGGTTTCTTAGAAAGGGATGACCCGGGAGGACTGAGGGCCGCCTCCATGGAGCAGGGGATGTAGTAAGTCCAGGGCTTTCTTGGATCCTGGCACTGCCTGTAATTCTCTCTCATCTTCATATCACTGAAACTCCCAGGCCTGTCCGTCCCACTGAGAATGGCCTGCCATAGACAGACAGGTCAGTGTAGGGAAGTTTGTGTCTGTCAAGACCCCAGTGAGTCACGACCCTTTGGATTTCTTCTATTGTTTCTGCTCACCTTCCCCCAGTGTCCTAGAAGCCCTTCTTCAGAGGGCAGCTCTTAGGTCACTGGAGCTGCAATCACCACAGGGTAGTTTGTGGATCATGTATTCAGTGCATCTCTGTTATGCTTGTCTAGACCACAATCTCAGGCCAAGACAGTGTTCTGAACAATGGATTTGCCACAGAAGGAGAGGGGACCAAGAACACCACCTCTTTGTGTCCTCTGTACTTATAAATGGTAAAATCAGGTAAAAAAAAATGATGAAGGCCACCCTGGAGAAGGTGAAAGAGGGGAGAGCCACCACAAGGCAGCATCAGCCCGTGGCAAGGGAAGAGGGTGTGAGAAGCAGTGGTGCCTGGCAGCCCACCCTGTCCCCTGTGTTGCCTGCGTCTAAAAGATCTGCTGTCTGATCACCTCCCCAAAAACCTTGCTCGGATATGCCAACCTCCCGAGAGCCTCCAATGGCTACCGCTGTAAAATTGCAATGCCTGGATTTTTTAGTTTTATCATCAAAATCCTCTGTGGCCTCCACTTAGTTCAGCATGCTCTTCCATGGTTCTTTCATACACACTGAGTTGTCCCACTGTTTCCAATGTCCATTTGACATATCCTCCACCATGCTTTTGCTCATCTACTTCCTCTGCTCAGGAAATTAACAAGAAGAGTGTATCAGTTAGCTATTGTTGCAGAACAAAATGTCCTAAACTCAGTGGCTCAACACAGCAATCACATATTATTACTCATAGGTCTCTTCCATGTGTCTACCATTCAACTAGCTGATCCAGGCTGGGTTTTGCCAGCCATTCTACTCCAGATTGGCTTGGTGAAGGTGTTGCTTCTTGGTGCAAGTACGTGGGCTGCCAAGTGTAGCTCTGTCCCATGTGTGTTCACTCTGGCTGAAGGGGCAGCAGCAATTCAGGGGAACTCCTCTCAAGTCAGTGGCAGAAACATGAAAGGGAAAGTAGAAATGCAGAAGGACCCTTTGTCCTAGACACCAGGCTGGAGAACTATCCCTTCTTCTTTCAGGTTCTTGGTCAAACCAAGCTGCATGCTCAAGCACAAAGTCAAGTGGCAAATGTTTCCCAACGCCCTCACTTAGGCAAGGGTGTGGATATGGAGTGGGGGGAGATTTAGGGCAAACAATGCAATCTGCCACAAGTGGTAATATGGTAATAATAACAGCAAAACAGTAGGACTGCAGGCAGTAAGATGTTTATAAGTACTTACCACATATCGACCCCTGGAATCACTGGGTTATGTAAATTGTTAATCCTCACTGCTGCCCTACAAGAGAGGAATTCCTGTTTCCATAGAACTGTAGACTAGGTAACGGGTTGCATCATGGTTCCTAAACTCCCCAAAAGACACATAGTTATTAAATGACAAGGTCTGGATCTGAACCCAAGATTTGGCAAGCCCAGCCTACCTGTGGCAAAATCCTACTTCCCTTCAAAAATCTCTCTCAAATGTTGACTACTCCATGAGCCATTTCCTAATCCAGCATTGTGTTATGCCTGCACACTGCATTACATGATATTGCAGGTATGGATTTTCATTTTAAACTGTGCTCTCTCCCTGTTGGGTGTTTTAATGGAATTTAGTCTAATAGAATTTCCCAATAGGAGAAGAGATATGTAACCTACAATGGTAGAAACATTAGATTGGCAACAGACCTATCCACAGAGACCTGGCAGGCCAGAAAGGACTGGCATGATATCTTCAGAGCACTAAACGAGAAAAATATGCAGCCAAGAATACTATATCCAGCTAGGCTCTCATTGAAAATTGAAGGAGAGAGAAAAAGCTTCCAGGACAAACAAAAACTGAAAGAATTTGCAAACACGAAACCAGCCCTAAAAGAAATATTGAAAGGGGTCCTCTAAGCAAAGAGAGAGCCTAAAAGCAGCATAGATCAGAAAGGAACACAGACAATATTCAGGAACAGTCACCTTACAGGCAATACAATGGCACTAAATTCATATCTTTCAATAGTTACCCTGAATGTAAATGGGCTCAATGACCCAATCAAAAGACACAGGCTATCAGATTGGATTAAAAAACAAGACCAATCAATATGCTGTCTGCAGGAGACTCATTTTAGACCCAAAGACACCCCCAGATTGAAAGTGAGGGGGTGGAAAACCATTTACCATGGTAATGGACACCAAAAGAAAGCTGGGGTGGCAATTCTTATATCAGACAAATTAGATTTTAAAACAAAGACTGTAATAAGAGATGAAGAAGGACACTATATCTTATTTAAAGGGTCTATCCAACAAGAAGATCTAACAATTGTAAATATCTATGCCCCTAACATGGGAGCAGCCACATTTATAAGGCAATTAATAACAAAAGCAAAGAAACACATTGACAAAAATACAATAATAGTAGGGGACTTTAACATCCCCCAACTGAAATGGACAAATCATCTAAGCAAAAGATCAACAAGGAAATAAAGACTTTAAATGACACACTGGACCAAATGGATTTCACAGATATATTCAGAACATTCCATCCCAAAGCAATGGAATACACATTCTTCTCTAGTGCCCATGGAACATTCTCCAGAATCAATCACATCCTAGGTCACAAATCAGGTCTCAACTGATACCAAAAGATTGGGATTATTCCTTGCATATTTTCAGACCACAGTGCTTTGAAACTAGAACTCAATCACAAGAGGAAAGTCGGAAAGAACTCAAATATATGGAGGCTAAAGAGCATCCTACTGAAGAATGAGTGGGTCAACCAGGAAATTAAAGAAGAATTTAAAAAATTCATTGAAACTAATGAAAATGAAAACACAACTGTTCAAAATCTTTGGGATACAGCAAAGGCAGTCCTAAGAGGAAAGTATATAGGAATACAAGCCTTTCTCAAGAAACAAGAAAGGGCTCAAAGACACAACCTAACCCTACACCTAAAGGAGCTGGAGAAAGAACAGCAAAAAAAGCCTAAACCCAGCAGGAGAAGAGAAATAATAAAGATCAGAGCAGAAATCAATGAAATAGAAACCAAAAGAACAGTAGAACAGATCAATGAAACTAGGAGCTGTTTCTTTGAAAGAATTAACAAGATTGATAAACCCCTGGCCAGACTGATCAAAAAGAAAAGAGAAATGACCCAAATCAACAAAATCATGAATGAAAAAGGAGAGATCACAACCAACACCAAAGAAATACAAACAATAATAAGAACATATTATGAGCAACTCTATGCCAGCAAATTAGATAACCTGGAAGAAATGGGTGCATTCCTAGAGATGTTTCAACTACCAAAATTGAGCCAGGAAGAAATAGAAAATCTGAACAGACCTATAACCACTAAGGAAATTGAAGCAATCATCAAAAATCTCCCAACAAACAAAAGCCCAGGGCCAGATGGCTTCCCAGGGGAATTCTATCAGACATTTAAAGTAGAATACCTGTTCTCCTGAAACTGTTCCAAAAAATAGAAATGGAAGGAAAACTTCCAAACTCATTTTATGAGGCCAGCATTACCTTGATCCCAAAACCAGACAAAGACCCGATCAAAACAGAGAATTACAGACCAATATCCTTGATGAACATGGATGCAAAAATTCTCACCAAAGTACTAGCCAATAGGATCCAACAGTACATTAAAAGGATTATTCACCATGATCAAGTGGGATTTATCCCTGGGCTGCAAGAATGGTTCAACATCTGCAAATCGATCAACGTGATACAATACATTAACAAAAGAAAGAACAAGAATCATATGATCCTCTCAATAGATGCAGAAAAAGCATTTGACAAAGTACAGCATCCTTTCTTGATCAAAACTCTTCAGAGTATAGGGATAGAGGGTACATA
This sequence comes from Callorhinus ursinus, assembly GCF_003265705.2. NCBI lineage: Eukaryota > Metazoa > Chordata > Mammalia > Carnivora > Otariidae > Callorhinus > Callorhinus ursinus. The sequence continues at coordinate 19,617,464 of NW_027397091.1, forward strand.
CTTCAATATCATAAAAGCCATCTATGAAAAACATACAGAGAATATCATTCTCAATGGGGCAAAGCTGAGAGCTTTTCCCCTAAGGTCAGGAACGCGGCAGCGATGTCCACCATCACCACTGCTATTCAATGTAGTATTAGAAGTCCGAGCCACAGCAATCAGACAACAACAACAAAAAAAATCAAAGGCATCCAAATCGGCAAAAAAGAAGTCAAACTCTCACTCTTTGCAGATGATATGATACTTTATGTGGAAAACCCAAAAGACTCCACCTCAAAACTTCTAGAACTCATACAGCGTTTCAGTAAAGTAGCAGGATATAAAATCAATGCACAGAAATCCTTGGCATTCCTATGCACTAACAACAAGACAGAAGAGAGAAAAATCAAGGAGTCGATCCCATTCACAATTGCGCCCAAAACCATAAGATACCTAGGAATAAATTTAACCAAAGAGGTAAAGGATCTGTACTCAGAAAACTATAAAATACTCATGAAAGAAACTGAAGAAGACAGAAAGAAATGGAAAAGCGTTCCACGCTCACGGATTGGAAGAACAATCATTGTGAAGATGTCAATGTTACCTAGAGCAATCTACACATTCAATGCAATCCCCATCACAATACCATCCACTTTTTTCAAAGAAATGGAACAAATAATCCTAAAATTTGTATGGAAGCAGAAGAGACCCTGAATAGCCAAAGGAATGTTGAAAAAGAAAAGCAAAGCTGGTGGCATCACAATTCCAGACTTCCAGCTCTATTACAAAGCTGTCATCATCAAGACAGTATGGTACTGGCACAAAAACAGACACATAGATCAATGGAACAGAATCAAGAGCCCAGAAATGGACCCTCAACTCTATGGTCAACTAATCTTTGACAAAACAGGAAAGAGTATCCAATGGAATAAAGACAGTGTCTTCAACAAATGGTGTTGGGAAAATTGGACAGCCACATGCAGAAGAATGAAACTGGACCATTTCCTTACACCACACACAAAAATAGACTCCAAATGGTTGAAAGACTTAAACGTGAGACAGGAGTCCATCAAAATCCTAAAGGAGAACACAGGTAGCAACCTCTTCGACCTCAGCCGCAGCCACTTCTTCCTAGAAACATCGCCAAAGGCAAGGGAAGCAAGGGCAAAAATGAACTCTTGGGATTTCATCAAGATAAAAACCTTTTGCACAGCAAAAGGAACAGTCCACAAAACCAAAAGAAAACCGACAGAATGGGAGAAGATATTTGCAAATGACATATCAGATAAAGGGCTAGTATCCAAAATCTATAAAGAATTTATAAAACTCAACACCCAAAGAACAAATAATCCAATCAAGAAATGGGCAGAAGACATGAACAGACATTTTTCCAAAGAAGACATCCAAATGGCCAACAGACAAATGAAAAAGTGCTCAACATCCCTTGGCATCAGGAAATCCAAATCAAAACCTCAATGAGATACCACCTCAAACCAGTCAGAATGGCTAGAATTAACAAGTCAGGAAATGACAGATGTTGGCAGGGGTGTGGAGAAAGGGGAACCCTCCTACACTGTTGGTGGGAATGCAAGCTGGTGCAACCCCTCTGGAAAACAGTATGGAGGTTCCTCCAACAGTTGAAAATAGAGCTACCATACGATCCAGCAATTGCACTAATGGGTATTTACCCCAAAGATACAAATGTAGGGACCCGAAGGGGTACGTGCACCCCAATGTTTATAGCAGCAATGTCCACAATAGCCAAACTGTGGAAAGAGACAAGATGTCCATCAAAAGATGAATGGATAAAGAAGTTGTGGTATCTATACACAATGGAATATTATGCAGCCATTAAAAGGAATAAGATCTTGCCATTTGCAATGACGTGGATGGAACTGGAGGGTGTTATGCTGAGTGAAAAAAGTCAATCAGAGAAAGACATGTATCATATGACCTCGCTGGTATGAGGAATTTTTAACCTCGGGAAACAAACTGACGGTTGCTGGAGTGGTGGGGGATAGGAGGGATGGGGTGGCTGGGTGATAGACATTGGGGAGGGTATGTGCTATGGTGAGCGCTGTGAATTGTGCAAGACTGTTGAATCACAGATCTGTACCTCTGAAACAAATAATGCAATATATATTAAAAAAAAAAAAAGAAAGAGGAAGATAGCAGGAGGGGAAGAATGAAGGGGAGTAAGTCAGAGGGGGAGACGAACCATGAGAGACGATGGACTCTGAAAAACAAACGAGGTTTCTAGAGGGGAGGGGCTTGGGGGGATGGGTTAGCCTGGTGATGGGTATTAAAGAGGGCACGTTCTGCGTGGAGCACTGGGTGTTATGCACAGACAATGAATCATGGAACACTACATCAAAAACTAATGATGTATGGTGATTAACATAACAATAAAAAATTTAAAAAATACAATAAAAAAAAAGAATTTCCCAATAGGCAGATGGGTGATACACCAAACTCTACACAAAAAAACACAATACTGAAAGTGCAAGAGAGATTCAGTTGCTTTTCACATTGGATGTGCTTTGTGCAATGAAGAAATCCTTTTGCACGATTAGAACACATCCACCATTTTCATTGTCCTGATATTAAAGGGCTGGGGATTGCTAAGTATGAACTGCTTATCTAAGGTCACTGAGCAAGCATCACAAGCACCAAACAATGCTGATGTTCAGCCAAGGGGGCTCTCCTGGACTCCTGGCCTTCCAAAATAGAAAATACTTTCTCACAAGAGGGAGTACTGCTGCCTGTTGATTAAGTGAGATCTAAGTCACACCCTTGGGGGAGGACTAACACAGCCAAAATGTATTAGGCCCACCTAGTGATCCTGAACATTCTATTTGGACAAGTTGCATACTTTTTGAACTTAACGCTCTTGAAAAATTTTTTTAGAAATGTCAAGGTGACTGGTGTATTAAAAAAATGAGCCAGAGCAAACAAGGATGACATTCTTTTAATTCTTTTCCTGCTAGGTCATTTTCTCCTTAACATCTAGCTCTGTGTGCCATCATCTTCCATAATAGACCATCAGCCTGCTCAGAGGTCCACACTTGAGGGAAATTGTAAAGTAGGTGCGGTTTTTTAATCACTTGACCCAGATGCCCCTTCACCTTTTCTCGCCTAGCCTCCAGCTGATGCTCAGACTTAAAGACTTAGAAAATGAGAAAATCATTCTGGCAGCTTAACTGTGCTGCACCTGCTAAAGAACAAGAACACAAATCACTAATGGTGGCCTCCTACACTGGCCACTGGGGTGGCGTTGTCAAGCTCCTCTTCGTTACATCTCACCAACAACTGCCAGTTTGGCCTCACTCCATGTCCGTGTATTGCCGGATTTGCAGTGTGTTTGCTAACTAAGACATGCCACTTTGAGGAATCTGGTTTGGGTTAATTTTTGTGAGGGAAAGTGTCTATGCATCACATCAATGAAGCTGGTGATCTGAGTGTTTTGTCATTAGGTTGAATCATGTACACTTGCCACTGTTCGACTGTTTTTGGTCTACAGAAATAATTACTCTGTATGGTTTAACTTAAAGGATTGCTTGCATCCATGACTCCGAGATAAAAGGAGAGAGAGAGAGAGAGAGATAGGCATAGCTGACTTTTGAGAAAATATGTTTTCTGGAACAGTTCCTAAATCCAATTTCTGTCCTCTGAATGCCATTTCCCTCTCATGCATAGCAAGATCAGTCATTTCCTCAGAAAACTATTTGCTCCCTAACTATTATAAAATCACAGTTAAGAAAGAAATTAAAATAAAAGAAGACTGATAGAAAATCAGAATGCAAACTAGTCATCATTTCTCAAACGCTGAACATGAAGTAGAATTTTTAGAAGTGGCAATATAGATGTCTAAGGAGGAACAATTATTGTTTAATTAAGAAAACCTGTTGCATGGAAATTCCACCTTCCTACATATTTATAGGACAAATTGAAGTCTGGGGTGTATTCCTGGGTGTCTTCAAATTCAAATGAGAATTTAAAAATTTTCCATTTTTATTTTCCTGATAACACGGAACACATAAGCTGGCTTTTCTCCACAACCTCGGAGCCTCACCAGTCATTAGGTCTCTGTCACTGAGTGTGGCCAGGAGCCAGGCTGTGTGGGGGACAGGCTTTTACCGAGTCAGTGGGAGAGAAATGGCTAGAACTCAACCATACTGACTCATCAATCCCAAAAGGGCTGACAGTAGCCGAGACATATTTGTGACATGTTTGTGTTTGTTGTTGTTGTTTTAGCTGATAGCTTTCTCAGACTATGGCTTTGTATGTGTCAACTTGCCACAGATCCCAAGTAATAAGTAACATACAGACTATGAGCAAAAACTGTCATTATATGGTATTTTCTGCTTTTGAGAACTGCATTCTTCAGTATGTTGTTAGAATTGATTGATCCGTCAAAATAAATTAAATAAATTAAATTCCTAAAAGAAAAATAAAGTTGAGAGGGGGGTGGAGCAAGATGGCGGAGGAGTAGGAGACCTGGATTTCCTCTGGTCTCAGGAATTCAGCTGAATAGGGATCAAACCATTCTGAATACCTACGAACTCAACAGGAGACCAAAGAAGAGAGTAGCAACCACTCTCTGAACAGAGAAGTGACCCCTTACTGGAAGGTAGGACATGTGAAGAAGTGAATCCA